>NC_068305.1:14048481-14648481 GCF_025860055.1 Xyrauchen texanus
TTATCTCAGGCACAGGTCACGGTGCTGTGTTCTTTCCCTCATTGACCTATGACCATATTGTGGCCAATTACATTTTATGTTAAAACTAAATACATTTAACATTTAACTTAATGCTAACAAACCTATTGAATTGCACTGATGCCCAGTTTAAGACAAGACAGAAGAAAATGATCTGCAAAAATGTAACGTGAAATTTTCAAGTCTGAATATAATTGTAAGGAGTAAAAATTAAAAAGCAATCCTTTGAATATGTTACATGTAAGTAAAAGTACAAGTTTTCAGTTTAAATTGCACTAAAGTAAAGTACAAATCCCCCAAAATAATACTGAAGTATAGTATGATAAGTACAATTACTCAAGAATTTTACACCCCTGGTTGGCGTTTCTCCCAAAGACAAACTGCATTGAGACATGTTGTCTTGTCACATCACTCCTCGCTTCAAAAGTTTGATCCTTCAATGTAAGCCCAGAGTGTCCTGAACTGAGATCAGTCGGTTTCAATGAAATTAAGCTATGCATAGTGTATAGCGAAGACAAAACATAAGGGATATGGGGTTGCACAAGGTTAAAGTGTCCTCTGGTGAAATAACAATTAAATAATTAGTTCACACAAAATCCTGAAATTTTTTTATTGTCATTCCAGACCCACATGACTTTCTTTCTTTCATATAACACAAAATATCCAGTATATACTTAGTGTACAGTACATGTGTGTGTATATATATATATATATATATATATTTATATACAGTATAGATCTTCACAATGGTTTTTGACATATAATGAAAATGAATGGTGGATCAGGGTAGTCAGCTGATAAAAAAACACTCTAAAACCACAATAAAATTGGTCATATACTGTAATACACGCATTGTATACCAAGAATTCTGGAACCATACAATCACTTTCTGTGATGAACAGACTGAAATTTAAGACGTTATTCACACTCAGATCAAGCCACTTATCAACTCCCGTTTTTAATATTTCATTGTTGTTGTTGTTTTAAATATTTCCACTCATTTCCACTGAGATGACAGTTGAGTGTTTACCACCGTGTAACATCACTATTTCTTCTAAGAAGACTTTTTAAGTGTTTGGGCACCCAAAACACAAGTTTTTCAAGTTTAGCAAGCAAAATTGTCACCCTTTCATCCATTATGCATGTCTTCAGCTGCTCAGTTGAATGGAGCCTTCATTGCCATATTTTGTGCTTCCTAATGCACCACACATTCTCAATTGGAGACAGTTCAAGACTACAGGCAGGCCGATCTAGCACCCGCACTCTCTGTTTCTGCAGCCATGCACTTGCAATCCGGCCAGTGTGTGGTCTGCCGTTGTCCTGCTTGAAAATCCGGGGATGCAATTTATACATATCTTTTTGCATTAATGGTGCCCTCACAGATGTGCAAGTTACCCATGCCATGGGCACTGACACACAACAATAATATGACAGAAGCTGGCTTTTACACCTGACGCTATAACAGCTTGGATGGTCCTTTTGCTCTTTGGCCCAGAGATATGGTGGGTGTTTTTTTTTTTTTTTTATATTTGAAATGTGGACTCGTTGGACCATGAAACACGGTTTCACTATTCTACTTTCCATCTCAGATGAGACCGAGCCCAGAGAAGTCGGCGGCGCTTCTGGACAGTGTTGATGTATGTTTTCTGGTTTGCATAGTAAAGCCTTAACTTGCATCTGTGGATGCAGCGGCAAATTATGTTGATTGACAAAGTTTTACTGAAGTGTTCCCGAGCCCCATTGTCATGATATCCATACAGATAAATAATGTTTTTTAAGACCGTTACGTCTGAGGGATCGGAGATCATGTGCATTCGGAAGAGGTTTTCCAGCAGGAAAACGCAAAACCACATACTGCCAGATTACAAGTGCATGACTGTGTTAGCAGAATGTGCGAGTGCTAGATTGGCCTGCCTGCAGTCCTGACCTGTCTCCATTTGAGAATGTGTGGAGCTTTATGAAGCGCACAATATGGAAACAAAGCCCCCGTACAACTGAGAAATGTGTTGTACTGACAATCAGTGAATAACAAGGAATACAGACATTATTTTGAATTAGTTGAAAAGTGTTTTAGAAAGTACCCTAAACTGAAAGTAATTAGTATTGTGATTACTTTCAATGAAGTATCAGAAAAGTAATCTGATCACAATTTTATAGAAATTAATAATTTGTTGTGAATTACTTCTTAGAGTAACTTGCCCGACACTACTCTTGACCAAATGTCATGACACCTGCACCATGAACTATCCCTTTATTTACCTTTAGTTATTTATCTTTTTCACATGCATAGTCATATACCAAAAAGCTGTAAAAAATATATTAAAGGAGTTTGATGGAAAGTAAAGTTTTATTTAAGAATATGTTGCACTTAATTTGGCATATCACACAAGCAAGAGTGCTGTTGTACTGAATATCAGCACAGCTGTGATAATTGGTAATTTGGCTGGTAAATAAAAACTGAAATCCAGTACAACAGCATGACTGTGAGTGTAAGTTTCTTTTATACAACAGTTCTATAAACAAAACGTTTATATCGAGTAGGTTTTCAGTTTAGACCAAATGTGGTCAGTGATCTTCACTATTTTTACTCTGGCAATGAAAATAGGTCTGAAAAAAGACATGCAGGATCAACTATGTGTATCACCAAGAAATGTAAAGACTGACAGTCTGCCTGAAATGCCACAAACACAAACAGAGTGATACAAACAAATCATCCCAGTGCTGTTATACTAAAAACAGTATCAGCTCTCACGAGCGTAACTTCATTTCTTGGTATGTTTTTGTATATTTCTACCTTTAAACGTATGCTTAAATTTAATCTTATTTACTTTTCACTTGTTTCTTTCTTTTCATACTTCTATTCATTATTATTTTTATCCTAGCTTCTCTATTTAATTTGATGCAACACCTTGTGAAATATAAAATGATTTGTTAAGAACAAGAAATTATAATTTTTTAATTAATGGAAAACATATTTGTTAAATTAATGGAAAAACAAGAAAACCAGACTGTTCAGGCCCAACACTTCACATCAAACAGTCCAGCAGACATAAACATACACCTCACTAATAGCCGAGAAAAACATTCCTTGCTTCTCCCTGATGAACTGGAAAAACAAAATGCACAAACAGCCGAGCGACCAGGGGCGGAGATCCCTGCTGAGATTTCTTACAGGTCCTGTTCAAATTTCCAGTGCCTCAGGACATCCAGAGTATCACAGTATGTGTGTGTTGTTTCCTTTCCGGAGATGCAGCTATTTCCATACCTGACAGTGATGATGACAAGACGTAACAAGTTATAGCATGCACCAAGAACCTGTAGAAATGTGTGTGTGTGTGTGTGTTTGTGTGTGTGTGTGTGTGTGTGTGTGTGTGGGTTTGGGTGGTTTACGAGGACTTTTTTTAGGTTGAAAATGTTTTATTGAAAATGTAAAAATGCAGAAAGTTTTCTGTGAGGGTTAGGTTTAGGGGTAGGTTTATGGGATATAATCTATAGTTTGTACAGTATAAAAATCATTATGTCTACACGTGTGTGTGTGTGTGTGTGTGTGTGTGTGTGTGTGTGTGTGTGTGTGTGTGTGTGTGTGTGTGTGTGGGCTTGGGTGGTTTATGAGGACATTTTTTTAGGTTACAAACTGGTAATTACAAGGTTTTATGCTATAAGTGTGATTTATGAGGCCATTTCTAGTGTCCCCCTAATTAAAATTACATAAATAATGTACTAAACAATGTTTTTTTTTAAATGTAAAAATGCAGAAAGTTTTCTGTGAGGGTTAGGGTTAGGGTTAGGGGATAGAATATATTGTTCATACAGTATAAAAATCATTATGTCTATGGAGATTCCTCATAAGGATAGTCGCATCAACGTGTGTATATGCAGTGGATGGAATTTTGTGACTTAGTATTGCACGTACAGTGGGGTCATCAAGTTTAAGTGTACATTTCAGTATCATTTTAACTTGTATTAAGCACATAAGTGTGAGTATGATACTGTGCTGTCCTAGCCCCTAAAAAAATATCAGATTCTTGACATGCCCAAACAGTGAACCCATGATAAGGTCACATCTCCACATTGTGAGACGTTCTATTGGCTAACTGATAAATAGCCTCCGATATCCATCAATGTTCAACCTTTACGTTAACAATATTAACTTTTTCACAATAACCCAACCCCCCCATATAGCCTAACACTATATAGGCCACCTACAAATACATCCATATACTACACACACACACACACACACACAAACATATTCAAACAAGACTAAAGTAAACCAAAAGCTTTATGTTTCACTAGTTACATAAATATTTACATGAAAAGACCTCTCTCTCTCTCTCTCTCTCTCTCTCTCTCTCTCTCTCTCTCTCTCTCTCTCTCTCTCCTGTAGTCAGATGTTGTTCCTTTTCTTTCTCACTCTCTCTGCTCTTTCCAGCATCTTTTCAGCGTAATGGTTAGGTACTGGCACCAACTAATTTCTTATTTCATATACAAACTTTAAGGCACTATAGACATGATCACGAAGACAATGGAGAAGACAATGTCAGTGAGCCAAAGTCAAGAGCCGAAACTAAATATGTTTAATTTGATACTGAAAGTATCGCCAAAAATAATCAAATCTTCGAAAATGGAACCATTTGACACAATATGCCAGTGTATTTTTCCTATAAATAAACATAACAAAAATTGTTCTCTCTTTTCTCTACTTTTCTGCGTTTTTACTTATGCTTGAGCTTCTGTATTATTCTTGCTTAACCACTCTTGAAACTTGCCATTGTGGTGCTAGTATTGTCAGCTCTTGTATGATAAATTGCTCGTAATGTTCCTGATCTTATTGTTGCTTTGGACAAAACCTTCTAAATGGATTTCCTAAATGATTAAATAGAAGTGTTTTATGCATACCACACTGAATCATGCTAACACCAAACTCTATGGAGTGCAACAGTGCCTGCTTATCTTTTCAACTGACTTGGCTCTGGAAGTATTTTTACCATTTATTTTTTTCCATAGAGATTTCATAAAACCCTTAAAAAAGAGCTCTAAGCCATGAACCAAACCAACCAGCTTCAAGGTGAATCATATTATTAAAATGTTTGATTTGAAGCAGATAAGTATTTGAAAATCCTTAAGGGGTGCCTTTAGCACTGTGGTACTTTGTAATGTACCCTACTTAAGGAGCACTGTTTGTGTGGTGCTTTCTAATTTTGGAAACAATACTGTCAACAGCATGCAGCCATACATTAGGGAGAAAACAGTGATGAAGATAAAATCTGAGAGAAATACTGTGTGTGAAAAGTATGTTTAAGGTGCTGAGTACAGGGTATGAACTAAAGAGCGTGGGTGGCCACACCCAGTAAATCACTATGATGATGCTGGAGGTGCCGTTATAATAATGAATTGACTGTGTGTAAATCTATACACTGGTCCACAGGAGACACACCCCAGGTTATGCATATAATTTGTGACAGTGTGTGTATATGCAGATGACAATGCAATCCCTCATGTGATGTGGTATTAAGAATAGCCTCTTGATATAAAGTCATCTCAGGTGTTTATACATTTTAAAAGTTAAGGCTGCATGTCAGTTTATGTGCTGACTTACACATTCTTTCTTTAACTGTAACATTCCCTGATATTCCGAGTGTGGAAAAAAAGCTTAAGTATGTATATAATGTGTGTGTTTGTAAGAAAGAGAGAGAGAGAGAGAGAGAGAGAGAGAGGAAGTGAGTGAGGAAGAGAAAGAGAAAGATTGTTAAGGTAAGGGTCAGCCTCAGGGGAATTCCCTCTATATGTGTGTGTGTGTGTGTGTGTGTGTGTGTGTGTGTGTGTGTGTGTGTGTGTGTGTGTGTGTGTGTGTGTGTGTGCGTGTGCGTGTGCGCTTGCGTGTGTGTGTGTGTGCGATCAGGTTCAAAGCTTCGACCCAGAGCAAGACTCTATAAACAATCCTATCTGGTTAGTCTCAGTCAGACTGATCTCACAGTGAAATTGTAAACAGCAGGTTGACATTTCTTTAGCTAAAATCAGTGTGTGCTTAATGAAAATCGAAGCACTACCCCAGTGGCCAAAGCAGTGTTGTTGGGTGTACAGGCAGATGTCAGTTTTATTTTCTGGCTGTATTGTCCACAGAGGGGCGTCAAAAGCGAGTTGTGAAGTGACCTGTAATATGGCCTGTAATACAGTGAAGGTGAATGCTTTATTAACTGTACCCCCCAACCCAAACCCCAAAACTAAACCTAACCGTCAGTGCAGTAAAAATGTAACATTAGAGGGAAAAATGCAACCTCTGAATGGCACATGCCACTGTTAATGGGAACACGGTTACTTCATTGTTTCAACATAGGATATGCACCCGGGTTTCCCACGCTGCTGATGCTAGCCATTTCTGCACCACAGGGAAGGTAAACTTGTAGGAGCCGATGGAATATATCTGATAGCAGATGAGGTGAGTTGGCATATTGTGGCCGATCCTAGATATCAAATCTAAACTGTAAAGGAGAAGTTATACAATTATCATCTTAAGACAAGTGCTTTTGTGAGATATCTAATATGCCTAAGACTTTTGCACAGTACTGCATGTATATTTAATCCCTTTAAAGCAGATCTAGACCTGTGGTGCTGGGGAGGAGGAGGGTTTCAGAGAAAAAACTTTTTCTCTGAAAAAGTCTGCAACGAAACCATCCAATCTACAAACAATTGAGGCAATGTACATGTTAGACAAAGAGAGAGTATGCAAATAGACTGGCTAAAAGACAACATGTGAACAGACCTACAGTACGAGCTGCAACATGCGAACTGATTGGCTTGCACCATGTAGAGCTTCTTGACTGAACTTCAAATGAATTATCGTTAATATAACTGTGGCAGGGTGGAGGGCGGGGCCGGGTCGTGATTCCGCATTATTAGGCTGATTAAGCCCGAGAGGTATAAGGCCGACCGGAGACGGCAGTGCGTCAGAGAAAGAGTTACAGACAGCTGCCCGACACCTGTGTATGTTTGTGTCGTTTTGGTTCAGTTTATTATTAAACTGTTATTTATATTGTTAAGCCAGTTCTCGCCTCCTTCTTTCCATTGAACTTCTTTACAATAACTTAATATAAGTTAATATAACATTAATATATAAGATTGGAAGTAAAAGAATACACAGTCCATAATCATGTGACTACAACTGAGATTGATGTATTTCCACTGGTGTAACTGCTTTAACTACACAAAGTAATAAACACATACACCAATCTGAAACAATTAATGGTCAGTTTTGAAACACAGGGTCAGTTTTGTTTTAAAGGTATATGGCTCTTTCTCAGTACGGCTGAGTGAAAAACAGTCAGACAAATGAAACTCTCTCTCTCTCTCTCTCTTTCTCTCTCTCTCTCTCCCTGACCAGCACATACAGCCAGGCTGAGCAAACACTGCTGCAGTCATATATTCCGCACTTATCGCTGGATTCTGGACCAGCTGGAAAAAGAGACCTGCTGACTACACTAACAATTAAACAATCTCTCACAGAAACCCAGAGAGAGAGAGAAAAAAGTAAAAGAGAGAACAGGAACTTCACAGATTTCCTGAAAGTCACAGAGATAGCATGCCAGAAAACACATTAAGTAGACATACGTTTAGAGAGATAATGCAATATGAAGCCTGAGAGAACAGTAAGTGAAACTCTCTATCTGTTTTTCTCTCTCTCTCTTTCTCTCTCTCTTTCTCTCTCTCTCTCTCTCACACACACACACACACACACACAGGTGTTTCTAAAGGCTTTGAGCCAATTCCTTTGAAGCCAAATACAAGTAAAACGACATACAGATAAGGGAAATATTTTAAAACACTGACTGTTTCTATTTAACATCTTCCTGATTTGCTTAAAGGAATGTATCAGTGAGCTTGGGGGGGGCAGGTTTAAGTGGTTTACAAGGACATTTTTTTTGTTAAACTGGTAATTATTAGGTTATTATGTTATAAGTGTGGTTTATGAGGACATTTCTAGTGTCCCCATAAATAAAATCGCTTAGAAAACATAATAAATTAAGTTTTATTGAAAATTAAAAAAAATGCTGAAAGTTTTGTGTGTGTGTGTGTGTGTGTGTGTGTGTGTGTGTGTGTGTGTGTGTGTGTGTGTGAGTGAGTGTGTGTGATTGTGTGTCTGTGTGTGTTTGTGCATGCGTGTGTGCTTGTGTGTGTGTGTGTGTGTGTGTGAGTGTGTGTGTGTGTGTGTGTGCATGTTTATCCTATTGTCAGGATAAACGGTACGGTATGCTAAAATGTCCCCACAAGTTATGTGATCTCAGGTTTTACTATCCTTGTGGGGGCATAATATGTATTTTGTTTTTTTATGTAAAAATGCCAAAAAGTTTCTGTGAGGGTTAGGTTTAGGGGTAGGGGATAGAAATGATCATTAGATCTGTATAAAATCCATAAAATGTATGAAAGTCTATTGAGAGACTATCATTTAGAAACAAGTTTGTGTATGTGTGTCAAATCAAGTCAATTGTATTTGTATAACGCCTTTCACAACACACATCGTTTCAAAGCAGCTTTACAGAAGATCAGCATTAACAGACGATAAAACTGTAATGTCTATAATGTCATCATTGTGTAATTACATAAAATGTGACTGTTAATCGTGTTTAAAATGATTACGGTGTGTGTGTGTTTTGTGTGTGTGTGAGTGTGTGTTGTGTGTGTGTTGTGCGTGTGTGTGTGTGTGTGTGTGTGTGTGTGTGTGTGTGTGTTATAAAGAAGGAGGTTATATTTATGAAAATGTAAAGGAACACTGCAAAGACAACAGCCACACGTACGGTACGGTATGCTAAATTGTCCCCAAAAGTGAGCAAAAACTGACAAATAACTGTATAGAGAGTGAATTACTCTATCAAAATTATGAGTTATTTAAAAATCCCCTTTTAAATAGCTTAGTGTGTTGGTGAAAGAGGTTGTTGTAAATGACTGTCATTAAGCCTGTGAAAAGCAATGGAAGGGAAAACCCCACAGTTAACAAATAAACCTAAACTTCCATACTTCTGCATACACATATCTCTTTATGAAAAAACAATTAGCCATTATGAACATTATATTACATCCAGAGAGAAGAGAGACAGAGGTTTAATGAGAAAGTGAGTCTTAGCTCATCTGTTAGTGTGAAAATGAGCAGATATTCTTGAATCAAGTAAGAAATATAAGTTGTTCTGATACTGCTTCCTCTTCTCCTCTTTTTCAGTCCTCTACCTCTCGGGTGACTCTGATTTGTTGAGTAAAGTCAAACCACAAGAGCAGAGGTTTGACAGAAAAATAACAAATCAAAGTGGAAAATCCCACATAAATCTCCAGACATCATTCCTTGGATGAGCCAAGCACATCCATTCCACACACACGCACACACACACATACTGTGAGAGGAGCTTTCATACATCTGTTTAGTGTCATTCACACACAATTGTTCAATCTCAAACAGAGTTCACAACATAACGTAAATGTCAATCCACATGGTGGCCATCTTGGAAATGCACCCGGGCAACTATTTTCTATGGATTTAAGTGACATACAAGTACAGCTCTTGTCTACTTGAATTTGGAAAGACCGAAATAATGGTTGGTCATCATTACAATCATCTAATTACAAATCAGCAGTAAAATCTGACAACATTTTAATCATAAACAATGCTTCTTTAGATCAGATTAAGGAGCTTACATTTTTTTTAACAACAATGGTATTACCATTGTAACATGTCCGAAAAACATGTTTATACGATGGTGCATTGATTTGTACTAAAGCACTGTTTGATTACTATATTCATTCAACATTGTATTTGCATAGAATACAATGGTAATATCATTGTACCATGTGGTAATTTTTGTAAGGGATAACTTGGTATTATTTGATTATCATAATCATACACCATAGTGCATATTGTTCCTAGAATACCATGGTATTACCATCATAGATGGAAAAAAAAAACATGTTACAATACTAAAATACATGTTTATACCTTATTAATTTTTAAGGAATAACATGGTACTGTTTGATTACCATATTCACACACCATTGAATTTACATGGTACTCTTAGGTACTTTTTTTTATTGTAATTATTTTCTCCCCTTTTCTTTCACAAAGTCCTCATGGTGGAGTTGTGATTCGCATCAATCCGGGTGGCAAAGGACAAATCTCAGTTGCCTCCACGTCTGAGACTGTCAATCCATGCATCTTATCACGTGGCTTGTTGAGCACGTTACCGCAGAGACCTAGCACATGTGGAGGCTTCACACTATTCTCCGTGGCATCCACGCACAACTCACCATGTGCCCCACTGAGAGCAAGAACCACATTATGGTGACCACGAGGAGGTTAACCCAGCGTGACCCTACCCACCCTAGCAACCGGCCCAATTAGTTGCTTAGGAAGCCTGACTGGAGTCACTCAGCACGCCCTGGATTCGAACTTGCGACTCTACTCTTAGGTACTTATATGGAATACAATGGTATGAACATTATATATACCATAAACTTTTGAGAATTTTAAAGGGATACAGCTTGATTACCAAAATCATACACCATAGAATGTACTTTACCAACAGTACCATGGTATTATTCTCATGGAAGTGTCCAAAAAAAACAAATTACAGTGGTTTTCCATGGTACATTTCAATGGCAATGCTGTGGTAATTTTTGTAAGCAAATTATGTTGGCTGGGAGTTTTGATTGACAGCTGGGTTTCTCATGAGCTGTGCCCCAGTGTTTAGGATCTTGGAAAACAAACCCCAGCTGTAGAGGTTGTAGAGGTATTTCCTTCGCAAACACCTGCAAACAGTTACAGTCTGAGAACATCCTCCCGCAGAAAACATGATTTCCTCTCCGCAAACAGATCACGGCCCTTTCCCTCCCTCTCTCCGTTCACATCACCTCTCACAATGCTGTGTTCCAAACTTGAGAAGAGTTTCCAACTGAAACAGCCCTTGTTTGGCTTACAGGGCTGTGCCTTTGTTTATATTTTGACTGTATCTTAGCAACAGCACTGTTTTTGCTTACAGAACCCCACCGCCCCGAGGCTGGGCGACCCGCAGGCGGTTTCTCTATGTCTCTCTAGCTCTCTTTTTGTATCTCTGCCCAACACATCTGCTCCACATTCATGTAGGTTTCTGAGCACTAAAAAGCTCTTAAATGAAAAAAAAAGTTCTCCAGCTTGAGAGCTACACGATAGTGCATGTGGATGCACGTGCTGGAAAAATGTGACTGAGAAAAAAGAGAATGACAGTGAAGCGCAATTTAAAGACAGCTCTGGAGTTTATGGTTGCAGTAAAAGTTTCACAATGTTTCTGGTTTAATTGCCAGGTTCCATCCCTACAGGGTTCACAGTGCTGGCAATGAAGAATGAAGCCCCCTCTCTTCCTCTCTCTCTGGGGGTCAGTGGGTTTCCCAGAGCTGGTCCCCATCTGTGCTTTAGTGCTGCTCTTTTGGTGTGGTTTATTTGACCAACTTTTTGATTACAAGGCTTTTAATTTTTTTTCTCCTTTTTGTTCTCTTCTTGTCTTGCTTTAAAGCCCAGCATCCTACTGTATGTTGTACTTAAAGGTGCACACCTCCAATTATTTTTGAATATGTTTAAAATGATGTCACATGAGAGACTGCTGCTATAACAGTCTTCTAGAAAAAGTTGTTTTAATCTACTTGGAGCATGTGCACCCTTATGGGCACCACCATGTTGAGATCACATGACCAGCTGAATACTAATACATTTATCTTAATATCTCCCCATGTTAGTGGAAAATGTTGATTCTTTTTTTTTTTTTTTACTGATTTTTACTGTAAACAAACAGTGGAAGTCAGAACGGATGTTGAAATTTTGAAATGTAATATTTGCAAACTATAGTTTTGGCAAGTCGTTTAAGAAGTTTACATACACTAAGTTAACTGTGCATTTTAGCAGCTTGGAAAATTCAAGAAAATGATGTCAAGCCTTTAGTCATTTAGGTAGTTAGCTTCTGATAGGAGGTGTACGGAATTGGAGGTGTATCTGTGGATGTATTTTAAGGCCTACCTTCAAACTCAGTGCCTCTGCTTGACACCATGGGAAAATCTAAAGAAATCAGCCAAGATCTCAGAAAAACAATGTGGACCTCCACAAGTCTGGTTCATCCTTGGGAGAAATTTCCAAATACCTGAATGTACCACGTTTATCTGTACTAACAATAGTTTGCAAGTATAAACACCATGGGACCACGCAGCCATTATACCGCTCAGGAAGGAGACACATTCTGTCTCCTAGAGATGAACGTAGTTTGGTGCGTAAGTGCAAATCAATCCCAGAACAACAGTAAAGGACCTTGTGAAGGTGCTGGAGGAAACATGCAGACAAGTATCTATATCCACAGCAAAACAAGTAATATACATAACCTGAAAGGCTACTCAGTAAGGAAGAATCCACTGCTCCAAAATTGCCATAATAAAATCCAAAATATGGTTTGCAAGTGCACATGGGGACAAAGATCTTGCTTTTTGGAGAAATGTCCTCTGGTCTACTGAAACAAAAATGTAACTGTTTGGCCATAATGACCATCATTATGTTTGGAGAGAAAGGGTGAGGCTTGAAGGCCGAAGATCATCATCCCAACTGTGAAGTATGGATGTGGCAGCATCATGTTGTGGGGGTACTTTGCTGCAGGAAGGACTGGTGTACTTCACAAAATAGATGGCATCATGAGGAAGGATAATTATGTGAATATATTGAAGCAACATCTCAAGACATCAGACAGGAAGTTAAAGCTCAGTCGCAAATGCCTCTTCCAAATAGACAGTGACACAAAGCATACCTCAAACATTGTGGCAAAATGGTTTAAGGACAACAAAGTCAAGGTATAGGAGTGTCCATCACAAAGCCCTGACCTCAATCTGATAGAAGCATGTGCAAGCAAGGAGGCCTACAAAACTGACTCAGTTACACCAGTTCTGTCTGTAGGAATGAACCAAAATACCAGCAACTTATTGTGAGAAGCTTGTGGAAAGCTACTCAAAATGTTTGACCCAAGTGCTACCAAATACTAACAAAGTGTATGTAAACTTCTGACCCACTGTGAATGTGATGAAAGAAATAAAAGCTGAAATACATAAGTTTCTCTACTATTATTCTGACATTTCACATTCTCAAAATAAAGTAGTGATCCTAACTGACCTAAAACAGGGAATGTTTTCTACAATTGAATATCAGGAATTGTGATAAACTGAGTATAAATATATTTGGCTAAGGTGTATGTAAACTTCTGACTTCAACTGTATTTCTATTAAAGGTCGAGCAATAGTGGCTTTTGAAGATACCGATAACCAATGGTCAATAGATCGATTTATTGAAGGTAAAACATTTTCAATGTATTTTCTTATTGTAACAGGCACAGAGGTAGTGACAACAAGACTCCAAAATTAATAAAATCCCAGATGAATTAAACATTGTCATAGGATAATATATATGAGCAGTAATTTATCAACAGTAGATCATCATTCAACAATAGTAGAAGTCACATGGCACAACAAATTCCTCCACACAGGGTCAGTGATTGCTTTTGATTTACCGCTAAAAGCTGCTGTTACACTGCAGATCCAAGGAGTTCTAACTGTAGATCCTCAAGCTCGATATAATAATAAAAATTGAAAAAACTATCTGCTACTATCGCCTCTGATTTTTGCTGATAATGATAGTTCCAAAAAGCAATTATCTGTGGCGATATATTGGTATATATAATTTCTATAGAGGCATTTAGATGCTGCAGCACAAAGACCTCCATCTTATCACCCTAAAAAAATACTGAGTGCACCTTTAACCAATTAGCTTAACCAGCAGACTTCCTTGGTTAAAAAAATTTCATCAGAAAGCCCATGCTGGCCAACCATCTGCTAGTGCAAGTGCAATGGAACACCACTTGAAATCGAACTTCCAACTTCCAACCATGTCGGTACCCAGGGTAATGTACAAAGTTTATGACAAATATTCACTTTTAAGCAAATAAAAAACATAAATGAGTCAACGTTCCTACATAACATGATGATCTACTGTCTTTTTTTAATTCTACACCTGTAGAACAAATGCTAGCAATGCATAGCATCATGTATCCTCTGGAATTTGGTAGCTAGGATATGTTTCTGCACACCAAAAGTACTTTGCTAATGTGATTGTTGCAATTTTGTTTTCTTATACATCTTCTTCTGAGCATCAGGCAATGGAATGCATTTATGGTTGGAGATCAGAGAAATCAAGTTGAAATATCCTACATCCATAAACCAGGAGATTCATGTAAAAATTGCTGTTACATGAAGGCTGAGGGAGACACCAACATACTAGCGTACCATGCTGTGGACTAGGGCTGGGAGATATAGCCACAAATATTGTCGCTGTATTTATTTATTTTTTCATATCGTTCAATATCAATATTGATATTTATCAAGATATACTGATATCTGCTTGGTAATAGGGACATTTTTATTGGGATGTTTGTATTAGTAGAATGACTTCTCTACAATTCAGCTAGGTACTGTGCAAATATTTGTCAGAATCTGCCAAGGTATATATATCTCCATTTACTCCAGAGATGTGTTAACTGCAGAGGTGACACCCTTTTACCAGAGGGAGACAGAACCAGCATGTTTACTCAACATTCTTGAAAGGTTTATATTGTTTTATCCTAAGTTGTGCTAATCTTTAAATGCTATTCCTATTTAGAAGTTGTTGCTATTTCGAGACATCTCAGTGACCCCAAGGATGACGATAGTGTTAAATTGGGTGGGACAGGGTGAAGGTCTGTAGAGGTGTAGATAGTTTTAAAAGGATGTATGTTAATTTCATCAAAATGAGAGAAAGGGACTAAGAGTGTAGTTGCAATGCACTGTAGATCATCTCTGACAACAAAAAAAACATGCTAAATGTCTCTTATAAAAAGCAATTACAGGCAGATCTGATGTGGAACTAGATTTGTAAGTCGGAAACAAGATGTAAACTATTTCGACAAGCCTTAGTCGTGATTAATTTTTATTAAGGTGCAATGAAAGTGAATGGTGTCTAAGGCTGTCACTGTCAGTCACTAACATTCTGCACTAAAATCTCCTCTTATGTTCCACAGAGGAACAAAAGTAATACAGGTTTGAAACAACATGTGAAAAATTATGAAATCATTTTCAGATTTGGGTGAACAAAGCCTTTAAAGAGACATAAAACCGACTTCTCGTTTAACTTTTACATTTCTAAAGCAACTAAAACACTAAATTAAACTCACACTCAGATTTTCTGCTGGATTTCTGCAGAATTTCTGCTGCTTGTTCAGTTTACTACATTAAAATGAACTAAATTGAACTAAAGCAACACAACTGACGCTTCGCTTAGCTCGGCCCCCCTTGGCTACCGTTGCTCGTTCTAACAAGCTTTGCAGAACTTCCCATAGGAATGATTGGGAGATTGCCGTGAACAGGGCGTATTTTGGCTAAATATTCTCATAAACGGAATTGACAATATTCTTACATGAGCTGGAATGAAGAGTGACACTGCATATATACACCAGAAGATTTTTGTAAACTACATTTTTACATTTCACATTAATTTGATTGAAAACTGTGGAGACTGTGAATCAGAATGGAGGCAAATGATCATCATAGTCACGTAAACAAAAAAATGACAAAAAAAAAGTGTCATTTGATAGAGATGGACAGGACTGTTACACCGCCACATTTTTACTGTAAGACTCAGAAAAACAATAAAAAAGTACATTGAACTTAGGATGTTCATTTTGTTGCATTGGAATTGTATTTACAATGTATTTCTGCATAACTAAATAGATCAAGAGAAAAAAAATCATGCCACATCTGTGAGCACTTTGCTCATCTTACATCCACAGATACAGGGAGCTGTCTTTGACTTCTAAATGTTGTTAGTTCACAATTAAAGTGAATTTCATGGTAATGGAAGAGGCGACAATCAAACCGGGATCCGCCTACTCTGTTTAATTTGCCACTAATGAAGGAAAATAGCGGATATGTCATCTCTCTGTTTTCTTAGGTAATAAGTGTAGATCTGAGTTGATATTTGCAGGATATTTCATTTCTGAGCTGTACGCCATACAGCATCCCATGTTACCATGTCAAGATGTCATTACAGAGACTTTACATGATGTGATCAGAATGCAATTCAGCCTTTGACTGCTTTGACCCAAGAAAAACATTGGTCTTATTAAACCAAACACATCTTTGCATACGTAGACCTGAGTTTGTCAGGGGTATTAGGTTATTATGGCAGTAGGTTATGGTGTTCTGAATTTTTTCCTGTTACCATGTGCTGAGATTACTTAAAAGGAAATATGAAGGCCTGACCAATGATTAATGGCAAATTGTGGGAACGTGAACTTTGGATGGTTTCAACAACTGGATTCCCACAGTTTCTTATAGCATATTAAAGTACATCGACAAAAGCATTATGATGGATGTTTGCCGCTGCCCACTTAAAATTAAACTGATTAAGGAGTGTAGGAATCCATATGGATCTCATTACTCAATGTTCAACCTCATTAGGATACATTAGTTAACATAAGACCAATGCAACGAGATGGTAGACACTATGTAATGGGAAAACTGGTGCAACAAAAAATAGCAGGAATAAGGCAAACACTTTGAGTAAATGATGGCACAGTTTTCATTTTTGAATAAATTATTATTTTAAATCTAAACACTCTTATATTGTTTCAAACTTGTGTAGACCGATGATGTGGACCAATTTTATTGTGCTTTTTTGAGCTTGACAGTCCCTGGTCACAATACATTGTACTATATGGCAAAGAGCAGCTCAGACATTCTTAAAAACAATTTTGGGGTGTTGTGTAGAAGCCCTATTTCTTTATTATTAAACTATTCCTTGAATCAGTGGCAATAGTAGCTGACGAACGTCCAAAGAAACATTTGCCATTAAGAGAAAAAAAGCCAAAATGGGTTTGTAGGAATTAGAAGATGGAAAGTAAAAAATTAGGTGCACGTTCAGATGTGATGAACTGCTCTTACATAAGATGTTGACCTGGCAGACTGTGTCAGTACCGCACATGTGTGGAAACTCTGAACTTTGTGACAAGTTTTCAAATTCAAACTCCAAGCACAATTTCCTGGGGCTCAGCAGAACTAAAGAATAGAACACCACGGTGAGAGTGGATTCAGTTACCCACCACACTGTTGGCAAGGGAAGAAATAAAAAATCGCCCACCCCACATTTGGCAGCTTATACTAGACTGGTGTATCTTTCCATAGACAGTGGTGCCAATTTCATTTATGGCAATATGCAACCCAAAGCACTCAAGATAGTGTCTTAACTTCAAGACTCATAATAGTTGCCTCTGGGCTATTGCTATCGCATTGAAAGAGATTTGAATTAAGTGCTAAAAAAACCTCTAAGCTTCTTATGTTGACCCAGTTTGAAAAACAAGATATATATATATATCTTCTTTTTCAAACTATATATATATTTTCCAACAGGGAAAGACTTTGTTTTTCAAACAATGAATTTAATCTGGTTCCATTGTAAGGAAGGAATGTAACATTTTGAATAAAATGTAGAAAAATGTAAGCAAAAGTAGAGGAAATTATGGGGGAACAGGGGCATAGCATGGGTATATTCAAACATCTCCTACATTAGCACCATGACTCATTGGCCTCATTTACACCTTGCATTAACATGCATTTTGGGTGATCGGATGGCAGTCAGATGGCACTTGACCACATGAAATGACAGTTGTAAATGCACACAAGATGCATTTTGATCGGATCACTGAAACCACATTCTGATGTATACAAATGTATTTTCTTAATCCGGATAAAATCACGGAAGTAATATATTATGTGATGAGCTTACGCTACAGTCATCCATTGTGAAAGTGCCGGTTTATTCTTCCATTGCAATGTGAAGAAAACAACAGATACTGACATCTTGCCATCTTTTCACCCAAATAATCAAACATATCCCATGAATTATTCCATTGGAATTCACTTGGAATATCTTGCTTTCTCCTCAAATCCCCACTCGCTCACGTCTCTCTCATGTTTTTAATCTCACTATGACTTTCGTGACACTCACGTGAAACCAGGCTTCACTTGCATGTTTCAAATGAAAAGCATGTTAGGGTGTACTCACGCTAGGTAATCTGTACCATCTCGAGCACGTTTGACCCCCAAAGTCCAGTTCGTTTGAATAGTGCGATCGCTCCGTACCGTGGTGGTGGCATGGTACACTGAACCATGTGTTGAAGAGGTGGGCTCGGGCACGGTTCAGTTGGCTCAGTCATGGTACGCATCTAGTGTGATCGCTAACCGTGACTGAGCATGGAACTCGAAACATGGCGTCAATGATGTGACTGGGCAAAGGGATCACTTTGGTTTATGGCATAGGTGCAGTGTTTACTGGTAATTTGGGCAAACAAGAGTATACAATAACAGCTGGATACAACACACAAGAACTCCGAGATATTTTGTACAATTTGCGACTATCTTCATGTTCGTGGATACCATAGGACCATTGAGCAATGACGTGACATGCTGAAAAAACTGCGAGTTCAGTACCTGAAGGTATATAATATACTCCAGATGCTGTCGACAATTAGGCATGTGAGAGGGCCGTGTGTCACCATGCCCAAACGACTCCAAATAAGCCAAGAAGTAAGTAACCTTGCAATAATGGACTCCGTTGTGCTCTGCGAGAGCACTTTTCTTCCTGTTTTCTTAAAAACAAAAAGTTGCATCGTAATGATGTTACGATGCAATGTGATTGCAGGCCCAGAACGTTAAGTGCAATGTGATTGCAGACCAGCAGGGGAGTGGGAAGGGGGGACAATCATGCTTGGGCATGGTATGAGGCAACCGGTCCTAGTGTGAGTATGACCTAAATAAGCACTTACAAAGGGCCGAACATGAGGTGAATATTATTCAATTTGCTTTGTTTTTATGCAGCTGCTTAAAAATATTCAGTGAAGAAAAAACGCTTCAGTTTATAGTAATGCTGACCAAAAAAAGTTACTGAGCTCCGAATCTGGTGCTTTAGCAAGGCATTTTAACCCAGAATGCACCATGGGTCTACTTTGACGCTTATTTCTAAGCCTTCAGTACCTATTAATACTTGTCTACATTTACAACTTGTTTTAGAAGCTTGGCAACGTAGTAGATTCATACCTTCAAATGCAAGTGATTCCAACATTCTTCATTCAAATGACAAAAGTTAAGAAATTGTCATTAGAATTTTATTTTTTTTATGTTTTGCATAATTACATATTCTTACAGTACCAATCAGCAAATGGCAATGATGCCCCTTTTCTACCTTTACATGTGTTTGATTTGATTATTCAGCATTTGTCTTGCTTAAAACTGAGAGGTGAATCATATAATTGAAGAGCAAACCATTCTCCTGTATTCTCCTTTCATTTGCATGTGTAGCTCATGTTGGAGTGTGTATGTGCATAAGTGCATGCATGTGTTCACATGTGTGTGACTCTGTTTTGGTTTCTTTTTCCCCTGTGGCTCTGCTCTGCATTTTGTCTCGCAGAGGGAAGGAATGTCATTGTGTTTTGTGGTTGACTCAGGGCTTGTTATCTTTTCCTGAAGCTGCTTGGTTTACTCGGGGACTAGATGGTGATAAGAGATAACAGAGTCTTTCTTATATGGGCAAAAATGCAGTACAGATGTTGCGAACATCTTGGCAAAACATATTCTCACTTCTGGAGTGAATTCCCTTAGAAAAATCACAAATCATATTGATTGTTTCTCCCAAAAAGTGTTAACCTCCAATAGTTACCTTAAGGAGCGATTTCTGCTTGATCTAACCCTTTAAGTTAGATTTATTGGTGTATTCTAATGTGATCAAATTGATTTAGTGATGTTAAATATTATTTTGGACTTAAATCAAACCAGTTCATTAAGATGTTATCACATGAAGCACATTTTTAGGTTAACTTTTTTTTTTTGAAGTCCACATAGCAATGAGATTAAATGGATTTATACTGGTTTTTTTGATTGTAGCTACAATTCAACATAGCCTAATTTACAATGGCACACAAATTTGGTGATTAACGCTGATTATTTACTATAGTTATTGTTGTTGTGTAATATTGTCATTCAAATAAATTCCCCGTGGTAAATGCCTCTGTCTTTACAGTCAAGTTGACAAAAAAATGTATTGATTAGTAATTCTGTGACAATCCATGGAGTATATACTTCTCAGCAGCTGTCTGAAACAATAAGGGCACAAAGTTTGGGCAGTTTGCAGGGCTTCTTCCTGTATGACTTAACACTGAGTGTGAGCAACAGTCCTCCAACTGAACAATTACAGTCACACATTCAGTGAGCACATTTGAATACAACCGTCTGTTCTGTACATGATAGTGACAGAGCGAAAGAAAATCCCTGAGACAGAGAGAGAGAACTAGGAAGGTGTGGTAGAATCGAGGGTCTATCATATCCCATATCAGGCCCAGCTTCTGACAGCAATGCTATGGTGGGATGTGGGATATCATAGGTGGACATTTGGAATGTGGGAGGGGTTACTCAGACTACTGATTCAATGTCTTTAATTGGCCTAACATGGCGTAATTGTCAAGATCATAAGACCCATTATAACTATATTTTACACTTTTTCCCCATATAAAAAATCTATTGAAATAAATAAACTGATAAACATTGTATATAATTATACACACTTAATTCATTTACTGATTTTCACCACTAATAGTTCTAAACATAACTAATATTGGCATTATATTAATTAATTTTCTCTTATAGCATAATTTCATGTACAGCTGCTTTGAAACAAAGACTGTTGTGAAAAGTGCTATACAAATAAATTTGACTTGACTCATAAGATTGAAGTAATAGAGGTAGTATTCAAGATCCATTATTAAGAAACAAAATAATGCAATACACTTTTAGATCAATTAGAATTACAGCCTTAAAGCAAATTACAAAGACAAATGAGAATCCCCACAAATGCAAGGATGAGTGGAGAGAAATAAAATCAAGGAAGAAAATAAGGATGAAAGGAAAAATATTATATGGAAAGATCAATAACATATACGTTTAAGATCCTAAAATTTGACACAAATGGGAACTACTTAAAGAAGTAATTATATAATATTAATGATAAAGATTCTTTCTGTTTGACAGAAATGTAATGAGCAATGATACTGCCCTACAAAGGCAAAACGCAAAATTGAGTTCTGACTGAAACGGGTCTCTTTTGATTTGTCCAGTGACAGACGAGTGACATCAGAGAAACCATTGTGTGAAAATGCAGTAACAACAAAATCCACATCAAAATAAGCCATTTTTCTCAGTTTCAATGTTAGTAAATGAGTATGGCCTTTGTAGGGTAGCAAAGGATATTGATATTTTTACCAGTGAAACTACATGTGTTAAATAATTTAAGGAACACAGGAGTTTGGATGGATGGATGGATGGATGGATGGATGGATGGATGGATGGATGGATGGATGGATGGATGGAAAGTAATGCCATGTAAGCACCAAAGGTTATTTTCATGGCAAAAATAGAGTAGTTTAAAAGCAATGACAAACAATAAACAAAAACTATCACAGAACTGTAAAAAGATGTATAAGAGATGTAAGACACGTGGAGACAGACAGAATCTCTCATCGACACCAAATTAACAACAGGGAAAACAGAAGCACGCGTCCCACACCGCATTGTTGTGGGACAAGTTTTGATTGCTGAGTGTAGGTGTGGGCCGGATGATGTGTGCGCAGGAACGGGAGAAAGAAATTTCCCACGTGACATCCGCAAAATATAAATATAAATTTATTTAAAAAATAAAATTGGTTTATTTCATGTATTTAAAGTACAGAGTGTTATTTGTGTTATCCGTCTATTGTGCAAAAGCAACAAAAGAAATTACGATTTACAGGCGCAGGGTTGATTCATACAGATTCTTCCTTGTGCTCCATGCAGCAGAAAGTCCATTAGTGCTATAGGCTACTGTATGTTAACGCTTTATTAAAGGTACAAACAAAACTTTGAAGGCAACCAAAGGTCAATCAGATATTTGGCAATGTTAGTGTTAACAAAACTTTTTTTCTCTCTCTCTCTCTCTCGCTACTCTTTTTTTTTTTTTTTTTTTTTTTTTTTGGATGGGAATTGTAATTAAAATAGCCTATGATAGAAGGAACAGAATCTTACGTGAGTGGGACTGAAAAATTCGCACAGACCACCGCCTGCATGCCTTTGTGGTCAGAAGCGGGACAAAAAGTGAAAGTTGCAGGCAGGAGCGGGACAAAATATTACATATTTTTTGTTGGGATTGGGACAGAATCTCTCTGTAGCGGGTCTGAAAAATCCATCCCGCACAGACCTCTACTTTATAATTCAGGTCCAGAACTTCCCGAACACCCGCAGTGATTTGGGGTAGCTGATGTGGAGGGAGAGGGAGATATTTGATAAGACGGAGCCTGTGGTGCATTAACAGAAGCCACAAGGTCACTGCAAACTGAGACAGAACCAGGCTTCTATATGGGCACTAAAAACCTATACATTGCACAAAAATATCTCTTATTACCATTCTCGCTCGCGTAACGTCTTGGACTCTCTGGATTGCAGCAGCCGCTTCTTGAGAGTGTCATTGCTTACGGCCAATGACAAAAATAGAAAAACACTACAAATGTGGTGGCTGTGGCTCAGGTGGTAGAGCGGGTTGTCCACTAATTGGATTGGTGGTTCGATTACCGGCCCACACGACTCCACATGCTGAAGTGTCCTTGGGCAAGACACTGAACCACAGGTTGCTCCCATTGGCAGGCTAGATCCTTACATGGAAGCTCTGCCTTCATTGGTGTGTGAATGGGTGAATGGGACACAGTGTAAAGCGCTTTGAATACCACTAAGGTTAAAAAGGCACTATATAAGTGCAGACCATTTACATTTCTCATGCTGTTTTCTGATTGGTTGGGCAGTCTATAGCCCACGCTCAATGTTTGCAACACAAAGCCCACCCCCATATTGCGTTTAACCAATGCACAAATTGGGAAAATGTTTTTATTTTATTTAAAACTGTTTCCCAAATGTTTGATTGGGTGGGCAAGACTCACATTTGGGTGGGCTCAGCCCACCCCTGCCCATTTGTACACATGGCCACACCCCATATTTCCCCTAGTCCTGGAGATTTCCCCTTTTAGAGCATCATTTACTCATATCTCGTGTTTTTCCGTGTACTGAAGCTTGATGCAAATCTGAATAGTTTCTTTTTCACAGTTGACTGATCACACGTTCTGTTTACTCTTATTTTTCATTTCTCTTTCATATGTGTCACTGGTCCTACACCCAGCAACAAACGTGCTTATACTTCTGAGAATAGGAAGCATGTTTATTGTGCCAAAGGGCACGAGTTTGATTCACCGTGATAATATCCAATGATAAAATGTGTACTCTGTGTGAACTTTGGATAAAAGCACCTGCCAAATGCATAAATATATATATATATATTTTTTTTTTTTTTAAGTTACAATAAATTTGATTACAAAGTGCTGTGAAAAAAAAACTGATAAGTTATGACTCAACATTGTATGTGATAAAGACAATAATTGTGAAAGGGCATGTTAAAATATGGTCTGTGATTATGAAATAAAAAGTAATGATTACTTTTAACACTGAAAACCTTCATTCGGAAACAAAGTCCATATTACTTATCTTTTTTAAGAATGTTAACTGAATTAGAGCACAAAGTCCTTATTTAGTAAACAGAAATGTTAATGTCCTCTTCTAAATGTTTATTTTAATCGAGCGTGTCATGTTCCAACAGCCGGCAGCCTGAACAGCGATCTGGGCCCTGCTGTTTTCAAATGTTTCTGTTGGATTTATCTGTCACACATTAAAGTGGCAGTGCCCTTGCCAAAGCATATCTGTAATACAAACAGACTGAGCGACTGACTGTTTAGCTAGATTTCCCTAAGGCAGGGCAGACATCAAGGCTGTTGCCCTAAGAAGTTCACACATATGTGAGCACAATCTCTCTCTCCAATGATCTGATATTTATTAGCTTTGCCCTGTCAGCCTGAGGCTGATGGGGTATTTGGACGTGTCTCTCAGAGGTCTGCCCTACTTATTCGCATGGAAAACAAACGGATAAATCTTATCCTTTGCCTCCCACTCATATGAGTACTTTTCTTCAGACCTACTATCTCTGGTTGTGTCCTCTGGCTGTATGCTTTAATAAGCAGTATGTGTGTGTCAGTGTTAGCTTCTGATGTCTGCCTGAATTTTAGTGCCAGGCCTGTGAGTTTTGGGAGACTTTATAAAATCTCATGCTTGCAAGTGAGAGATGTTGAATCCACGAAACAGTTGAGCAACTTTTATGCATGGCATTTCAGCTCAAAACATGCTTTTTACTTGTTATCCAACCGCTATTTGTTAACCAGGCGCTAAATGCTAGATGCTAAAATAGCGTTGCATTGTAAGTAGTCATTGCCATTATTTTCACCTTGTTTTTACTTTTACACGTAATTTACTGCAAGAACCTGTGCTTTATTCATTAACCAAAGGCAACCAAGTTTAATCAAATGCTTAAAGCTAGATGCAATTATACAATAGCACTTAACCGTGAGCAGTCATTGCAATTATTTTTGTCTAACGCAAAAACTTGTGAAGCCATGCATGGTGTAAATGTGAGGACTTTTAGCATTTTAAAGAGCCGATTCAGGCATTTGGATTGCAGTGGTGGAGTGATGCTGTATAGTTTCTGTAAAATATAACTAATGTATAGCTTGCTGCATTCTCCACAACCCAACCAGCCTGATCTCACACTGAAGTCAGAAACTTGAGCTAAATTTGGTTCATGCTCACCAGAATTCAAAGGACTGCCCCCAGTGGCCGAAGCGGGAGGTATTTCTGAATGTATTGCGCACGTATGAGCTCCAGATTCCAAGTTAAATTACTACAGAGGGGCACCAAAAGTGAGTTGCAGAATGAGTTGTTTTTAGCTGTAAATGATGTAATACAGTGAAGAGGATTGCATATTTTATTAACCACCCCCTCACCCAAACTTCAAACTTAAATCTGAGTAAAAGATTGAATGTTAGAGGAAAAATAGAACTTTAGAATCTGACCCGACACTGATTATGTAAAAGCGATTACTTCCTGGTTTCAACCCAGGACACAAACCTGGGTCTCCTACATAGCTGACGCAACACGCTATCAATCACATCACAGGAGAAGGTAAACACACTTGAAAAATGCACAAATGTCTGATGGGAGCTGATGCGTACCAGTAACTCGGCAACAATACTTCCTGTCTGATCTTGTTAACCGAGCATTCAGAACCAGCCTGGAAGATTGGGAATTGTATTCAGTACAGATTTTATGGCAGTGTTTGTGCCATCAACTGATTTTGATCATTCCTGTAGCGAATAAGTCACTAAAACAATGCAAACAGGGAGTGCAAATAAAACGTTATAATGCTACCAGCATGCACAATTCATTCTTAGTGAATTTCCCCTCTTTATGTGTACCCCAATATCACATTCATACAGATGCTAGGTCAACTGTACCCAGTTGTAATAAATGATCAGTATGTTTTAAAATCATATTTCACAGAGGTTTCCACAAATTACTCGATTTCAGTAAGTAATACATCAGCTTGATCACACACATTTACATGAATACATAGGATACAGCTTTGACTGGACTGAAGGAGCAGATTGTTGAAACAGCACATTAACTGTGAGTGAGGAGAGACAGAATTAGACATATTTTGCTTGACTCACCACTGCTTTACATTGGATTAAGCTTCTCTGTAAATGAACCAAAGCATTGGCCTTAACACAGATGTAACAGTGAATGCAGTTATAACAAACATCAAGGAGTATTAGTCTAAGCTTAGCTTGCACTAACTCAACACTTGATTTGTGAAGTGTATGTGTGTTCTCGTTTGTAAATCATAGTGTTTCTTAGCAAGGTCAAGCTAACCTGTCCACTCTCAGTCAGAATCCTCTTGGGACAGGAGAGCTTGTTAGTTAACTATCTGTGCCCCAGACCGCTCTTGGTATCTGCCTGAACTTTGGCATCATGTAATAAGACCCACACGGTCCTAAGTGTGTGTTGTGCTGTGTGGTCTTTGTCTGGATTTTTGATGCTTCAGAGAAAACTCTCTTTCACTTCATAAAACAAGTTTCTGAAGAAAATGTGATGGTGCTTATCCATGCAAAACTCGTTGCTAGGGTGTTCTGGGTGGTTGCTAGGTAGTTGCGTACTGGCCCAAATCAAAAGAGCCTACCCTCAAGTAAGGCTGCAACTAACAATTATTTTGATAATCCATTAATGTAACGATTATTAGAACGATTATTCGACTATTCTGCGATTATTGCAACAATTAATCACTAGCTCTTAACCAATTATTCAGCTTGTGTCCTGACTTAAAAGGTTGTAATAAACATGCTTACTAACAATAAAGAGAATTTTAAAATACCTCTTAATGACATTCACTGAATTAAAGTGAAAAAAAAAAACTTTTATTAAGTTTAATTCAGTAAAGAAATTCACTGCAAAAAATTCTATTGTCATCAAGTGTTTTGTCTTGTTTTCCATTTAAAATAGTCTAAAAGTCCTTAAAACAAGATACATTTACTTGAAAAGACTTGCTTTAAGATAATGTATCTTAACAATAAGTGTATTTTTTACTTGGTTATACTTCTGCGAGTCCAGTAAAGACAGAATATACTTTTTTTCAAGCAAGTCTAAATATTTTATATGCTGCATCTTGGATGAATGCATCTATTTTTTTAATAATTTTTAGATATATTTAGAATATTTGTGTTTTTAATATTAGATTCAACATTCTCAGATAACAATTTTGTATTCTGCAGTATAGTTGCTAAAGAAAATGTATGTTGTTTTAAATGGGTTTTAGATATTTATATCAGAAATTATGCTAAAACAAATCAAAAATGTATTTTGTTGCAGTGTATAATGGGGCGAAGACTACCCTATCTCACCTTTCTGTTCACTTCAATTCATCTTTAACTCACAAAAAAACTCTCTCTTATTAATAAAGCTGTGTAAATGCACAGTGACATATTATGATTCAGTAAGTCATGAGCCATCACGTTATAAACTAGCTGCATTAAGCACTCGTGCTCGAGGGACAAGCATCCCCATCACAGGGTGTGTCTCAGCCAGGTGAAGTTTCAGTCTCTCCCCCTTAGATCGGGACATACGCGCAACTCATAGATGAGGCACTGACCGCACAGCAAAATGCTATGCAGATATTTACACGATCTGCTTCTGTATTATTTGAACTTTAATAAAGCTATAACGCATTAAATATAACTGCATTAAAGATGTAACGCCGGGTGTTTCCTTTAAAGACGCTCAACACGCAGTTTTAATTCAGTGGAGCAGCAGCACCAGCTCCACTTATTCCACAATGAGAGTGCTTCTGTATTTACTTATTTTGTATTTTTGCATTATAATTCCCTCATACTTTGCGATCTACATCACCTGAAGCTGTGAAAGTTTAGAGTACATCTGAACTGTGAGCTGTGTAACTCTTGCTTTAACAAGCATCACTAATGAAAAGAGTTGATATAAGATAAAGTTGGAAAATTGGTCAAAATGAACTGATATTGTGGATTACCACAGAACAATATCCAGACGCAGGCTTTTGAATGGCTATTTAAGGTCAAGACTGGGATCACATTACAAGAACACACACACACCAACACACACACATTTGACCCCTTTTCTCGTGGGGTTTGAAGGGTAGATGGAATAAGTATGTGGAAACTTCTCAATAAGACAATTTGTGTGATGGGTGTGAACCTTTTAAACACACAAACATGTAAGGGCCTTCTCACCCACATGAAGGTCAAAGGTCAAAGTGTACATATGTGCATTTCAGTCCATCATCTTTGGACAGCTGAACCTTGAGCTCCCCTCAAGGTGCATTGGATGTATGTGTGTGTGTGTGTGTGTGTGTATGTGAGCGTATCACTTTGAGACCAGTCCCAAGGATGTACAATGCTTGTGGGACATTGTCCCATGAGGAATGTATATCAATTTGTTTGAAATGTAAAATGTGTGTGAGGTAGGTTAGGGTAGGTGTAGATGTAAAGTTGTACAGTAAAACCATTATGTCTGTGGAAACCTGTGTGTGTGTGTGTGTGTGTGTGTGTGTGTGTGTGTGTGTGTGTGTGTTTGGTATGGAATCTAGAGTGGTACCGCATCACTAATCTGATCCTGGAAGAAAGGCCCCCATAGAGTAAACAGTAGGGTCAGGTTAAAGGTAAACGCAAAGGTTAGCGGAGTTGAAAGCGTCTAACTGATTCTGGAATATGGTAATAAACCTTGTGTTGTGATAGTAATAGTGTATTGGTTCATGTAGTTGTATGGGTGAGTTTGTGTCTGAAAAATACTTTTATCGCTAATCCATCAAAGTGGATTCCCTAATGATGAAAAACAAGCTAATCTAGTATGCCTGGTCTCCAAGCCTGGTTAGGCTGGTCTGTTTGCTGATTTTTTTAAGGAATTTTGGCACTTGTCAGCTAGTCAGGCTGGAAAACAAGCTGGCTGACCAGCTTAACCAACTGAGCACCAGAATGGTCAGGCTGGGAAAAAAGCTTGACCTGCTGAAGACTATCTTGGCCAGGCTGGAAGACCAGATAGACCATCTTAAACCAGATAATACCAGCAAACCACTTTTCAGCTGGTCAGGCAGCATGACCACTTGGGTGAGCAGCTAAATCCACTGAGTGCCAGCTTGGCCAGGCTGGGAAAACAGCTAGACCAATTGAAGAGCAGCTTGGCCATGCTGGGAGAACAGACAGACCATCTTAAACCATCTAAGGCCAGCAAACCACTTTTCAGCTTGTCAGGCAGTGCTTCCACTTGGCCAAACGGCTAAACCGGCTGAGCACCAGCTTGGCCAGGCAGGGAAACCAGCAAAACCAATTGAAAAACAGCTTGACCATGCTGGGAGAACAGACAGACTATCTTAAACCATCTAAAACCAGCAAACTACTTTTCAGATGGTCAGGCAGCATATTTTTCCTGCACTGTATATAAATTGTTATCTTTGCTATTTCATTTTTTTTATTATTTAAATTTTCAAATCAAGACCAGCTAGACTAGCTTGGCCAGGTTGAATGACATGCTAGACCAGTTTTAGACAGCTAAGAACAGCAAACCACTTTTCAGCTTGACAAGACTGCACAACCACATGGCTGACCAACTAAACCAGTTGAGCACCAGCTTGGCCAGGCTGACAGAACAGCTAGACCAGTTGAAAAACAACTTATCCAGCCTGGGAGAACAGCTAGATCATCTTAAGCCAGCTAAGACCAGCAAACCACTTTTTAGTCGGTCAGGTGGCGTAACCTCTAAACTGACCAGCTAATCCAGTTGAGCACCAGCTTGGCTGGGAAACCAACTAGAGCAGTTGAATAACAGTTTGGCCAAGCTAGGAGACCAGCTAGATCAGCCTAAACCAGCAAAGACCAGCAAACCATCTTAGGCTGGTTTAAGATGTCTTTTTCAGCAGGGTTGTCTTGTTTGGGTCTTTGAAGTACACCCTGAGGAATGAAGTCTTCTATAGTGTTCCCTCTATCTTTCTCATTCCCACTGAGATTCCTACCTTCAGTCTGGTGCAGAAAGACAATCTCTGAGTCAGAAACACCAGACAAGCCATCTGAGAGAAAAACAAACATGCCATTTTGTTATGTCTGCTCTGTTGTGAATTGTCACGGAAACAAAATCTTACTGCTCTGTTGTCTGATGCTCTTCCAGTTTGGCATCAGACCATGTGAAAAAGATGTTTTGACATTCTATTTTTGGCAGTGGTTAACACTATTCAGTGACTATCACCACTGTAGCAAATGAGCACTAAACTACTCATTTTGTTTTCGTAAGGGAGTTTGGAGTTGGTCAGCATTAGAGATAAGCATATGTGAGAAAAAGAAAAAGAAACTTTAACAGGAAATAAGATCATTACAATAACTTTGCGGAACAAAATTGCTGAATAGGTTAGCTAAAAGCAGCTGGCTCCAATTTTAAAGACACATTCTATTCACTCATGCAGCATTTAATTTTCCCCTGGCGTCTATATTAAAAAATAGTTACGTTTTCTTACACCAAAAACAGTAGCAATTTAGGTTTTACATGGCCTTTGTCCTCCCGTTCTCTTAACATACAGTAAGTAAACAAGCTGTTTTTGCTGCAATATCTTAAAGGCTTCTACAAATAAATAACCTCTCTTTTATGATTTGGCCAACCTTTGGCTTACCTTTGGTAAGTTGCTGAATACTGAATAAACATTGATATGTAAACGTGACTGTTATATGTTGCTGTAATGTAAGAGCATGGCACTTGCAATGCCATGGTTTTGGGTTCGATTCCCAAGAAACACAAGGTGCTTTGGATAAAGTCTCTAAGTGTCAACCAAATGCAATGTAAATTATGCTAAAATACCGATAGTTCTGACATAACTGTGATCTAAATGAAGTAATTTTTGCATCTTAGTTTTTATAAATGATCTGGTTGGATATTGGGGGAAGCATTGTGTTGAGAATGTTAGAGTATGGCTACATAGTAAACTGAACACTTTTACTTCAAAAAAGCGAGGTTAAGGTTCGGTATGGCCAATTTAAAACAAATAAAAGGCCTGTTTTAAAAGACAGTGGTAGAAGCCTGAATGAGATAAATAAATCATATTATATATGTCTTTCCACTGGAGAGTATTTCAAAATTCATCAGTGTTCCTTAAGCTGGCATTCTTTCCCTACAACCGTCACACTCACCAACACCTCTCTAAAACTAACAGTCATTCTATGCTGGTGCTACTAAGCCAAAAGTTGCTTTGACTTTAGGTTACTAATCCTGTTTTATTCCACTATTTAAAAGCTTGCGTTTCACATTGGCTCTGAAAGGATACCTCCCCACAGACATTTCCTTGTCGGAATGTTCCTGGGTGAGAGCCAATGGAGCACATTCTTGCCAATTATGTGCCATGTTGTCTCCAACTGTTTCCAGATCACACCATCTCTAATGCCATCATTCCTCTTTCAGGCAATACAGCTTTCAGCATACCTCAAACCTTCACTCCATTACCATGATCTGGGCATGCACCAAATCAGAGTGAGTTCAGCTGTGGTTCAGAGGCATCAAAGGTCAACAACAGATGCAGAGATGCAAACAGGAGGGTCAGGGTGAGAGAAATATGATCATGAAACCACAAAATTGGGAGAAACTTTTTTTCTCCCCTTTTCTCCCCAATTTGGAATGCCCAATTCCCAATGTGCTCTAAGTCCTCGTGGTGGCCGAGTGACTCGCCTCAATCCGGGTGGCAGAGGACAAATCTCAGTAGCCTCCGCGTCTGAGACCATCAATCTGCGCATCTTATCACGTGGCTTGTTGTGCGCGTTACTGTGGATCATCATAAGGAGACAGTGGTACGAAAAGTGCCATACTACAAAGTTTCACTAGCATCAGAATAGTATTCAAAACAGATTAAAGTGCAACAAGTTTTTTTTTTTTTTTTGTGACTGGTTAAGTGCTCATGGAAAAGATGTGTTTTAAGTCATTTTTTGAAGACAGAGAGTGAGTCCGCTTCACAGATGGAGTTGTGAAGTTCATTCCACCAACTTGGTATGATGAAACTGAAAGTCCAGGAAAGTGTTTTGGTGCCTCTTTGTGTTGGTACAACAAGGCAATGTTCCTTAGCCGACCGCAGGCTTCTGGTGGGTGTGTAGCTCTGCAGAAATGATTTTAGGTATGCTGGAGCAGACCCAGTGACTGCTTTGTATGCCAGCATCAGAGCCTTGAATTTGATACGTGCATCAACCGGCAGCCAGTGGAGAGAGACAAAGAGTTGTGTAATATGTGCTCTCTTTGGTTCATTAAAGACCAGACATGCTTGTGCATTTTGGATCATTTGCAGAGGTCTAATTGCACATGCAGGGAGGCCTACAATGAGAGAGTTACAGTAGTCCAGTCTAGTTATGACAAGTGACTGAACAAGCAGTTGTTTGGCATTTTCAGAGAGGAAGTGTCTTATCTTCCTGATATTGTAGAGTGTAAATCTACATGATATTGCGGTCTTTGAGATGTGGTCTGTGAAATTTAGCTTGTTATCAATGGTTACCCCTAGATTTCTGACTGTTTTGGAAGGCGATATTATAGTGACCACAAGGAGGTTACCCCATATGACTCTACCCTCCCTAGCAACCGGGCCATTTTGGTCGCTTACGAGACCTGGCTGGAGTCACTCAGCACACCCTGGATTCGAACTCGTGACTCCAGGGTGGCAGTCAGCACCAATACTCTCTGAGTTACCCTGGCCCCCAATAAACTTTGAATCTATTCTGTTCCTGTCTACTATGTGCTGTACATGTGCAGCTAGCTTCTAAGGTAGCATCCTGACCAATATGAAACCTCATCATAAGTGACCGATTAAAACACTCTTCATAGGAAGCAGCTCTGTTTTTGTGTACTTATCTTTTGTTCTATTTATTTGGTCCTTCAAATGGCAGCTTGCAGGCCAAATATGGCTTGTACAATCATTTTATCTAGCACTTTGATTGACTTTGATTATATGACTGTGCTGCCTAATACATCAGAGCAGACAAGCTAGTGAAAACTCAGTGGTGAATTTAACACAGTTGTGAGTTTAACAACACTCAGTTGTCTTAATAAGTGCACTGCAATCCATATCACGTCTTATCCAATTGATTATAAGTTTTGATTATGAGTATTGATCAGCCCTGAAATAGATCGATGTTAGAAAATTGCCAAGCTAACGGCACAAAAATACATATCGCATCAATTTAATATTGTGTTAAATAGTTTCATTTCTATAAAAAACTTTTCAGTACTGAATCAAATATTCAACATCAAATCAACATTTCCCTTGACTACATTACCCTCCTTGGATGAATATATTCACTGAGCTTGTTGAAATGCATTCTGCATTGCCTCATCCATAAAGGATACATAAATCTTCACATCGAGAGTGAACCTATGATGCCTAAATATGTTGGCTAAGTGGGAACCTCTCTAGATTTTGGAACAGAGCTAAACTGTCAATTTCTTCCAAGTACTCAAAACCCCTTAGATATTAACTCCCTAATATAGTATTGTTTAGAGCTGAAACCAAGTCAACTCATCAAAGCCTTTTTAGTTAATGCTGTGAGAAATTATCATTTTAAGATTGACTTAGGGAAGAGGTCAGAGGTGAGGCGCTGAAGAGGGGGATATAGAGCAGATAAAATCATTATGTGAGTCAGATTTATGAGCACTCATTGAACAGAGCATACTCTGCGGCTGAGGGCGTTGGTCAAACAGCGGTCAGGTTACTCTTAGCTCGCTGTTGGCCTTTGTTTAGATTAATCAAAGTTTGGCCCCAAACTTTGACGAGGCGTTTGAGATTTGACATCATTATTTTTGTTTGACTCAAATTATAATTTTTTTTTAAATTTCTTTTGTACTGTGTAATGACAAATTAGACCAAATAGGAGGTGATCAAGAAAATCTTTTAAACAACCTCTTGTAAATAACGTTTGGGTTATCGTTTATTAAACAAAAATACAAATGTAACACATTTTGAAATAAAAATACAACTGACATTAAAGTAAAATAACACAATTGAAAAAAAAACTTAAAACATTAAAATATACACCAGACAGTATTATACAATATATTATACAGAGATTTTTTAAGGAATTTAACATATTTTAATTAAATCCCTTAATCCATTTGCATCAAAACACCTATCTAAAACACTACATTTTAAACCAGAAAACACACTAAACTAATAATATTCATGTAAGTGAAAACTTATGTACGTACTAAATTGAAAGGACAATAAAAAAATATGTTTTTTTTAAATCTTGATTTAAAATTTTAAACTGTAAATACCCTGGTTTTGAAAGGATACATTTAGTTTTCATGCATATGGATATGGTTTCACTATCAGGGGGTTGTGGGATAAGATTAGCTGCTGTTAATACAATGAGTATAAGACAGTATGTGTTATGGGGGTGAACAAATGACCTGATTGTTGCAGATGCAAGCAGTTGGCAGCGTGCCCATGTGCCATGATGTCATCTTTCAGCTAAATTAATTTCAGCAATACTGGTTAATCAGAGGTGGGCTAAAAGCCTCTGTGATGCTGTTGGATGCCATATTGGAACTGGAGGTTCTGCATGAAAGCCATAAGGGCAGTTAAAGGCCTGTGATGATTGTCATGCCATGTAAATATGTACTGTACATCCATATACTGTAAGCTGTACCAGCATGTCAGTGCCCTTTTGAAAAAAGCAGCATATGATGAGCTGGTTACGCCTCCAGGCTTCTTAACTTACATTACCAGCAAGACATCCTTGACAAACCACCTTAAGAACTGCAAAATCGTCCTGAACCAGCATTGAAATTGGTCTAAGCTGGTGTTTTTTAAAATTGTGAGTACACCAACTGAAAGAGATGCAGCCTGTGTGCTTGTAAGAGTGGACAAATTTACGCTGCCTGTTTTGTTGGCCTGTTTTCTATTTCGCATGCAATGCAACTCATTGTGCGGAGCGTGCTGTGCTTGATATAGTTTTGCTGAACTGTGTTTGTTGTGAAGGCCTGTGTGTTCTCTGTCCTGCTGTAACCCCTGCATGGATCCCAGAAAAGGGTAATGTGAGGACACATTTGGGCATTTCTTCTTACCTAAAACAATGTGCATTCTGGGCCCTTCTGTGCCGAAAGACTGCGACTGAGCAAAGACAACAAATATTATTATTACCCTAAGTAGTTCACTTTGGTAACACTTCCCGTACACTTTGTGCTACTAACATGAATGACACCTCATATTGTGCCACTTGTTGAGGAGAGGTGTGCTATGACGTTTCTAAGCAATCAGACTTATGATTTTCACCTGTTGAACAATAAAACAGGTGGAAACAATTCCCATTACACTGAAGCAGGGACCCAAAGCATGTCTAGAAACAAGAATTAGGAATGTCAACTTTCCACCACATGAATACGGGACTGTGACAGGGTCGTGATTTCTGGGCAATGGAGGAGTCAGGAGGCAGAAAACTATCAATTTGAGTATTTTATTTACTCCTTCAACGTCACACAAAACTTGAACAAAAAGGGCTCTTTGTGGCCAAACACACACAAACGAGTCTTGAGATTTCACTCTATAATATGACAAGCACATGCAGCCAACACACTCTGCTGTCTCTCTCTGCCGCTCTGAAACATTTGTGCGCTTTTCAGGTCTCCCTCTGCCATCACTATAACAAGAAACAGGTGTTAGAGATAATGAAAACCCAGATGACGAGCCTCACCGCTCTCTCTCTCTCCCACAGACAGACACAAGACCACGCCCCTATCCCCACAGGGACACTTAAGCATTTTGAGCTGTTCAATACGGGATGGGGTCCCCTCGAGAATCTTGCCGCCAAAATACAGGAAAATAGGTGTCTTCATTTCAGACAAACTACTGGACATCACGTATTGGTAACCATAACAAGAATAGGCTTGGGCTCTATTGACTTGGACCAGTCAGTAGCCAACTAGCAATGCCTTTGTGACCACCCATAACTGCCATAGCAATGTGCTCACAGCCACTCAGAACACCTCAAAAAACACCTAGCAACGCTCTTCCATTGTTGTGGCTAATTTTGCAAGGGTAAGCACCACTCACATTTTCTTCACATTTTATACTACAATAAAAACAGAAAAGTAGCTGTGATCTTTTATAGTTGCATTGCTGTAAAATACAAACTTAAAAAGATACTTACACACTAATTTACCAAATAAAGAGACTTTTTAAACAAGCCCAGTTTGTCAACATTTTCAGGTGGACACTCCTCCTGTTGCATTGGGGGGAAAAGAACAACAAAGAAAGGAGTTCAAGAGGAGAAATCTTCAAGAAAACAGTTTCAGGTCAGATTGAAAATGGCCTGAGTGTATTTTATAGCACACAAACACACAAACATTTCACGCATGAGTGACCACACACCTTTCACCCAAATGTACATGCTTATTTATGATGGGGTTATTTTGGAAGTCTGCTTTTGTCTCACATCCTCTCTCTGCAGGAGTAAGATCAGAGCAGTGTTCTCAACCTCCTGGCAGAGCTCTTTGTGTGTGCGTGCATGTGTGTGTGTGTGTGTGTGTGTGTGTGTGTGTGTGTGTGTGTGGTTTATGAGGACATGAGGGTTTATGTTTTTTTAGGTTACAAACTGGTAATTACAAGGATATTATGCTATAAATGTGGTTTATGAAGACATTTCTTGTGTCCCCATAATTATAATTGCTTAAAAAACATACTAAATTATGTTTTTTTAAAAACCCTTCCCCTAAACCTAACCCTCACAAAAAAAATCTGCATTTTACAATTTTAGTTAGGGGTTAGGGGATAGAATCTACAGTTCATACAGGATAAAAACCATTATGTCTATGGTGAGTCATCATAAGGATGTGTGTGTGTGTGTGTGTGTGTGTGTGTGTGTGTGTGTGTGTGTGTGTGTGTGTGTGTGTGTGTGTGTGTGTGTGTGTGTGTGTGTGTGTGTGTGTGTGTGACAGCCCACAGTGAAATGTGAGATGGAGATGCTGTTTTCTATTTCAGGGTTGTAATCACAGCCAACACACTTTGTGTGTGTATGTGTTTTGGCCATGAAGTCTTGGTTACTTTTTGAAGCACTCCAGTTTTTGCCATGTGGTAAATTAGCATTTGATGTGACCTCCATCATAACTCTTTCTCACCAGTTGACCTCTTCACAACGCTAAAAGCTTACATCAGGGACGCTTCTAGCTATTAGCGGTAGCGAGCCACCTGGGGGCCCTGTGAAGCAAGGCCGTTTTTGTTTTGTTTTTTGTTTTACTTTGTTTTCATTTTTTTAAATATACCTAAAGCTGTAAGACTAAGGCAGCTGTCGTGGCTTAATAAAACAGTTATAGGGGGCCCCCTTGTGGCCTCAGAGGGACAGAAGAATGTAACTGCAAGGACAGAGTTGTAGCTAGATGTGACAGGCATGTTCACACTCATAGGGTTTTTTGTTTTCATAAAGCTCACAAGTTGGGAGCAGAAAAATGAAAAAGGAAGAGGATAAGTAATGCAGCCCGACGACTAGTAAGAAATGAATGCTATAACTATGGTGTGGACATTGGACATAGTGTAGCTAGCCAAGATTAGCTCACAGACTCTATGCTATCTTCGGATCTTGCTGATGGTAGTTGCAACAGACAGAAGATGATTCAATCAACCAAATTTGTCTTGTCTGCATTATTTTTTAGGTGCCATATTGAAATATTTAGGTGCATCAAAGGCAGCTGGGGACTTAAGTACACAAATTCCTTGTAAATTGTCATTTTGTATGTAATCATTACATTGGCCTCCAAGCAGGATTTCCTTTTGGACCCCATATGCTCACAAACGACCCTGAGGTACATTGTAGAAAGACGGCCAGTCGCATGTGCGATGTAAATCAGTACCTCTTTAACAGTTAATGTAATAGACATACTGTATTTACATTTAGACTTTACATTAAAATAAAGGGGAAGAGTAGATAATTACATTGTTTCAACAAAGTGGTATGATTTATGTGTGTGGATTTTCTTTGGTAGCTGAAATTTGGGGACACAATTATACCCATAAGTAAGTTCTGGAGCCAATGACCCCACTCTTTGAAGGCCCTTATTTCTAGGAAACCGAGTGATACACCTGAGAAAACAGATGAATCTTTGGGCAGGCATGTGTCTAGTACTCATTATTTTCATGTGTGTGTGTTCATGAGTGTGGCAGGGCGGAGGGCGGAGGGCGGGGCCGGGTCATGATTATACACACCCGGTCCCTTATCAGGCTAATCAAGCCTCCGAGAGGGATAAAGGCCGACTGCGGAGGATTGTGCAGGAGAGAGAGATGTCCATCATGTGTGTGTTTGTTGTCTTTTAAGTTTCTCATTAAAATATGGTTTATATAATCAAGCCGGTTTTCGCCTCCTCTTTTCCATTGACTGCTATACACTGATAAGGGACCAGGTGTGTATAATCACGACCCGGCACCGCCCTCTGCCCTCCGGCCTGCCACAATGAGTTAAGTGTATGAGTAATTAAAGATGAAGTGTGTAATTTTGCTGATGTTAAAATACTTCTATCCCAGCTTAATATGCAGAAACAATAAGAAGTCATCCATTGGTTGCTTGATTTTCCTGAAACAGTAGCGATTCTAGCTTGAATGGCACCCTGGGCAAAATCCCCTTCAGCACGCCCCCACCCCTTCCCTGCTAACAAATGGGGGGTTGTGGGTGGTTGGAGATGAGATGGCTGGTGAATTTCATGGCACCTACGTTTTTGTGTGGGCACCTGGTGGCTCTGTGACACATTCAAACATTGTTCCATTTCTTTGAGCATTTCAACCAGCCTGACATATTGTTTCAACCAGTGGAATATGTTTAGGGCTGATCTGATTGGTTTATGCTATACTTTTTTGACACTAGAGGCACAGAAATTGCAAAATATAACTTCAAGGGTGAATTAATACCATGAAGTTAACTAATATTACTCTCTCCCCTTCTCTCTCTTCATTTCTATTTGTGTGGCATCTGTTTATCCTGTCATCTAGGTGTACATTAAGGCATCTGCCTGAGACTCTGTCCAATACGATACAGATATAAAAACAGCGAAAGAGAGAGAGAGAGAGGTGTATCACTTCATTATTGCACTCAGTCACTGTCACAGTCCCCAAAATGCAGATGGATTAAGATATCCTGTATATTCTATAGCTCTATCACTTGCAAGTAACTAACCATATATTTAGGACTGTAAGGCTGTTATGCAATGATTTAAGGATCAACCATTGAAAAACATATTATGTTTGACTAATTGTCAGAATATTCAATGTCTATGGTGGTTATGGCCCTTCAACAAACAAAATTATTCACTCTCATCAAATGAATGGTGACAGTGAGTGTGTATACATACACGTTCTTACATCGATTATGATTTATAAGCCGACAATGTCATGTAAACACCTTAATATGACCTTAACATTGTATAAATGTCATAAACGGTTTAATCAAATACCAATCAGCACACAAAGATTTTTGCTCATTACCTGCAATTTTGCTATGCATGTAAACATCTTTACCGGCATTCTTATCATCTTTAAGGGCTGCAAGCATGTCTGTTTACTTGTTGACATCAAATGCTGAGAATAACCCATAGATTTCAAAAGTGTAAATGCTGATTGCTTACATCGTTGGATTTTATGAGTTAGCTGATTTTTGGTAGTTAAAGTATTCGCGTATTTCAATTAAAGATTAACAAAATGTATTTTTCCACTTAGAAAAGGTTTACACATAAACAAATTAATAGTACTTTTTTCATGAAATTGAACGAAATGAAGGGCTCCAGTCATATCTGTGGCCTTGAAAAAGCTGTTTTGTTCCACATAAGGCTGGTCACCTCACATGCAGGGCTTGACTTTAGCTTTTTGGCTCGCTGGCCAATGGCTAGTAGAATTCTTCAGTCACAAGCCACTCAGCATTTTCACTAGCCATAATCTCCCGCCCCACACATAGTGATAAAAGTAATTAGAGACTATAACATGCATTTGTTAGGACATTTTATTTGAACAAGAATGATATGAGTTCAGCAGGACACAGGCCTAATGGTTTAGTCACCTTTTGGCATCTGAAGGCAAACATGACCAGCTAGAACAGGAGGAAAACTTCGTCAACAATTTGTTAATTTGTCCATGGAAATCCAGAGTTTAACCCCCTTTTAACCCCTTTAACCATTCTACATTGTACTAGCCTTCATGAAAGTTTACTATTGTTCTTCCATTTTTTAGCTGTGGAATAGTTATAATAAGGCCATAACCACAGGTCAGACCATGGGTGGCTCCAAAATACTGTGGTTAGGCTAATGTAGATAGTCTTTCTTAAAACTAAATTATAGTGTTTGTCATAAAACAACTAATAGCCTAAACACATTTAGCAAAATACTTGAATCTTTTTTCCAGTCATGGAAGAAAGAAAATCCTAAGGGTTTGGTGAGTGAATGATGACATAATAATATCAATTATAAAAGTGAAGTCTTATAGATTCACCCTAATAATTTTAATATGCATCTAAACCAGTTACCAGTTAGTATTACTGCAGTAAAATCATTTTAGTTTGGATGATTTGTATTTAAAAAAAAACTTGTATTTGATGTTAATGCAGCACAATGTTGTCTCTTTACCTTCTCAGTGCTGTTTATAATGTCAGGGCTGTTTAGCCATTTTAGAGGTTCGACTTCCTCCATATAGCACTTTAAAGCAGAAGATTCTTGGTAGAATACAAATGGGTCACATATGTTTTTTGTTCTCTGCCAGCCGGTGTAATATCGAGTGAAGCCGAACTGAATCATGCGTTTTGCTCTGTGCTGTCCCAGAGCTCTGGTGATCTTATCTTTGCTGGAGAATGCTGATGTGCGCTGCGGTGGTTTGCGCGAGGGTACCTAAAAATTACAGTTAACGCTGCATCAGAGAATGCTGCAAATTCATTGATTTCAGCAGGGATGGTGTGTCACAAGGATGCAGAGGTAAAATGCAAGAGTTTCTGATAGTGAAGCTCCGTCATGCAACCAAAAGATGAGATCATTTCAATTTTGCTGTAACGAACTCTGTGTAGGCGTCCATTGACCAATGGGAATCTTGGAGAGGCGGGACTAGTTGCGCTTTGAAATAAAAAAATGGCGGACAAACTCAAATATGCAGTGTATTTTTTCCTTGTCCTCTATGATCTTTCTCTGTCAGGCTAAAAAGATAGTAATAGTGGAGAGAAAGCCTGGTGAAGATTTTCAATGTTTACTGATACATTGTCAAAAAGATATATTTTAAATAGCCACCTGATCCATGACCACTTCTCTGTGGTACACGCCTTCCAAACGGACCTTTCCCAGTCCTATACGTCAAAAGCTCCATCTGAGCTTTCCCTAGAGTTTAAGCACCATAAGTTATGAGAAGCATATTTATAAGCTTTATAAGAGTTTATAAGGCGCTGAACGCAAGATTCACTTCAAATTTCTATGCACATTTGGCGGGTTGGTGGGTTTTAATTTTAAGCCCTGCTCACATGACCAGCTGTGTCTTGCAATTAGAGTCATGCACTTTGATGTTAATAAACAAAAAACTTTAGCCATCCTTGCTGATAGGTGTTAGTATAAAGTCCAAGACTACTGTTTTATTAAGACAAATAAGACAAAACACCAGCAAAACACAGGGGCTTAAAGTTTGGCTGATTAACATCTGCAGTTAGCCCCTGCTGGCACATGATGTAACCTGTAAAAGCATGTTTCCCTATTGATGACCATTCAATAGTAGCAAGGTTTTCTGATGAATTTTTTAAATTGCAAATATTTAATTATTAGTAAGGGATAATATACAGTCTGTCGGTTGTTATCGCACAATAAACCCTTCAGGATGATCAGGACTTCTTGGACAACTTCTCAGGACAACTTTCTTCATACATTTGAATCACCAACATTAAGATAATGAGGGTAAACTTTATCATTCAAATGAACTGTACACAAGCATTTTAGACACTTACATTCGCTGCGCTCTGTCCATGCACAGAATGAATGCGCATCCTTGAATGAGCTGGGGTTTTTTTTGTGCATTCACTTGAACCGCTCAGGTAAGGTCAACGGTATGGCCCATTTTAGGGGTGGCCCGATTGCATTTTAAACTCAAGCAGAGCTATATAAATATTTACAATTAAAGCTTCATATAACAAGTATATTCTACGACCTCCACCCCAGCAACATCTTGTTTTGATGTCCTTCGGGGGGTATCAAGCCATGATTGGGGGGGGTATTGTAAGACTACTTGTCAAATAAATAAATAAATGCACATGAATCATTGATTTGAGTTGAAATAATTTTATTAGCTTACTTGTAGAGATTGCATAGTGAGCCGAGAAGCAAAAGAGATGGCTCGCAGAACCCGGATGAGCGGTCTGATACGTCTTAATCCCCAGATGTGCAGTTGATACAGAGCAATATCTGACCGCTGGATGGTGCCATTGGCCAATCAGAATTGAGTATTCCAGAGAGCCGTGTAATAATTGTAGATTTGTATTTGTAATAGTTTTTTGTAACAAATGCAAATGGATAGCTCTTTCCAGAGCTCCTTGGCATAAACTAACTGGACAAACCTAACTGGACAAACCTTGACCCCCTATTTATTCTACAAGGATTTAAAGTTTAGTCTGTTTCTTACCCAAACTGATTAATCCCTTCTGAAGACATGGATTAAACCAGTTGAGTCGTATGGATTACTTTTATACTGTCTTTATGTCCTTTTTGGAGCTTCAAAGTTTTGGACCCCATTGACTTGCATTATATACACAAAAACACATCATACATACTTCAAAATATGTTTGTTTGTATTCCGCAAAAGAAAGAAAGTCATGCAATATTGAGATCGCATAATGGTGAGTAAATTAATTACAGTATCATTTTTGGTGATATCCATTTTATAAAAACTTTATCTATATAGTACAGTACAATACAGTAGTTGGTGTCAGTGTAAAGTAAAAAATCACCATCATATTATTTGCTTAGGAAGACAAATAAGTGCCAGCGACAGATAAATATGAAAGGCACTTTTGGTCCCTTCAAACATCTTAAAGTTATTTTAAGTGGGAAATCATTTATAGGGAAATAAATATAAACAAATATATTGATTTCACTGCTTTTAAAGGTAATTTTCTCAAAATAACTAAATTAAATCATTAAAAAGCTGTTAAGTTCCCCTGCTGTTCTCCTGTTTCATTGTCCTGTGTATGAAATCAACACCTCAGACACCTGAGTTCAGTCAGGTGTCTTACCTTTGCAGGAAAGTACTGCCTAAAACATGGACTTTTTGAGGAACCAAAAAACCAATGGTTGGGGTTCACATTAGCTTTATTTTCACATTAACTACTCTTTCATAAAATCTTACTGAATGAAGAGTCACAGAAGAGTGGCATTTAGGATTGACCTATAAACTTTAACACCATATGTAGTTTTGGATTCCCCTCGTTCCAGACCAACACAGGTTTGCCCCACTCTTGCGGTTCTGTAGGAGGCTGTGAGGGATTCCCAGAAAGACTACTCACAGTTCTCGCCCATGGTGCTCTTTTCTCCTACCACAACTTGGTGGTCGACGTCTTCTCTGTTGAGGGTTTATCTTCCTACATATGACGGGACCATTCTTTCTCTCTTGAAACATTCATCTTTTGTGTTTTTTCCCCTAGTACTTTGTTATCTCTATCTATTGCTGTCGCTAGCTTTCTTTCTTGCTAGGAAAATCTATTTGCCAATGGGGTTTAAAAAAATAAATAAAATGTATTACCCTATTTGCAAAAATAATTACATTTCCTGAGAAATGGCCCGTTGTACTTTTTTCCCCACGTGTGGCTTTGTGGCTATTAACCCAGACAAGAGTTTCAGACAGAGTCCTTGAGGGTTTGGTTTTTGAGTGACCTTTTCTTTCTGCCTAACAGGAACTTTAAAGAACACCGCTGGCCAACTTCTGATTTTTTGCAGTGTCTGAGCATCCAGTGCTAAAACTAGGCAGCTAGGGCCAGTTATTAGACATGTTTTGATACATAAGCAAATAGGTAATATTGTCAATCTTGTGTGAATCTATGACCTTTTGCTGAAAACTAATCAATATTTAACAAACCAAATATGGAAACTAAATTTTTACAAGTTTTGCACATCTCGAATTCTATCATAAAGTGAGCAATTGCCATTCACCAATTACATCATCCTTAATAGAATTAAAGTTGTATGTTTTTATTAAATCCCACTTGTATGATATCTTATGATTTTGCCAATTGGCTAGCTTGTACAAATTATGATAGACTGAGTTTAGCGAGAGAAGGTGTTGTCTTTATCCCTAGAAAGATGAGATAGCATATCAAGATGCTAATTCTTCAGTTCCTGTGGCTGTATGCAGTACTATATAGTTCTTGTAAACTGTATACATTGAATACACTGACTACCCATACACTGAATACCCAAATTCAATATACAGTATAATAATAATTAAAATAAGGCTTTGTTTAGTCCTATAGGCCACACTTTTATGATGCTGTGTCACTTAAAATGTACAGTAGTTTGAAACTTTATAAAAACGACCTCTGCAGTCTGCATTCTTCTCCGTCTAGTTGTCTTTGATCAACTGTCAGTTTGTTGTTTGTTCAGCTGCATGTTGCCGTACAGCTGGAGCTCTGGTTTCTGTCCACTGCTGACTGAGACTCGAAAAAACACAGAGGTGGCACTTCAATCTTGAATAGCTCTATTGGTAGAAAGATTCCTTATTAAAGTAGCTTGATTCATTGCACTTTTTTTTTACATGTTATTTTTTATATAATTAATCCCACTGAATTAATGCATTAAATTGACAGCCGTATCAATATATATAAAGAAAAACAATCAATTAAGAATATTTCAATGCCAATAAACTTTTCATTTTGCATATATAAGCTTCATTTTATGTCAGTCAAGACTAAGCAGGTTTCAAACAAAGGCCCTTGAACTCTATGTATTAATATTATTTAAGTAAAGTAGAAATACAATTTATGCATTTCTGCTACAGCAATTGATGCCTATATGGATGGCTTTGTAGAATAGCATTGCAGAACAATGTGTAACTCCAATTTAGAGTGTATACTTTGATACTGTACTTACTTTTGTTTACTATCTCCTTAACTAGTGCAAAGTACACGTGTGCATTAACCACGGATGTGTTTTGAATTAGTAAATTATTTATTGTGTTGTACTACTGTTCTTTGTGTTTAAGAATTTGCATTTAAGTGAAGTATCAGTCTGCAGTTTATAGATACCTTCAAAACGATGCAGAAGAGCAAAAAGGTGACGCATGTGCAACCACAAAGCAGAGTGTGGCTGCATGTGTGTAAGTGTGTGTACGTTGCACTCGGAAAGCCGTACTCCTCCATACCACTAACCAATGCTCCGCTCTTTCGTGTATGACATTTACACATTCTCTGGCTTTTGTCTCTTGAATTTTTGGTCTCGTTGAGCACTCACTCTTTTGTGGTCAATGCACAAAAGGGGTCTACTTGTTTCACACCAGTGGGAAGGCGATACACACAGAGCAATAAACGTTCATACATTTTACACAGACGGGACAATATAAAGATCAGTTCAGGAAATGTATCATTTCTGGACACTCATTCTCGCTCACTGCAGTATGTGTTCATGCAGTGCAGCAGTTTTCAATACGTTTTGCTTCAGGACCTATATTTTACATACAGTAGGACATCAAATGGTGAAAGTACACAGTGCCAAAATGAGTTTAACATACAAAACTGATCAAAATTGTCCTTCAAATCAAATATTGAAATGGATTATTTTTCTGCATTTATTTGTGGAGGCAAGGGCGTGGTCGAGCATTCCTCTGGGGAGAGAGGAAGCGGTAAGGGTTTTCACCTGGGATGAATTGCTGGTAATTGCTGTTTCTTTGTTCGCAGTGAGAGACAGGGGACGGACCATCTCCTGCTTCCTCATTCCACGAACTTGTTACACTGGTGTCAAAACCCAGGATTAGAGGAAGAAGGATATGCTGTCATCGAGTCGTTGCAGCTGGAGGAAGTCTTCCAGTCCCTTAGTATCCACCAGGGCCAACCCTCTAAAATGTACAGAATATATTTAAACCCACCATGTACACAATACCTAGCCTTGCTAGATAATTCTGAAAATGACTCTATGAACTTTGTTCACTGTTATAACTGACAAATTAATGATTAGAGCCTGATGTACCTTTTAAAATATGTGTAATGATTTGTAATCAGGGATTTTCATGTTTGTTACATACATGTATAATACACGTATGTCATATTAAGTATGTATATGCTTGCTTGTTTGCTTAGAGAATGTTGATGACAACGAATGTCATGTCTCTTGCACCGTTTTCAAGATATAAAAGTTCATGATTAAACATGCACTATTTTTGAGCGGGAAGTCCCAAGAATCCTCTAAACAAAGGATTGTAAATCAACTCTGAAAAATCACTTCTGATTGGCTCAGGACACCCTCGGAGTGCGGCCAATTTCAGTTCAAAACTTCCCTTCCAAGGAAAAACTTGCTCTCTTCTGTATCTTATCTCTTGCAATGCGCTCATGGAACTGTCGCTTGGTCTCCACTCTTCGGCTCTCTTGCTTCTTCCTAATCATATGTCACATGTAGAATCCTAGGAAAACTCAGGAGGAAGCCTCTCGCTCTCTGCTCTACAGTTCATCCACCCAACAGGAGTCACGAGTCTCCCTTGCAGAAGACCTCACTTCAAAGCCCCCTTTATCAGCCATCCAGACAATAACTATGAAAGCTTATAACACAGTTCAAGACATCGATGGAACAAACTTTCTTGAAACGCAAAGAACCAAGCAACACAAGGAAACACAACGCAAGGAAATGCAACTACAATAACATCTCCAGACTTTTGGTCAAAATGCTGGTGTATTAGTTGAATATTTTGGGTAATCTGATTGCCAATCTATTTAGGCTCAAAGAAGGATAAATAGTTCTCAAGGCATTGTCAACAGACTTCCTTAAAGTTCATTTTAGCTGTATTGATACCAAATGAATGTTAGAAAGAGAATGACGTCTGTTGTGAAAAGTGCTATAAAAATGACTTGACTTGGCAGTTTTTCAGCCATCTTGGTAACGGATGAATTTTACCCATAATATATTCATCGGGATTTCATAAAATCCCTCTTAAAGAGTTTTAAGCCATGAACCAAACCAACCAGCTCCAAGGTGAATCACACCATTACAAACTTTGATTTTAAGCAAAAAAGCATTTGAAAATAGCACAAAAAGACAAAGGTTCAAGACTTGAGTGCTTACCATCTTTTTTGAGGGCATACAAAAGTATGATGCCATGATGTAAGAAAAAATATATATTGATTTGAAGTTATCTATTATATTTTTCCTCCCTTTGTTGATAAAGATATTTATTTTGCTATTTTATCTAAGCACTATTACATGGTTAGTTAACATTAATTTTGCCTAGTTTTTACCTGTTGGTCAGACCAATGACCTGTTTTTTGAGAACCACTGATATAGTTTATGTGTTCAGACAATCCACTTTCCCAGACTGTGCTTGGGCCTACACTGAGACAAAGAGGACTTCTATGTTACAACACCATATATCACTCAACTTTAACAAAAACACCAGCAATACCCTTTCCACATGTGCAGTGGTGTCAAAACTTTGCTCCATATATGTGTGAGAGGGAGTGTGTATCCATACATCTGTGAATGTATATGAAATCCCATTAGCAGGAGGATGTAACCTTTAGCCATAACACCTCTTGATACTGCACACCTCCCAGCTTGCCAAATTTGTTTCGAATGTGGGAACTAACTATCCGCGGCCCTCTCTCTCTCTCACTTCCTCTAGTTCTAATGAGTTAATCCCACTCTTCTCTGAGAACAACCCCTCCTTTCTTAACAAAACAAGCCCATCAGGCACTTTGGAAATCCACCCATTTTCCCATTAAGGCACTGTGATGAAAAGCTGTTGATTTTCCTGATTGGATTTAGCCCCGTGAAACTGATCCTGGACCATGTGTCTTAGTGAGCGACTAGTGGAAACAGAAAATTAAATCCACTTTATTCTCTATAGCCCAGTTTAATGTAATCTGACAGCAACAGCCACAGAGAGCACCTCAGCTGGATCAAATTTGGTTTTCTACAGTAGTTTTTATATCAAAGCATTTTTTTTTTAATTATTCCTCTCTGTTTCACGTTGAGGACTCAGGTATAGTACATAGTAAGTGTCATATTACAACCAAAACAAAAGATTAAAATATTATATGGAAAATATTACTTTGTATAAAGTTGGCAGTGTGTCTTTTTAGATGCACTATTAGAGTACTGTTAGATGTATAAACCAAGAAAAGCATTTTCATTTCAACTGAAATTAATTTGTATAGTGCTTTTCACAAATATATTGTTCTATAGCAGCAAAAGCTAACTATTCTTGATAGGATGTATGCTCTAAGGAAGGAAAGATGAACATTTTGACAGAATTTCTTTCCATAAATCTAAATACTTTACTATCTTAGATCAAAGCTCTTATCCACCCCAGTACCCATGTATTTTAACCAATGCTGTCTCTGTCTTGTGTCTATCAGCATGCCTTTCAGATTATTGTGTTTTTATACCCACAGCGCTGTTATATGCAGAAGCACTCCATCTGGATATTAAATCTCAAAGAAACACTTCACAGATGGGATTTCACATTTTCTCCATGTGTTCCTCTGGGGGTATTGTCTGACTCTTTTGATTGACAGCTGTAATCTCTAGTGAAAATATTTGATCAGGCATGGCCAGTCAAAACAAAAAGCAACACAGTCTGGAGTTCTGATCTAACATGGTTCCAAACCTCTCACCACCATATCCACTGCTACCCACAATCAAACAAAAAAGTTATGCCATGGTACGGTTGGGTCTTTTCTGCCTGTATATGACTATAAGCTTGTATAATGTGTACACAAAGCAAGCAGAAAACAAACCCACTATTTATCATTTATTACAGGCTTAGATAACAGAGCACTTTGCTGACTTTCTCATGACATTTTTGCTGTTTCAAACTCTGACTAGCACTGTCTCACCCTTTCTTTGATAAGGCAGTATTTCTGATAAATCACAGGTTAAAAGTGACATGTTTATTCTATAAAATGCAGCCACATGTGCATCTGTGCATATGTACAGGGAAGTGGGGCAGATTAGTTCATTATTCTCACAAACATTTAGGAGTTAATGATAAGAACGTGAAATGGAGACGTAGGTATCTGGGTCAGATCTCACGTAAAAGCTCTCCAATAGTAACTGCTTGGCCTAAATTACACCCTTACTTGATGTCACACACCTGCGTTACAACTGGTGTGCCAAACCAATTAAATGGTTAGTTCACCCAAAAATAAAAATTTCTCATTTGCTCACCCTCATGCATCTCAGATGTGTAGGGCTTTCTTTCTTCTGCAGAACACAAACAAATATTTTTAGAAGAATATTTTAGCTCTGTAGGTCCACATAATGCAAGTGAATGGGTGCCAACATTTTGAAGTTCCAAAATCCACATAAGGGCAACATAAAAATACTCCAGACGACTGCTCCCTTTATGTGGATTTTGGAGCTTCCAAATTTTGGCACCCTTCACTTGCATTGTATGGACCAAAATAACTGAAATATTCTTCTAAAAATCATAATGTCCGTTCTTCAGAAAAAAGTAAGTCGTGCACATCTGGGATGCCAGGAAGGTGAGTAAATCATGAGATCATTTTCATTTTTGGGTAAACTTTCCCTTTAACTCATGTCGTTCCAAGCACTTGTGAGTTTCCTTCTTATGCAGAAGAGAAAGTGAGATGTTTTAATTAATATTGCAGTCATATCACTACAATAGTGGTGGATAGTGACTGACTTAAAAACTTAAAGGAATAGTTCACCCAAGAATAAAATAAAATTATCTCATCATTCTCTCACCCTCATGACATGATGTGCATGACTTTCTCTCCTCTGTGGAATGCAAACAAAGATTTTTAGAAGAAAATCTCAGCTCTGTAGGTCCATACAATGCAAGTGAATGGTGACCAAAACTTTGAAGCTCCAAAAAGCACTTAAAGGCAGCATAAAATAATCCATACGAATCCAGTGGTTAAATCCATGTGTTCTGAAGCAATCTAAATGGTTTTGTGTGAGAACAGACCTAACTACAGTATAAAAAAAATTTCACTGTGTATGTTGCCATTGCAGTCTCTTGGCATGATCATGTTCAAGCTTGATTACACTTCCTAGAGCTTGACACATGCGCAGATCACTAGATGGTGCTAGGCAGTGTAATGGAGCTTAAAATCATGATCACCAAGGATAATGCTGATGTCAAGAGTTGTCGAATGTGAGTGACAGACCCACGTCTAGGTTATGGATGTTACCTCCATTCCCTGATGGAGGGAATGAGACGTTGTGTCCTCCCGGCCATGCCGCTGAACCGAGCCAACTGTTGCGGCCGAACCTCCTTGTCAGCTCCTCAGAAAAATCCTGAATGAAACAGATGCATTTCCCTCCCTTTATACCCGTATGTCCGGGGGCGGGACATGCAAATTCTGTCTGCCAATTTCTCATTGGCCATTTCTCATAGATCAGAGATGCAAAAGGCTCTCAAGAGAGACCCCTAGTGTCGCTTCTTCAACACAACGTCTCGTTCCCTCCATCAGGGAAAGGAGGTTACATCCGGAACCTAGACGATTTCTCTAGATTCTCTGAATCTTTTGATGATATTATGTACTGTAGATGATGAAATCCCAAAATTCTTTGCAATTTTACGTTGAGAAACATTATTCTTAAATTGTTCAACTATTTGCACATGCAGTCTTTCACAGAGTCTTTATACCAATCATGTTGCTGTCCTGTTGCTAATTAACATAATTAATTGTGAGATTTTCCACCAGGTGTTTTTTTAGCATTACACAAATTTTCCCATCTTTTGTTGCCCCTGTCCCAACTATTTTGAAACGTTTTGCTGGCATCAAATAAAAAATTTGCATATATTTATGAAAAACAATCACATTTCTCAGTTTCAACATTTGATATGTTGTCTTTCTACTATTTTCAATTAACTATAGGGTTTAAATGATTTGCAAATCATTGCATTCTGTTTTATTTACATTTTACAAAGTGTCCAACATTTTTTGGGAATGGGGTTATAATTTTTCAGTAAAATACGCTTATTCATGAGTGCATGAGAGAAGTTTGTTGGCAGCAGCACACGTTCATACAAGAACTTGATTGGTTTTCTCGCAGCTTTTCCCGCACTGATTAATCACAGACGCTATGACAGATTTCAAACCTTTTTAAATCTGACAGGTGTGCACAGTGTCCCTATGAGCAATAGACTGGCATTGAGCAAGAGGAGAGCAATGTTTTGGAAAGCATGCACCAAAATATAATAATCCACGCCTCCCTACCCACTGTCTCGTTAATATTTTTTGTGTCTTTTTTCAATTTATATATCCTCTCGTTCAGTGCAAAAACAGCCATAACCCCTTCTTTCATGTTATTTGTTGACATGACGAATAAACTCTTCCACTGCTATGTGCACGTTTTTGTGAATGAACTTTGGGGTAATATCTTGAGTAATGGATGAATGTTCTTGTAGTTGAAACACCCAACATGACCAAAAACAAAGTCATGTACTGTGCGCTTGGCTTTAAAATGCTGTCTGGGTAGGCAGCTCACTAGGTTTTGTAACAGATATAATGTGTGTTTGTATGTGTTGAAGTGAGAGTACTTAAGGCACGTCTACACTGTCTCAGTGTGGTGTGTCTACACTGAAACACCTCAGCAGCAGACGTATCATCGTCTAAGGTCAGCTCCTCAAATCTTTAGCACCTAAACACACTCTCTGCGAGAGATAAAGATATGACATATCCCTACACACATGCACTGAGTGACCGAGATATGTGACCCCACCAGTGTCTTTGATTAAGATATGTTGTCCCTACTCTTCAGAAGGGCTGTCTCACTGTCACTGCTCGTGTTGAATGCTATGGTGGGGATGTAGACAATATGCTACATTCATCCACATTCACAAAGCCTGGTTATATTCTTCCTAACAAACATCAGAGCTGTTCTAACAAGTGTCTACTGGCCTCCGCCCAGCAACCTCCTGCTGAGATTGCATCTAAGAACACCATTGCAACACTTTTGAACCGACTGATATTCATGACTTTCAGTTGCTTTATCTGTTCTCAAATATACATTCTTCCTCCGATGTGGCCAGTACACCACACTAAAATACTCCTACTAAAATATTTCCTACTGTTCAGCAGTTGCAGCTGCATCAGTACTGGATTTACAATGTGAAACATGCAGTGCAACCTGAGTAGAATGTTTCTGATGATCTGATTGTTTTCTGTGAATCGAAAACAATGTATGAATCAGATGGAGAGGTTCCTGAAATAATCTTACTGAATTATTGAACTGCAACTCATTACTTTTGTCATACCTGACTCTAAATGAACCAAGAACTGTCACTGTGTTATGTTGCATTTGAGACTTAATGGCATAGTTCACCCAAAAATGAAATCTTTGTCATTGTTTACTCACCCACATGTCAATCTAAATCTCACCATTTACTTTTATTGTACTGAAAAGGCAGCTGTAGTAAAGGGATAGTTCACCTCATCATATATATCAATATTTCTCTCATCATTTACCCTCATGCCATCTCAAACTTGTATGACTTTCTTTCTGCTAAGGAACACAAAGAAAGATATTTTGAAGGATGTATGATGCGTTTTCGTCCATATAATGTAAGCCCATAGGGTCTAAAACAAAATTTCAACTCCAGAAATGACAAAAGGCAGTATTAAGTAGGTGATACGTCTGGCACGGTTTAGTCTTCTGAAGTAATGCAATCTTTTGGGTAAGAAACAGACAAGTCTTTATTCCCTATAAATCTTGATAAAATGAATACATAAAATGAATAAAATATGCTACCAAATATATTTTTTTGTATTTTATTTAATATATAGTTAGGACTAATTGTTGGATTGCATTTATTTAATTGTAATAAGTTGTATAAAATTGTAATTTGATTTCTTATTTATGTTTTGTTGAAATGATCTCATCAGGAAAGTTTAATTGTATTTAGATTGAAAAATATTTACTCCTCAAATGTGCGAAAAGAATCATTAGTGGAATAATTTAGCAACCAGAATCGTTAAAAGCAATTCCAGATCCAGAATGGCTTCATTTCTTATGATTCCCATCCCTACAAGAATCAGAAGGTATTTGGAAAACATTTTATAGTTCTTAACCATGCACAAGGCCAAACATGAATAGCTGTTTTTCATGTTGACTTGACGAATAAACACTTCCACTGCTATGTGTATGTTCCTACTATTCAGCAGCACAGCTGCATCAGTACTGGATTTACAATGTGAAACATACAGTGCAACCTGACTTAACTACCTGCTAATAGTGTGCTTCCAAAAAGGCATATAATCATTGGTGTGTTGTAAAGCTGGCCATCACTTTTAGCCTAACTGGATCTAAACATGCCACATGCTTGTAAACAAACAGAAGGTTCAAATTTTCATTCCAACAAGTTAAGAAATGGAATGTTCTATAGAGCTAAAACACACTGAAATGTAGTTCTCAGAAACCATAACAGTAAATCTGTAGGAAGATCTCTACAGTATAAACCTTTAACAAATAGACTTGAATGATCTGCTGTGGTGCCAGATAACAGATAACTGCCTCATATTCTGACAGAACACGCCTCTTCGAGACTGGTGAATCTGGTTTTGTTCTTTTAAGAGCATACTTTATTAAGCAACTGTACGTCTTGTTCTTGAGATCGGTTTTGTTGTTCTTTACATCTCCACCCCCTAGTTTTAAACATTTTAAATATCTCGCACTATCGAAAAGTGAACGCCCTGCCACAGGAGAGTAAATGCTGTATTTAGTATTGTTTGACATTGGGCCTGGGTGTGGACACTAGTGCAGCGTGCAAGTTAACACAAGGTATATATTTGTGGCATCTCCCTCCTTGTTCTGCTTATGCATCTTCTTGTTTCATTAAAATGTGCCTGAAGTTTGTTGCTATCGCAGAGCTAAATATCCCAGCTCACCTCGAAGTTTTGGAGTTCTGTGTTTGATAAGGTGGTATGAGTCATGTACATGGGAGCTGTAGATGTGGGAGAAGTTATGCACAACCCTGACCTTTTACTATTCCACAATCAAATCGCCTACATTTTGCCAACAACCGTGATTTTAATCATCAAGTTGTGGTCACCTTTGAGCACATCCTACTCCCTGACATTTCAGTAATCGCTGATAAATTTCTACAAAACTTGGGTTAAGATCTGTTGGCAACCAGAATTCTAAGACTTTGCATTTATATGTAATGATTTAGCTCTGTGTTCGTGAGAGATAAAGCACTGTAAGTAAATCACTCAGTGTGGGGGTAAAGCTCTTAAAGAAGATAAAAATGATATTTGTTAAGGTTGTGAATTTTTTCCACTGTGGAGGCATTCCTGGGGGCGTTTAGTATGCGAATCAACCTCATTGTATCTGGGATATTTTGGAAGTGCTCAAGGGCAAGCTGCCACAGACATTCCAGTCAAATTATTGGTGCACTAGCCCTTCTTTTACTCCTGGCCTCTTTGACCTCCTGGGTTAATTACCACAACATAAAAGTGAAGAAGATTCTGAGGAGAGAATTCACTGAGAAAGAATTGCACAGAATTGTCGTTTATGAATATGGTGATCGTTTATTCACACTCATCTCGTTGTTTTCGCATCTGAGTCACTAAAGGAATTATGTAAATATCAGGTTACAGCGCAAATGCACCCAGAACGAACACCGATCAGCCACAACATTAAAACCACCTGCCTAATATTGTGTAGGTTCCCCTCGTGCCGCCAAAACAGCCCCAACCCGCATCTCAGAATAGTATTCTGAGATGATATTCTTCTCACCACAATTGTACAGAGCAGTTATCTGAGTTACCGTAGACTTTGTCAGTTCAAACCAGTCTGGCCATTCACTGTTGACCTCTCTCATCAACAAGGTGTTTCTGTCCACAGAACTGCTGCTTTTTTGTTTTTGGCACCATTCTGAGTCAATTCTAGAGACTTGTGTGTGTGTGAAAATCCCAGTAGATCAGCAGTTACAGAAATACTCAAACCAGCCCATCTGGCACTAACAATCATCCCCATTCTGATGGTTGATGTGAACATTAACTGAAGCTCCTGACCCGTATCTGCATGATTTTATGCACTGCACTGCTGCAAAATGATTGGCTGATTAGATAAACGCATGGATGATTGTTGGTGCCAGACCGGTTGGTTGAGTATTTCTGTAACTGCTGATCTCCTGGGATTTTCACACACAACAGTCTCTAGAATTTACTCAGAATGGTGCCAAAAACAAAAAACATCCAGTGAGGGGCAGTTCTGCAGATTGAAACGCCTTGTTCATGAGAGAGGTCAACAGAGAATGGCCAGACTGGTTTGAACTGACAATGTCTGCAGTAACAAAGTCAGATAACTTCTCTGTACAATTGTGGTGAGAAGAATATCATCTCTGAATGCTATTTTGAGATTCGGGTTGGTGCTGTTTTGGCTGCACGAGGGGGACCTACACAATATTAGGCAGGTGGTTTTAATGTTGTGGCTGATCGGTGTATGCGCTGAAAGAATTACTGCAGCCACGATAGCTAGGAATATACATATACCTCTCTTTTCATTAAAGTTCAGTTTATCTGCTTTCTGTTGGCAGTAAAAGTGCAACATAAACTGAGACAGGCAAATAGCATTGACTTATTTTTTTTAAAAAGCACAATCTATAAAAAGCCTATTTACATGGAAAGAAGGTGTGTTTTCACTGAACAAACCTGAATCAGGTTCTGAGCAATCCCAGCAAAGATAGTGCCAGTTTAAACTGGATTGCGTGTGCTTAGCGAATAAGATGCTGTTTTCTGCAGAGTAAGTGACACTACAGTTTAATGAAGTTGCCACACAAGGAGCAGTGAGGAAGACTATGAGATAAAGGAAAAAAGAGAGGTGGGTGTGGAGGTAGAGTGATGAAATTAATTGAGTGAGAAAGGTTGAGGCTTTCTTGCCCAGAGAGAGAAATCCAATTGTCAGAACAAAAGTTGTACAGAGTAATATATGAAGGGATTTGCAACAAACAATAAGCTCTTTCCGTTAAAATAGACACATCATTTGTTTTTAGAAATACAAGAACTATGTAGTGGTGGGTTATAATGAGAAACAGAAAGGAAATGTGTCATGGGAGAGAAGATAAGGCTTGTTATGTGGTTGCTTGGGTTGAGAGGTGTTAATTGATGATGACTGTAGCTTTTTAGCTTCGCAGGCCTTTATCAAAACTTGCATCTGCCACACAGTGCAGCTATTTGCTCCCCAATAGTCTGGTGGAACCACAGAAATATACAATAAACTGAACAATAGATGTCGGTGCAGTGGAGTGGGGCATAAAGACGGTGTGTGAATGTGTAGTGTTGTCCTAGCAACCGCTGTTCGAATCTGCGTTCCGTCCTTCTCCTTTTCCCATCCTATCAAGCTTATTTTTTCTAAGGAAAGGTTAAGGTTAGGTTTAGGGGTAGAAGTTAATGTAGTGTGTCTGTGGGACTCTAAATAAACACAATAAACACACTGATACAGAGAACACACAGAGATGCACATACTGTTTGTTAGTATTTAAATATGGGTGCAAATAGTATCTGACACTAATTGCACAAGGGTGCATATAGCATCAGCCAATTTTTATACCCCTCCCGAAAATATGTTCCGAAACGAGAGGCTGCAGAATCCGAACAACACTTAAAAACACAATTTCTCCCCTTCACTCTGTTCAAATAACAATGTTACATGCTTGTGTACTAATGTCCTTAATCACAGGAAAACATCCTGGTTTGATTATCTTTTACATGGGTAAATAAACACATACAGTAATTGCATTAAATGCTTGAGGAAAGACATGCATCATCCATATGCAACAGCCAGCATTATGTTAAGTTTTGTTTAACCTTAATGTGGGATTGTTTTACCAGGTGTTTTATAGAAGGTAAAAAATGCTGAAATCTTTATACAGGCATGGTTGCAAGGGAATACGCAAGTCCAGAAAAATTACTAAAATGGCTGATGATCAAATTTGTCATTTGTTATAGCTAATATTAGCCCTGCAGCCAAATATTTGGCAGCTTATCCTAATGCCTCCTGTTAATTGTTTAACAAAATGTACAATTAATAAGACATTATTAATGTCAGGCCATGTCAGTACAGTTAATTATTTTGATTAAATTAAATTCAGTTAAAATAATGAATTTCTGTTTTTAGTCTACAGTTTAAGCATTTGAGACTGCTTCTGAAGAATTTGAGATATGAATTACACCGTCTTCTGAATTTCTACATTAAAATTTCAATGATGACATTCACATTGACATAACCCCCCCCCCCCCCACCCTCTAACAAATCACAGCCTGAGCCTAACTATGTGTGTATTTATTTAATCTTATGACATAAGATAGCAATGTGTGCCAGTGTCTGATATGTCTAGGGCTTAGCTAAATTAAGACATATTTCTATGTGTCATGGCCAAAAGCGGACCTTAACGTGCATGCTGATAGAAGATATAGCCCCAGGAACCACCTGAGCAAATAGCATTTTCAGAAAAACTTGCAGCGCATTGCAGTGAAACCAGATTACTTGCAAACTAAGCACATTTAAATGACTGCTGAAGAAACAGTAGATCACACCATGAGAGTCGATTGGCTTGACATATTACATGTGAGTCATCTGATTGGTTAACAGAAAACAAGTTCAAAGAACCTATTAGCTTGCGCCATTCGGAGTTTCATGCCTGAACTTAGTCATTTGTTAAATACTGAAAATGTTATGGAGTCTTACAACCGTTTATATACTACATGTAATGAGGACTCAGGCTGGTTTGGATCCATATGCAGTTTTATTGAAAAGGCAAGCTCAGATCGTACAGGCAATGGTCTGGGACAGGCAAACGGAGTTAGGCGGAGAGGCTGAAGAGTAGTCAGGGACAGGCTAAAGATCGGGGCGGGCAGCAGACAAACGTAGTAGGCGGACTAGAGTACAAGGGCAGGCGGCGAACTAACAGGAACGGAGAGAAACTAGGTCGGTACACGGGTAAGCCAGAGAGAGATAACTGAATAATGCTCGGAAATGTCGCCGGGGGCTAAACAAGACTTCGCAAGGAGAGAACAAACTGGCGTGGTTAAATAGAGTGAGGTGATGAGCAACAGCTGATGTGAGTAATTAGTATTCAGGTGAATGCGATCTCCGGAGGCTCGAGGAGGAGGCGCCTTCACCCGTGTTCGTGACACTACATCATTATACAACCATTTTTGACTATACAACTGCATCACTGCCAGTGCAATGCTGGGTAGTAACGGATTACATGTAATCCATATTACATAATCAGATTATAACTTGTAATTGGATTAAATGCTCATAATCAGACTAGAGTTAATTTTTTATAGATAACATGATTAACAAGGCAATGGCAGTAAATTGTTAATTATCTTTTCAATATTTTACATTTTTCGTTCTAAATCAGCACACCACTGATATACATTTGTTAAGTTTGGTGATTGTTTTCAGAAGAGAGGGGGAGGGTTGTGTGTATTGCACTCAGAACTGATCCTCGCTTCTAGCCAGCCAGGTGAAGATGGAGCGGCCTACCTCATTTAACCACTGGTAAATAGATACATTTATTTTTAAGAATGAAATTACACCAATGGTGTGCAGCTCCAATGGAGAAAAAAAAATGTATTATGTGGTTAGAGTGCGATACTCTGTGAAGTGTTTGGGTGGAGGAGAATGGAAAAAAAACTTAATTGGATAGAACAGAAGGTGTGCCCCAAATCGCATACTTCTGCACTATTCTTTGTCATTTTGTAGTGTGTTAAATGTAGTTTGTTCACACAGATGCAGTGAAAGGAAGAGTACTATGAATACCCATATGGTGTACTTCTTCAACTGAAATAAAGGGGTGTGGAATGTTGGACACTTCATGCACTGCTTGCCGTACATAGCAGGAAGAGGTGCAGTTAACTGGCCGCGATGCAGGACTGACAGAACAATTGAAATTAATGGTGAACGTGGTAGCTAGCGAAACTTCTATGAAGACAAAACCTTGCAAATGAGTTGAATGCTTTACCATCACCTCACGCTGTGTGAATCTGTATGAAAGTGGAAATATACGTGTTAAACTGTGTTTGGCTAGCATGCTAAATCTAGCAGCAACGCATCATGTCCGTTTGAAATCAGATGAAAAAACTTTGGTGCAGTAAAAAAACATTAAGTTCTCCATTTGAGATGATACTACACTTTGAAAATGCGTACACTATGTGGCTTAGTGCATAGTATTTAGTGGAAGTGTCATTTGGGAACATAGTTTTTAACTGAATATCTATGAGGATGAAAGCAGCAGGAGTTGGCTGAAATAGTTTAGAAAAACAAATTGTAATCCTTAAAGATGCAAAACAAAGTCTTTACATTTATATACTAATATTATGTTGGCTTGACAGCAGGCAATCAACAAAAAATCCCATAGACTCATCTGTAAAACCCCAAGCTTTTCAAGGTTTTTAAACTTTCAGACAATATGAAAGTTTGTCTGCAATCTTTATTTAGTTATCTGTCTATAGTTAACTGTAGCTGCTGCCATTACCCTGCAAACCCCCTCTCAAATAAAGGCAGACTCTGTATAAAACGTGATATTGTTAAGAGTAATATTCAATAATTTCAAATCTACTAAAGATGCAATTTTGCAGAATTTGTAATTATACATTTTTCAAGGGTGCTCTTAAACATATTAAGGCATGATTTCCATAAATATTGTGTTCTTTAAAAAATTGCTTTGTTGATGAAAAAAAACAAAAAATAAACACTTTCTATAGGCCAATACTACACAGTCATATAGACAATATTCTACAGTCATGAAGAATGGCACCAAATATTTGCATTTGTGCACGTTCTAGCCTGAACTGAACACCTGCAGTAGGCAAATATGTCTCACACAAGCATATTTCTTCTGTGTGAACTGGAAACTGGAGGAAGTGTATTTGGTTTAGCCCTGCACTGATGACAGTAATCCACTGCCTGTAATGAATCTGCTCATTCTGCTTATTTGATTAGCTCATGGCTGTTTGTTTTCTTGTGCTACCAGGCAGTGAACTACATTTGTTTCTAATTACAGTGTCATTGACTGGCAGTCAAATCAAACAGTAATTAACTCACATTATGAGTACATAAGCACATCAGTGTTCAGGGATTGTGTTCTTTAGTGAAGTGGTGGATGAGTTTATTTGAGAATAAAATGTTAATAATGTAGTAGCTGTTAGCAGTACAAATTATTTGGGGTGGAACATTGTATAGAGGACTGCAGATTTACATCATGTTGCAGAGCTATGGGAAACATCCTGGTAACTATCGTAATCTTCATTCCATTATTGAGGGAATGAGAAGTTTTTTCGATGTGGTGACACTAGGGGTCGCCCTTGGGAGCACCAAACACCTCTGATCTTTGAGAAAAATCAAATTGGTGAGCAGAATTTGCATGCCACTCCCCCGGACATACGGGTATAAAAGGAGCTGGCTCACAACCACTCATTCAGGTTTGGTGCTGAGGATGGGAGGTGTCCATTCCCAAGGGGAAGACAACATGGAGACCACAGCCTGCCCAAAGGGGAGGCAATTGTGTGAAAATATGTCACATGGTCTTACCGAGAAGTCCCCGAGGTAGGTCCTAACCAGAGGAGATAGAACGCGACCAGTGGCAGAGGGTGACTTTTCCCAAGGAAGACATTTTACCAATGAGGAAATTGTCTAGCAGAAGATACATCACACAGGTTACATAGAGGCAACCAGCAGTACAGGGCCTATTAGCACACGTACTGTGCCGGCATCAAACTTCTCCTGCCACAGGGCTAAGGATGAAGGACGTCCAGGGCCCACGGTCTTGTGAACACTGCTGGGGTGTAAAAAGCACATGTTTCCCCCTCCAGAAGGGGAAAGGCGCTATACGCAAGCAGTACACCTGGCCAGTTCTCATTCAAACATACCTGCTTCCTAACCGCGAGAGTTGCTGCGCAAAGTCCTCGATCGTGTCACTGAATAGGCCAGCCTTGGAGATGGTGGGCATCAAGAAACCGTACCTTGTCAGCCTCCCTCATCTCGACCAAGTTGAGCCATGGGTGGCACTCCTGGAACACCAAGGTGGACATCGCCTGCCTGAGAGTTTGTGCCGTGACCTTCGTCGCATGGATGGCGAGACCAGTCGCCAAGCGCAGCTCCTTCATCAATCCCGGGTCAGAACAGACCCTCGGGCAGTTCTCTCAGTGCCTTGGCTTGGTGCACTTGCAGGAGAGCCATGGCATGCAGGGCAGAGGCGGCCTATCCAGTGGCACCATAGGCCTTAGTCGCCAGTGATGACGTAAACCTATAGGCCCTGGATGGGAGTCTCGGGTGGTTCTGCAAGGTGCTGGCGCTTTGCGAGCACAGGTGCACCGCAACCGCCTTATCCACCTGGAGAATCGCTGAGTACCCCCTGGCAGCCCCACCGTCAAGTGTAGTGAGAGCTGAGGGTCTAAGAGATCGGGTCCTGTCCGTGAAAGGTGCCCGCCACGACTTTGTGAGCTCCTCATGCACCTCCGGGAAGAATGGGACCGGGGCCAGACGTGGCCTTGAGCTGCGCTCCGAGCCCAGGAACCAGTTATTGAGCTGCAAGGGTTCAGGGCAGGGCAGAGGGTTCCACTCCAGCCTGACGCTCGTGGCAGCATGGTTAAACATGGCCATCAGCTCAGCTTCAGCCTCAGACTAGGCAAACACACCCGAAGATGTAAGCCCAGCCGAGTCCTCTGCATTGGACTGAAGCAGCCTGCTCTCCGATGCTACTATCGAGAGCTCATCCTCCACCTGAGCACCGAATGATCTGTTGAACCCGCTCTGAGGCAGGCCGCCCGACTCATCCCAGAACTCAACCGGGGCACACAAGCGTGCTGGGGAATGGGAGGTCCATGGGGATTCACCCGGCAGAGTAACTTCCATTGAAGTCCACATATCGGCCCCCAGTGCTGTCACAGTCTTGTGCCCGTGGGCAGAAGAACCGGGGTGGGGAGCGGCTGAAGTGGCTTTCGCTCAGAGGATAGAATGTCGTGATCGCACCGTGGCCATGGTCATGCTCTTGCAGTGTGGGCATGAACCATCCACGAACGCTGTCTCAGCTTGTCTGGAGCCCAAACACGTAAGGCAGCGATCGTGACCGTCAGAAGCGGAAAGATAACGACCACAACCAGGAACTGCACATGACCGGAAAGGCATCTTTAAAAAGATGCTTTCCGTCAGTGACCACTCTTTTAGGGAATATATAATCTTTTAGGGAGAAATATACTCTTTTAGCGCCAGCTAAAGTGGATACATAGCTGCATTTTTCTGAGATGGCATCAAGAGGCTGCAAGCATCTGTCATACGCATTTTGCAATGTCTGCGGCCAATTTATCAAGATAAGAGTGAAAAAGTACTCCGTGAAACCATCTGCTAAGATGTACGAGGCCTACAAAGCATATTTCCGCATGCCTGTCACCTGCGAGCACTGCAAAAAAAAATATATTTTATTGTTAAAGTCTTAAATTTTTACATTTTCAATGTTATTTCAATAAAAAAATATATTATATATGAAAAAGGTTGCAAGAATCTCTTACATATTAGTCATGAGTGAAATAAAGTTATTTTTGTAGGATGGTACAGAGGGGAAAAGAGAGCCATGAAGTTCGCTATCCCAATAATTTTGCGGGAACCCACTGACCACTCAAGCAACTGCTACTTCTGTATGGTGGACCCATCCAAACGTCGGACTGGCAAGAATACACCTGCTATCACTTATCTGGACCTTCTTTCATCCACCGCCCTGGTGCCACACTGCCACAAGCTCCCCATACCAACTCCTCCGGAGAGAGAGCAGCCGTCTTTAGAAGAGAGCAGCAAGTCAGAGAGCGAGGAAGACGTTGTAGATCCAGATGACAGCTGAGGAGAGAGAAACCCATACTACTCCAACCAAAAAGACCTAAACAACATGATTACAGATTTGGTCTCACCAAGTCCAATGCAGAGCTTTTGACGTCTAGGCTCAGACAGTGGAACTCATTCGAGGAGGCTTCACAAACATTTTTCCAGCTTCTTCACCCATCAAGATGGGCTCTGCTGCTGCCACAATGTGACCAGTCTGTTCGAGGCAATCGGCATTGCCTTTAACCAGAATGAGTGGCGCCTCTTCATTGACAGCTCAACCAGGAGTCTCAAAGCCATGCTGCTCCATAATGGTAACATTAAATTCCCTGGCTCACTTGGTGCACCTCAAAGAGGATTACAACACCATCAAGACCTTGCTGGATGCCTTGAAGTATGATGAGTACATTTGGGGGCTGATTCGTAAAAGTGATTTACACTATAATCGTAAATCTCGAAAAACAACTAACTTCTAAATTTTTGTATTACTTTAGTATAAATACATGTTAATTTGGATTCATATGACTTTATGTGAACGAAAAGACTCACCTGTTTTCTCATTGGAAATATGTACATTTCAAACTATCACTGTCCTGGTCAAAAAGATAATTTTGTGGGGAATAATAGCTATTTTCTATACTTTTGAGGCATAAGAAATTAGGAAATAACACTTACTACCCAGGAACAAAGATTGTTTAGCATAGTAATGGTGAGCTTGATTCAAGCATGTTTACCTTCTCCTGTGGCATGACCAGAAGCATGTTGCGTCAGCTGCAATGGAGGCCTGGGTTCTCACCACGTGTTGAAACCAGGATGTAATCGTGTTTGCAAAATCAGTGATGAACCTGATTCAGTTGTTGCATTTTCACTCTAAAATAAAATTTTAACTGCACACATGGTTAGGTTAAGGTTGTGGTTTGGGTTAGAGAGTAGAGTTTATAAAATGTGCATTTCTGTTGACTAATACATGATTTACAACTAAATACAATTTGCTTTTGGATATCACCTGGAAACTGGAGTGCACATACACATACGTTCAATAACACTTCTAGCTTTGGCCACTGGGGGCAGGTGTTCAAATTTTGGTAAACACATGCCGATTTCATCAGAAAAACTTTTGAACTACTGGCACCGGACTCATTGTGCGACTGGTCTTGGTCATCAGCAACAAGAGAGTTCAATACAAAAAATTGATGGGCTTGACTCCATCAATACTTAATTTGCTTTTGCATAACTGTTTTTAAATTATATTTTATAAGCTACTTATATATATATAAAAGCTAAGATCCTGGAACCTTCAATCTGATTCATGACCCCAACAATCATAAGCAAAGAATGTTGGAATGCAAATAAATTATTCCTAAAGACATGAATTGTCGTGTTTGAAATTCCTGGGGTGTTTGTTCTCTCTTGGGTTGGATTAGTCCTTTACATTCTTCTGGTTTTAGTTTTAGAGTTGTTTATTTTACAGACACATCTCCAAGATCCCCAACCTACACAGTGGAAACAGAATGGTTCACACATGTAGAGTAGTGTCTGAACGGTTTGTCAGGCATTTGTCTTTAGGTTCAACAGGATACAGGGGGTCTACTTGAGCAGTGACTCTTTATGTGTGGGTGAGGGCGACTCATGATTTTGGCTCCATAGATGGGATCACTCTGAGAGGGACACTAAGATTAGTAAATTCCACTTCACTGGATAAACATGTTAGTTTGGAAGCATATGTGTAACCCGCACAAGAAGAGACAGTCACAATGTAAGTCAAACTGTGTTTTATTGCAGGCAGGCAAAAGTACAATCAAGGGGCAAATCCAGTGAAGAGTAGTCAAGGGGAGCGAGAGGTCGAAGCCGGGGAATTCAGAATCAGCGAGACGGAACTAGTGGGAGCAAAAGACAGGGGAACAAGGGGAGCTGGCAAGCTAAGGGGTAAACGAGAGGAGATCAAAACTAGACGAGACTAGCGGGGGGCAAAGATGCGGGAAACTAAACACAATAACCAACAGGAGTGAGACGAACGGGTTGTGAAATATATAGGGGCGAGTGCAGGTGTAAACAATGATAGGTGATGAGACGAGTGCAGGTGAAACTAATGTGCAGGAGTGCAGATGACGCGAGTGCAGGTGGTCATAATGTTCTGGGGGATTGGAAACGCGTGAGAAACTCGAGGAAGGGAGATAACCTACGAGCATGTGAGCGAGTAGGAGCAAAGTGGGCGTGAGGGCTCGAGCGAGCAAAAAGAGCATGAAAAGCTCGAGGGGGCGGAGCGAGGGAGTGAGGTCGAGGGAGTGAGTGTGTGTGCGACGAAGCGGGGATGGGGCAGAGGAGCGGGGTTCGTGACAATATGATAGACTTAAACAGATTTATTGGGTATGTGGAGAACACTGGTGAAAATATGAACACCACATGCTTTACCCTACAAATTGAAAAAGTTAATAGAAATAAGCTCTCTTCTTTTAAGCCATTTTGCAGTTCACACATGTTCTTGTGGCATGTTCATGGTGCTCTCATAAGGACCCTGGTTCAAGTTCAGCCTGCTCCCTGATCCCATTAACTGACCCATTCCTCTTCTCGCTTTGAGTACTTTCCGTAACTGTACACCAGTGGATCTCAGCTAGTTTTGGTGCAGGACACAGATTTTTGGGTGACCAAGTGGCAACCCAGCACAATATAGTCTTGGATTTTTACCTTGTGCAGTTTATCCAAGAATAAGCAGCATGTCAGGCAACCTGTCCATGTTGGCTTTGGCCTAATTTGGCTAGCAGATGAAATATGCTCCAAAATACCATGGAGTTTGATTGGATGCACAGTATGTGATATTACCAACAAAATAAATAGGGAGCTTTTTCTCCTCCTCTTTAAATGTTTATAAGATTTTTCTATCATAACTGTGCACCAGTGGGGATTTCTTTAAGATTGCAAGGGAAGCTCAGCTTCCCCTATAATGTCAAAAAAATAATGGTCAAATATGTACTATTGTGTAAACAATTTATTGACTAAAAATGCGTTAGAACACGTTCATCTCGAAGACGAGTTCGTTTCAGAATCAGCTACATTACATATAGCAGGTCGGCTGACTCGATTTACTTCTCATACATTCCCGTGAAGCGTCAGTGCATTTCCCTGTTGAAGCCGAAGCGTCCATTGACTTCAATGGGGCTGCTCTGAACAGTTTTTTTCAGTGCTCGAAAATAGACGGTCATTGGATAAATGCTGCGATTATGTCCCGCCCACGGACGCTCAGCGCCTCTGGGGGTGAAAGAGGAGTGGGCTGGCCCGGACTCCGGCTTCAGCGTGATGATTGGAGGATCTGTCGAAAGACTGCATCTCCTTTTGATTGACAGCGAATCTGTACTATAAGAAGTCACTGAAGCTATTTCGCGCTCAGTCCCATCGCGGATTTCTCAAGTGTAGTCGAAGGACAAACTGCTGCAACTTATTTCTTTATATTTGTTTGGCGAACGGGTGAAACTGCGCACGATGGCAGACGGTGCTAATATTGTCGACCTGATTTTGGCGAAGCCATTTTAAAGTCTTCCTTACGAGGAAAAAATTTGAATTAAACAGCAGGGCAGATCAACACCTAAGATTGATTTAGTGCAAAAAATAGGGTAAATAAGTTTATAATGTAGGCCGAAAATGAGCTTCCCCTCTTTGAAAGACCAGCAGCCGCCACTGCTGTGCACAATAAAATGGTAAGTTGCATTTTATTATTTGCATTTAGCATTGTTTGTGACCCCATACCCTAATACCGACCAGTAAACAAGCACTGCTCTACTGATAAAGAAAAAAGTACAAAAGTAATTTCTGTATTGATACTTATATTGGACAGGCCATTTACTTATTTAAATAAGTAGGCTAGATACTATAAGTAAAACCATCAGGGCTCCCAATGAGAAATGAAGGAATGAAAAAAGTAGCCTGTGAAATGCTGTGGTTTTAACACTTAGCTGAGACAACTGTCTGAAATAATATCACACCCCCACCCCATTCATATTCATAAAATCCTCCAGCTGAACACTGCAGCACTTCTTGCTGTTTTATAGGGCCAAAGGTCAGGGATCAAAGGCTAATTAAAGGATCCCCTGAAATGCTCCCACATGACTCTTATGTAGAAGCGTCATGCCCATTCACATGCCTCAGATTTCTGAGTCAAGTGAATTTTGAATGCAACTAAAATCATCTTTTTGATAAATATGTTGCATGATTATTGTAGTTTAAAAAAGCTGTTGTAGCAGAAGTCTAAATTTGGTCAGTCAAATCGAGTAACTACTTGTGCAGGTCATCTGCTTTAGACAATTCAGTAATCACATACCCACCCTCATGTCACTCTAAACTGTTATTATCGAAATGTCAAAGCTGCTCTTTTCCATACTGCTAAAATGTACAGTCATCACTGGCAATCAAGTTCAGTTGCTGATTTGGTTGACTTGTTAAATAATATACTAGGTTGATATTTGAGCACTCTTTGCACGTTAAATGAAAACTTAAAGTATATTGTATGTGGAATTTCTAAGCTGTTAAACCTAACCTACATATATCAAGGCACATTCTAGAAATATACGGTTTTGGTTCCCAGAATGTTCCAGGAACAAAGCTCTTAAGGCCCCAGTATACTCAAAGAGAAGTTTTTCTTTGTGCTTCACTCAGAGCCAAAAATAAATTTGACAAAGCTGAACAACGGTATACTGTTTGCAAACATTCAGACCTGGCCATGTCGCTGGGGGAGGCATTTAGAGGAGCATGCAAGCTGTTATGAACCACTGAAGCAAACTCAAAAACACATTCTTTTTGGCCAGATTTTGGGTAACACTTCATTTTAATGGCCCACAATATTGCACTAGTTAAGCATGAATAATGAATAATTAGCTGAATGTAGAGTAAATCTATCTAAGCCATAATTTACAACTTGTTAAACATCTTATTATTGTGTACAAAGTAATGTAATTAATGCTCAATTTCAGAGATCCATCAAAAATCAATTTACTAAACAATATTAAGTCATTTTAAAAATGTATTAGTAACAGATGAAAGGCCAATAATAATTAGCTTTAATTACTGGCTTAATATTGTTTAGTAAACTTGACATTTGATCTCTGAAATAGAGCAACAATTGCATTACTTTCTACACAAAAATGGGAAATGTAATAAGTTCTTTTTTTGTGGCTAAGATAGCCTTACATTCAATTAATGATTAATTACTGCATTATTCATGCTTATGTAGTACATTATTGTGTTTAACCTTAAAATAAGGTGTTACCAGATTTGGTTTTAAATGACGTCACACCTGTTCGTTCTTCGATTTTGGATGAAGTATGCCAGGACCTTTAGGATCTTTTTTGGTTACCCATAATGTTTATATGTTTGTTTTAGGTTGGACATGATGGTACCCCTAAAGTTCCCCCAACGTTCCATCAACCTTAAAGTTCCACAAACTTCTCTGCAACAACACTGTAAACTTACATCAATAAAGTGTTGTTGTTGTTGTTTTCCTTTTGTCATGTCTCATCTCACCTAAGGTACCAAGTGAGCCAGGATAGCCACTGGCAACCCCTCAGAAAACAAAATTGGTGAATAATGCCCTTGCCCTTAAATGCACTTTCAGTGAGAGAAAGAAACAGAATGAACAGAAAAGACAAACAAAAAGCAGATTCAGAAAAATAGAGATGGAAAGAAATGGTTGTTGAATGTTTGTAATTCCAGAAAAACAAGTATTTCAAGATTGTCACTCAGCCAAGCTCTCTAGTGAATAGCGATCGCTCACTTGAAAATCTAGATAAAGCTGAGTTCACATTGGTGGGGATTTTTAAGATCTTTTTCTAAATTGTTGCTCTATTTAAAGGCACAATAAGACTGTCTGTTGAGGCCACAACTGATCAAATGCGACTCTGTTTCTTGTAAAAGGAATTCCTAACCACTTGAATGTGAAGCAGGTCGGGACAGAGAATGAGAAGGGGGCGGGTGGAAGAAGGGGTGTAATTGGTTGTGATGAAAATGTGTGCGTCCTTGACCCTGTCTACCTTAAGAGATTGCAGATACTGTGAGTGCTCTCTGTGTTTATGTGTGTGTATGTGTCAGGAGGGCAGAGCGAGCTGTCTCTGGCTCCATTAGCAGCTGACAGAAGTGGCTTTTAACTCCATTCATTAGCAAAAAGCCATCCAGCTAACATGCCATAGTCCGCTTTAGGTTTACTGAATGGGTTCCATTTTCTTATTTCGAACCAAACAATTTTAAGATATTTGGTTCCTTTAACGATTCTCAAACGTTCTGGAATGCACCACTACAAATTCCCAAACAAATAAAAGTGAATACATTTTAGTGAATTAAAACCCCTTATGAATGAGTCAGAGCAGTTACTGAATTAATCTGACTCACTAACTGAACCACAAGTCATTAATTTTGTCATGTCAGAACTGTTGAATATGGCAACATGTAGTTAGAAATACACATTGACTCTTGTTGTACTAAGTGGCATTTTATATAAAGTCATAATTTTATAAAACATAAATTAAATTATTAAATGAAATATAATAATAAACATAATAAATAAATAATTTGTAAATGCATTTTCAGCAAGAATTGTATGAAATACATTTTTCAACTTTTTTATATCTATTTTGTTGAAATCTGATGGTTAATGGATTCATTAAGGAACTAGAATCATTAAGAGTAGGCACTAGGCAGGTCCCGACACCAGTGTGTTTTCCATGCTGCTCCCGCCCGCTCCAGCAAGTTTCTATCCTGCACCCGAACACTCCTTCTGAATTTTGCTCCATGTTCTCTCACTCCCTGCCCGCAGTGATTTTCTTTCTGACCGCTCCCGCTCCTGCAACCCTGCATTTGTTTTCCACATAGAGTAAAATCCATGCAAATAGACAAAATGTGTACACAGAGAAAGCTTTTTTTTTTCTGTTATTGCTACCTATTTTCGGATGACATGTGAAATTTGACTTGCCTGATGTTGGCTTCTTAACACTAAATTGACAATTTTCTTGTCCGAGTTTCACATCCTTTGATTACACAGAGTGTAATTCTTCTAAAGAATTCTTCTAAAGCCCCATTGATTACCTGCCTCCTCTTGGATCATTTAATGCACATGCTGTGTGCACATTACTTTTACATAAAAAAAATGAAAATAATTATCATTTTTTTGGGGGGGGGGTTGCATTCATTAATTAATAAAATAAAAACGATATGCATTGGATTTTTCAGGCTATCCTCTGACCACCCTCTCCTGTCCACATCTCATGGAAGTACAGTCCGCTCCCACTTCAACTCAGAAACATTATCCCACACCGCAAGAAATCTTATCAGTCCTGCCGATCCTCCAGAAATTACCACAGGATTCAGACCTCTATATTAAACCACAAAGGCAGCGATTTAATGAGATAAATATATAGTTTGCATGTGCTGCATGCTTCAAAATGCCAGTGTTGTGCTCATAGCATTTTGCTCTTTGGCTCATACACGGAAAACACCACCATGAGCATCGCATGCTCTGTTTGAAGCTGATGACAGCGATTAGAGTGCTAATTCACTTTGTAGCGTGAGACATATACAGAATACTGTACATGTTTTTTTTATTAAATAGCACCCTTTTGCAGTTTAGTAATCACATTGGGTCAATGTGGCAGGGCGGAGGGAAGGGCCGGGCCGTGATTCTGCACACCCAGCCCCTAATTAGGCTGATTAAATCAGAGAGGGATAAAGGCGACCAGAGATGGCAGTACGACAGACAGAGAGTTACAGGCTGCCCGACACCTGTGTATGTTTGTCTTTTTGTTTAATTTTATTATTAAACTATTATTTATATTGCCAAGCCGGTTCTCACCTCCCCCTTTCCATTGAACTGTGTTAGACAAATCAACAAAAAAACACTTAAATAAAAGCTTCCGCCAAAAGAATAGCTCAATTTAAATGTATACCCTAATTAAGTGGAATCGGAATGGAACAGTTAAATAGTAGTAAAACAGTAGAATAGTTAAATTCCTAATGATTCCCATCCCTAGCCACCCAATCATTCAAATTTGAAGTTTTATCACGTTTTGTTCCCTGCAGGAATTGTCTGCATGAGTCACACCCTAACACACACCTGAACACACCTCCTGCTAAACCCCACACCCGAGAGCACTCCTCGTACTCCCACACCCCCACAAACAATACAGACGCCAAGAGATTAGATTAGTTTATGGACAATAACAGCTCTGCATTATGGGACACAACTGTATGTGGGTGAATAAGCTCTTCATGAAGAAGAGGGAGTGAAAGTTAAATAGGGAAGTATATATTAGCTAAAGGAGTTGCACACACACAAAATTTCACATCAAAGAAAAGTGACGAGATAACTTTTCGAATAGCGCTCCTCACACGCAACGCACAGGCCACTCGACTCACAACTGATTGCAGTACAGGTGACTCAAGAGAAAGCAATTAATTAATATGAGCCTAAATACGAACAGCACACACATTTTGGGTAAAATAGTCAGTTTTGTGTCATATTAAACTGTTATTTATCGATATGTTTCCATAGTGAATGGATTATAAGTATATTTATAATCAAAACATTGTCATGTCTTCTGTAGTCTCTCAAGTCATTAGATGACGAGCACAAGTGTATATATATATATATATATATATATATATATATATATATATATGAATTCCCACGGCTTCCATTCACCTCTGCTGGATTCTGACGGCGCATTACAGCGGCTTTTCCTCCTCTGCACTGGTGCACTGCAGAGATCGCCCCTGGGTGCTTCGGCAGAACAAACTAAAAGAGAATATTCTAAAAGGGAGGCACACATGGAAACTTCTTTTTAAAGACACGTCTTTCTGATTCGTGTGTTAATCGTGTGTTATTCCTGGTTGCAGTCGTTATCGCTCGCCTTCTTACGGCCACAATCGCTGTCTTTCGTGCATGGGCGCTACCCACACGGAGACATCGTTCGTGGATGCGTCAAGTTCTCACTACGAGAACATGACCATGGCAACATGGCGGTCGCGGCTTTCCTTCGTAAGAAAGCAAGCCACCCCAGAGACTCCCCGCCTCAGTCCTTTTGCTTACAGGTTTGGGGCCAGCATGGCTAGCACTGGGAGTGATTTGGGGACCTCAATGGGACCCACCTCCACCGGGTAAATCTCCATGGACCTCCCATTCCCCAGCACGCTCGTTTTCCCCGATCAGGCCTCCGGAGTGAATGAGCCGGCTGTTCTCAGGGCGAGTTCGACCTCTTGTTCGGGGCCCGTGAAGGTGACGAGCTCTCGAACACAGCATCGGAGAGCGGGCTCGTCCAGTCAGACACGGAAACCTCTGCTGGGCTTCCGCGTCATTTCCGCTTCAGCCTGTGACTGGGACCCTTGGACCGACCCCACATTTCTACGGGCAGGTGTTCCCCTAGAGTAAGTCCTGGACGGGCCCGCGTCCACGTTGTCACGTCAACTGCTGCCTCAAGTTGTTGACAATACTGCTCACCCTGCGGAGGTTCCGGCCATTGATCCAGGGCAAGCACGAATTGGTTTGGACAGACAACATGGCAACGGTGACATAAAACATCTGTCAAGACGGCTTACGTTCCTGTTGTATGTCACAACATGCCCGCCGTCTCCTCCCCTGGAGTCAGAAGCACTTCAAGTTGCTGTAAGCCACTCACATCCCGGACCTCAACACTGCACCGGATGTGTGGCTACGATAGGTTACCCACAGGGGAGAGTGGAGACTCCACCCGAAGGTGGTCCAGCTGATTTGGAGTCGATTCGGGCAGGCGCGGGTAGACCTGTTCGCTTTCCCAGAATCCTCCCACTGCCCACTTTGGTACACGCTAATCAAAGCATCCCTCAGTATAGACGTACTGGCACACAGCTGGCAAATATCCAAATATGCATTTCCCCCAGTGAGCCTCCTTGCACAGACCCTGTACAAGGTCAGGGAGGACGAGGAGCAGGTTGTCCTAGTAGCAGCCTACTGGCCCACCCAGACTTGGTTCTCGGACCTCATGCTCCTCGTGTCAGACCCCCTAAAGAGACCCCCCCAGAGACTATTAAGCTAGAGATGGAGCACTGTTATTTAAACAAATAGGAGAAACTGGAACATCTAATATGGTGAATGTTGAAAAGGAAGCTCCGCCTTACAGGTAAAAGAGTCAATTGCCTTTTAGATACAGACGTCGACCTGACAGTCATCTCTGGAACGTGCATGCATATTAGCTGGACCAGACTGAAAAATAAAATGTTTTGCGTGATCTAATCTAAAGATGCACAACCATTGTTGTAAGACTTATCTTCTGATTTGAAATCTGTTAGGTCTTTTAGGTCATTCCACATTCAAGTAGATAGGAGCTGTACTTTTATGCCGCTTGTATCCATAAAAAATAACTACCAAGTGGACTGACATGCCTTGAAAGGGACTTATACAACTTCTGACTATCAATAGCATGAAGCAAATTATGGTTCATGACTGTGATGTAAACTAAAGTTTGTTGGGTGTTTAAAAAAAGGGACAAGACTTTTGATAAGACTTGCCTCGAGTTTTAATTGGTAATGCATCAACATATGAACAAAACTTTGGTCATCAAGCCATTTCATATCTTTAAATGTGTTCTATCAACCTACTGAAGTTTACATCTGCACAGCACATGGCATCAAGATAAACAGATTTTTTTAAAAGGCCCCAGTTCATATTTTTAAGAAACATTTTCAGATATTTAAAACTAAAACTGTAAATGTATTAGATTTGTAATAAACCTTCATGCAGGACATTTGTGGAGTTTAACTGCGACGGCTGTTGACAAACTTAATCATCGCATTCTCTCCTTTCCATCTTTCAATCATTCTTCCTTAAAATTCAAAGCAAGAATATTCTTAAAGCAATGAACACACACACACACATGCACGCATTGTTCATAGACATGCCAGTCATGGTGACTTGCAAAAGCTGAACTTCAAAGCATGACATTTATACCACAGGGTATTAATTGCTTTGAAACATTTAGGTGTTGCCCTACATACCTTGTATAGCAGCATCCTAACTAGCATCCTAGCATTCAAAAACCCTACATAGGCAGGAAATCTGTTTGTCATACAAAAAGCACACCTTACTGAAAAAGTGCTGAAAGATGGCCATAATGTCACACGTCATCTGATAACAGCAATAACAGAAAAATAAAATGTTCTTTGTGTACACTTCTTGTCTATTTGTATGGCTTTTGCCCTATGTGGAAAATGAATGCGGGGTTGTGGGAACGGGAGCGGTTGGGAAGAATGTCACTGGTAGAGAGCGGGTGAACATGGAGTAAAATTCAGAGGGAGCCTTCGGGTGTGGGATAGAAACTTGCGTGAGCGATATAGAAAAAACAGTCCTGCAGAGACATCTAATTTGAACCCGCTTAAAGTTATTTATACCAATCTTAAAATGCAATACAGTAACACAGAAATGTAGGTGTTTCATTGTTGTTACAGAAATTACAGTTCTTATCAAATCTTTGTTTAAACTCTGGCCCTTAACACTTACTTAGTTTAATCATTTTAAACCATGACTTGCACTATACATACTAAGTAACATTATATTCATGCTGTTTAGCCAAAGGCTCCCACAGTGATCCTGGTTTATTTTTCTCCATTAATCAACATTTTAAGGAGTTTTGTGTTCCTTGCCACAGTCGCCTTCAGCAATTCACTGGGTTTCTAAATACAATTATTATTTAATTACTTATTTATATACACAATTCATAATCATATTTAATCAAACTATACAATGATGACTCTATGACTTATTAGATATTATGGTTTCATTTTCTGTTAATGCATGATTTTGTGTAAAGCTGCTTTGAAATTATGTGTGTTGTGAAAGGTGCTATACAAATAAAAATGACTTGACTTTCAATGTAGGGAAATGAAGCTTTTCACCAGAGTTAAAGTAAACTGAAACACAGACACTGCAGGCCACTATCAACTCTCCAGGTGAAGAGGAAGTAAATACAGCAGAAATATATTACCATTGTACAAAACAAATCCTCAAAATAATAATAATTCAGTGTCATATTATAATAATAAGCTTGATAGAACAATTGGTAAAATTCATGTAATTTTTTACAATTTTTTCATTCCCTTTTTAATAAACAGACAGATAAGACCCCCTCTGAAGGTATCTGACGGTTGTTTATAAAAAAATCTGTGGTTGATGAGGCTGCATTGTATTTAAAAAAAATATTAATGCAGTACATGCTTATATAGTTCTGAAACACTCACAATATTTTATGCATTTATGTACTTGCTTAAATCACTCAAAGCATGTTATGCATTTTAACCAGGCTTTAAGGAAATGTTAGTATTCTCATCACGAGTTTTCTCAAATAACACACATTATACTTATTCACTAAACTGGAAAACACACTTGGTTATAAATCATTAAATAAGATATGTTCAATGCTACATACCCAGTTCTCACATGTGCAGAAAACGTGGTCAAACTCCACACATGGAATCCGTATGCATCCTTCAAAAATGATTCATAATAAACACTCAATTTTAACATACAACTCTTCTGAACACATATTTAATGCAATGTTATGCCAAAGGAGGGCTGAAACCAAAAAGATCACAGAGTGAATTCAAGAAAACATTTTATTACAATGAAAATGGGGTAGGTAACTGGCAGAGCGGGGAGGCAGGTTGAAGGTTTGGAATGGCAGGCTGGTTGAGGCTCAGGCGGGGCAGGGGCATACGAGACCGGAACAGGCAGGCAGTGTGATGGACCTGGGGCAGAGGAAAAAAGCAGGTAAGTTCTGGTAAACACTGAGAACAAATAACTTGAGTAACCAAGTTCAGCCTTGACGCTAGTATCATAGAACTAGAACTAGACTGAATAATCTGGCAATGAATGGCTGAAGACTCCGGGTTTAAATAGACAGGCTGACTGTGATGCAAGATGAGGTGCAGGTGTGAAGCAATCAACGGTGAGCTCCCACACACTGGAAAAAAACCAACTCAGAAAAACAGGGGGAGACAAACAAACAGAAAAAAGTTGATATTTGATATTTACCCAAAGAACTCTCAAACAATGTACAAAACCGTGAGCTCTCTTGCACAATACAAGCTCTCACGTCTCTAACTAGCACACATGTGTAACACGAGAGAGTGCTGGAAAGCAGTCATCGCAAAGCTCTTAAAAAAGGCCACGTCCAATCCATGACCAGAGCTAAATTACATGAAATGTCCCCACCTGGCTACATAAATACCAATAATGCAATAATCTCTAATACAGCTGCTGAGGGATTGACAGCCGGCTAAAATAGAAAAGAAAAATCCATGTTTTGGAATGTCCTGGAAATGTAAAAGTGGATTTTTTTCTTTTGTTGTTGAAGGAAATAAAAACACAAAAATAATGTTTGCTGTGGTCTCCCATTTACTACTATAGATGTACAGAAATGTGAAGGGTCCATACACAAATAAGCATGAATATACAATATGTAGAACATGCAAAATTGTTTAAAATAGTATATTTTTAATTACACTTAATTTCGTTTTTATGTACAGTATTTCGATGTACAGTAACCGCTAGAACATTGCTTGAAAGACTCAATAGTTTCTTTAGAAAAACGTCTTTGAAAAAGTATCTGATCCACTCATTCCCACTGATGTCAAGCACCTCAGTTTAAATTCTACCTCTCTGTCCATTATATATGAGTGCAGATCAGTTATCAACTAGAATGACAGACACTTGACTTTCATGTTCAGTTATTGGATATGAGTTGTGCTGTTACTGTTGGCTGATCCAAAAAAGCCTGATCCAAGACTGTTATCTTATTACAGGTGTGTTTTATACATTATAGAGTCAACTTAGGAACCAGGATCAAAGAGGTTTGCAAGGATGAGACACAGAATCCAGGTGGCCCACACAGATGCTTTGGAGTGAAGAAGACAGATAGCAGATAACTGATAGCTTGTGTTTTTGTAACACTATACCTCCCTGTCTACAAAACACCAATCCATCTAAAAATGAGGATACCGAAGCAGCACTGGAGTTAGATCAGTTAAATGACTCTTTACAGAATGACCAACCAATTCAAAGCGGTGTTACATAAACAATACGTAGACAATAAATTAGCTAATATGAGCTGCTTCCAAGATCTCCAAACCTGGCATGCCTGGCATTGGATTTATGGGCACAGAGGACCAGTTTACGTATCCTGATCCAGGTGGCAGTAATGAGAGGACAGAAATGGGACGGCAGTGCCTTTGATCTCAGGGCTGGTGTTATACCACACCAGTTAAAACAGAGTACACACACATCAAACATAGTGTTTTTCAGTGTAGAGTCAGTTTCAGGGTCATTCCTCTGTTGTGGTTTGGCACAGACTGAAAGGGAGAGAGAGAGAGATTGCTATGATAATGATAATACAATACTGAATAGGGTTGTAAAGAGAACATTTCAACCTTAACTATAAACGCCACTAAACCTTTTGACCTCAGACCTCATACCCATATGTTAATATATTATAAATATAATTTTTTCCATGCATGTTTAGATATTATGATACAGTTGTGCCCTTCCTCTATTTACAGTATTTCTTATTCTTAATATTTCCACATTATTATATGAAAACAAAGACACGCTTATCACTTTATGTTTTCACTGCTCCAACTCTTGTTTTGGGGTGGTACTGCATGCAATTCAAAATGCTATGTCTCTAATTGAATTTATGCAAAACTTATTTGTGAATAAAGCAGCGTTTCCATCCCATGTGTCAATTTTGGGAAATATTTTAGATATTCAAGCCACTGTGGCTCTTTTAATAAATGCACTTAATTACTTGCGGTTTAGAGCGTGCAGACAAAATGTTTTGTGTTTGCAAGCATTCAGCGGCAGATGCCTATGTCTGGGATACAGGTCATTTTTCCAGTTAACCGTTGCTGAAGTCACAGCTGATTGTTCTGTGCTATCTGCATCATTTAGAACATTCGCTTCGACGCATCCAGTATAGACATGGTGAAAGTCACCTGACTTTTTATATTCACATCTATATTCCTATATAGATTTGACAGAAGTAAATTAGGTAAATGTTTTTCCATTGTAATTTATGTGCAGGTCTTCTTACTGAATAAACAATATATCTGTCAGGGTTTTGGACAACTGTTGTCTTGCTCATGTGTCTTATGTTTTTTTTTAATTTTATTTTGAAGTCTGATTCTAGGTCTTGTATCTGTTCCTTGTTCCTCTCTGATTTGTTCCCAGGTGTGTCTTGTTAGCCTTTTTTGTTTTTTCCAGTAATTATAAATAAATAGCCTGCAATTAGATCCGTCTTTTTTGCCTCATCTGTCACAAACATTACAGAAGTGGATTTATCAGCATTTGAACTTTTGTCTCTTCTTCAGGACACAGACTCTATTGAGGAGTACACAGAGCTTTTCTGTGTTCTGGCGAGTTGCGTTCACTGAAGTGATGTTGAACTGAAGGACCTTCAGGTTTGGACTCAATGAGCTGATGAAGTCTTGTCTACATGGAGGTGAATGTGAGCTCTCATTGGTGGACTAAATAAACTACGCTTTGAGGCTAACATTTTCCTCCTACACAGTGGGGTATGGCAGTAACCCCACGGCAACACCCTGTGCTTTCTCACCAGAGACAACAGGCTCTAAGAAAAGGAGTGAAAAGCCCTCTTCTTCAGTGGTCCCAGCTTTGGTGGTTCTAGTAATCTCAACCTCCGTGGTCCCAGCTCCGGTAGTCCCAGTGGTCTCAAACTCAGTGGTCCCTGCTCCGGTGGTCTCAACCTCGGTGGTCCCTGCTCTGGTGGTCCCGGTGAGCTCAACCACGGTGGTCCCTGCTCCGGTGGTCCTGGCAGTCTCAACCTCAGTGGTCCCAGTTTCAGTGATCCCTTTGGTCTCAACCTCTGTGTTCCCTGCTCCAGTGTTCCCAACCTTGGTGGTTCCAACTCCAGTAGTTCTGGTGGTCTCAACTTCAGTGGTCCCAGCTACAGTAGTCCAGCTGACTACACCCTCTACATCGCTAGTTCCTCTTAATATGCTCTTAGTGCCAATGCCTGCCGCCGACCACGAGCCAGCGTCCACGTCTACTGCCGACTACGATCCAGGTTCCACATCTACTGCCGACCAAGAGCCCACGTCCACTCCTGCCACAGACCACGAGCCAGCATCCACAGCCTCAACCCCTGAGTATCTGTCTCCTGCAGCCTTGACACCTGTGGCTCTGCCCCCTGTTTCTCCAATGGCCCTGACCACCGAGTCCCCTGTTGCCCTGACCACCGAGTCCCTTAGTGCTCTGTACTCTGCTTCGCCAGCTGCCCAGACCTCTGAGCCCTCTGTTGCCCTAACCACAGAGTCCCCCAGCTGCCCTGACCACTGAGTCTCCTTTTGTCTGTACTCTACCAACATCTCCTGTTGCCTGGACTCAGCCAGCCTCTCCTGGCCATGCGCCTGGTCCCCTGGCCATCCACCTGGTCCGCCCAGGTCTCCGGGCCAACCGCCTGGACCACTGTGGTCCTCTGGCTGTCTACCTGGTCCCCCCTGGCCATGCGTCTGAGCATCCCTTGTCTCTTGGTCATCTGTCTGGGTGTCCCTTGTCTCTTGGTCATCTGTCTGGGTGTCCCTCATCTCTTGCCCATCCGTCTGGAGATCCCATTTTGGGTGCACTATTCCTTTAACACTAAGCACTGAAGCACTAACCTTTTACACCTGAATATCTATTCATTGTCAGCCAAGCAATTGCCTGTATGTGTCCAGTAGAAGAGTGATGGCACTCAGCCTTTCATATTGAAGATGCTCCTCAGTCTTTCTATTAGAATCAGGCAGCAGTGCAAATGGTACACAACCCCTCTGGGCTCCAGACTACCGGTTTGAAGAAGAAAAAGAAAAAACACAAACGCTAAGTGCAATGCATCATTTTGGAAATTACAGCCTTTTCTTAACATAGATTTACAGTTTTAAGAGGGGTAAAGAGCGGTGTGTTTAAAGGGCAGTCCTCCTGCTGTTATGCACTGCCTGAACGCTGGGTGATGACCTTGAGATACTGCTTTTCTGAAAGCTTGCAAATAAGAGACAAGGCATATGTCATTAAAGTCAATTTCTTGCCCCAAGCCCATAAAAATATATAAACATTGTAAAAGTCCCCCATGTCTTTTTGCCTTTCTGTTTCTCTTGTTATTTCTCACTCAAACACATACATATATACATACAGTGCATCCGGAAAGTATTCACAGCGCTTCACTATTTCCACATTTTGTTATGTAACAGCCTTATTCCAAAATGGATTAAATTCATTATTTTCCTTTAAATTCTACAAACAATACCCCATAATGACAATGTGAAAGAAGTTTGTTTGAAATCTTTGCAAATTTATTACAAATAAAAAACGGAAAAAAAAAATCACATGTACATAAGTATTCACAGCCTTTGCCTTTGTGCATCCTGTTTCCACTGATCATCCTTGAGATGTTTCTACAACTTGATTGGAGACCACCTGTTGTAAATTCAGTTGATTGGACATGATTTGGAAAGGCACACACCTGTCTATATAAGATCCCACGATATAACACCTGTCTATATAAGATCTTTGAGTGCATGTCAAAACACAAACCAAGCCATGAAGTCCAAGGAATTGTCTGTAGACCTCCGAGACAGGATTGTATCAAGGCACAGATCTGGGAAAGGTTACAGAAAAATGTCTGCAGCATCGAAGGTCCCAATGAGGACAGTGACCTCCATCATACATAAATGGAAGAACTTTGGAACCACCAGGACTCTTGCTAGATCTGGCCGCCTGGCCAAACTGAGCAATCGGGGGAGAAGGGGCTTAGTCAGGGAGGTGACCAAGAACCCGATGGTCACGCTGACAGAGCTCCTGCATTTCTCTGTGGAGAGAGGAGAACCTTCCAGAAGAACAACCATCTCTGCAGCACTCCACCAATCAGGCCTGTATAGAAGAGTGGCCAGACGGAAGCCACTCCTCAGTAAATGGCACATGACAACCCGCCTGGAGTTTGCCAAAAGGCACCTGAAGGACTCTCAGACCGTGAGAAACAAAATTCTCTGGTCTGATGAAACAAATATTGAACCCTTTGTCCTGAATGGCAAGCGTCATGTCTGGAGGAAACCAGGCACCACTCACCACCTGGCCAATACCATCCCTACAGTGAAGCATGGTGGTGGCAGCATCATGCTGTGGGGATGTTTTTCAGTGGCAGGAACTGGGAGACTAGTCAGGATCGAGGGAAAGATGAATGCAGCAATGTACAGAGACATCCTTGATGAAAACTTGAACTCCAGAGCGCTCTTGACCTCAGACTGGGGTGAATGTTCATCTTCCAGCAGGACAATGACCCTAAGCATACAGCCAAGAAAACAAAGGAGTGGCTACGGGACAAATCTGTGATTGTCCTTGAGTGGCCCAGCCAGAGCCCAGACTTGAACCCGATTGAACATCTCTGGAGATCTGAAAATGTACACTGACTCTCCCCATCCAACCTGATGGACCTTGAGATGTCCTGCAAAGAAGAATGGGAGAAACTACCCAAATATAAGAGTGCCAAGCTTGTAGCATCATACAAAAAAGACTTGAGGCTGTAATTGGTGCCAAAGGTGCTTCAACAATGTATTGAGCAAAGGCTGTGAATACTTATGTATAGGTGTTTTTGTTGTTGTTGTTGTTGTTGTTGTTGTGTTGTTTATAAATTTGCAAAGATTTCAAACAAACTTGTCATTATGGGGTATTGTTTGTAGGATTTTGAGGAAAATTATTAATTTAATCAATTTAAGAATAAGGCTGTAACATAACAAAATGGGGAAATAGTGAAGCGCTGTGAATACTTTCTGGATGCACTGTACATACATACAAACACACACATTTCTGGAAAACTCACAGCTCACAAACCTCTGTTGTCTCCTCTTATCTTACCATCTAGAACCTGGAAGAGGGAAGATTGTGTAAAGAAGATGAGGAGGGAAAGAGTATGGGTGAAACTAGGAGAGAATAAGGAATAGAGAGAGCAAGAAATTTGTGAACTGAGAGAGCTTGCTTTATTCTTATTAATAGTTGTTGTTGCAAGACTAGTAATTCACCTTCAGCCTTCTACATATTGTCCAAAGAGAAGAGCAGAAAAGAAAGAGATGAAATGATTTCAAGACGGTGTAACAGGCATTTTTCTTAGAAACATCTGTTTAAATATGATTACTTAAAACATATTTTATTCTATTTTATTTCATTTTATGATTATTCAATGTATTTTAAATGTATTTTATTTAAAAATCTGCCCTGGTCTTTACAATTACATTTTATTATATACAATTCATATTGTATAAACACATCAAATAATCTTATACATATTATTAAACAAATTACATTTTTAATTAAATAAATAATATTACAGTTATGTTTTATTTATTTATTTTTCCAATGTGTATATACTTATACTGTATATAGTATTACTAATGCTGGGAAAAGTGAAGCTTTTATAACATGCCAATAATGCTACTTGAATCTTAATGTTAATCTGAAAAAAAAAGGTTGTGTTAAAAATGGAATACTATACTTACTGAATACTGCAGTACACACTGTGTACAGTCTTTTTGTCCAGTTTTTATTTCATTTTTTATAGTAATAGAAACAGTAGAGCTTATACCAAAATCAACATTTCAAACAGTAGTAGGCCTTTACTACATTAATGTCACATGACCTCATCAGGTTGCATTTGTGTGGCATGCAGTTATCATCTTGGAAATAAATGCAGTTATTTAACATTTTAAAGTAAATTTTGTGTAAAAAAAAAAAAAAAAAGGCTTAAAGGGATAATTCACCCAAAAATAAAAGAAATACACGTCATTTACTCTAATAAATTTTTATTTGAAATTCTGTTTAAGGCGATCTTACAGCATGGCTATCCTGATTGTTCTCCCTTTCTCCCTCCCTTCCCTTTTGTAGTAGCATCAAATGTCTTTCTTTAAAACAAAAAAAAAAAAACTTTTTCATGATCTTATGTGGTCTACTTTTAATAAATTCCAACATAAAATACAATAAAAGAGGGTAACCTATGCATACAATGGCCAAGGTTAGCAAGCTAATGTTAGCCTTAGTGCCATGAATGCAGAATGTAAACATTACACATTATGTACTGAATATATCTTACTTTCAATCATCACCAAATAGTTATAATAGCTTCTATTGATCTCATGTGGATTTCATCCATAGAATGAGGCAGAAAGCATTATTTTTATTGCAAGCTTGTTAGCTGACTTCTTTGAAGCTCTTCTACGATGTAAAAGGTCAACCGGAAAATGTCTTTGTCACTTCCTCGGCTGATGTCCTTTCTTCACCTATTCAACTGTGCATAGTGTCATGTATACTTGGACAGAGAAATGAAGACTCATTGCTCAACAACGCAAAACTCTGGGGTAGCTTTAGCTACACTATTAGCTAAAATCAGTATGCTATCTGATCATCCAAGACCAATAAAACACTATCTACTTTGTCAGATGGGTGCCTCCAACATGAGGGTGAGATGTTATCTAATATAATTTCTGCACAAAGGTATCATAGTGTTTCACGTTCACATCTTAGATATTTTGCTGTGATATAGGCCTATATGGGCTTGGCTTCCTGTTTAAAAAGCTACATTCATCAACAATCTGCATTCACAGAAACATACTTTTAAGAGTACCAATGCAAAAACTTTTTTGCAAGTTTTGTCAAGAATGTTTATATTTGATCATATTTAAGGGAACATTGAATACAGTATTTTATAGTTTTATTTCCCCCCTGCGGTATACCTATAATGTTGGTCAAAGTACCTTGCACCAAAAGCCATGCCATGATTACATTTTTTCTACAACTATTTGTCTTTCTCTGACCCTTAGAATTAAATAGGCCATATTTTGCTGCTGTGCCTTTTGATTTTATATGATTAACAGCCCTTACACATGGCAGCAGATTTACTGTCTGGTCTAGTGTAGTTTTTAACTGCTTCATCGTTCAATAACAGCCTTTTGCAAAGCCAGTATTATTGTTAATTACGGACCATGTACGGACCAAGTTGAAAATAAACTTCAGATGCTTGTTTCTAACATTCTGGCTAATATTCTTCTGATACTTAGGAATAAATGGATGGGCCAAGTTTTTGAACACTGAATAGGCATTGTTGATGTGTTAATGTTGACTCTGCTTCTTCCCATTCAACAACAGTTCATAATGACCACATCTGTCAAAAAACAGCATCAAATCACTATGGAGGTGAGGGCATAATCGACTTACATGGACTGTGAAAACCAGCTCCCGCTTTCTCCTTTGATCCAAATATGAATCTTAGCTACACTGGTACCGAAACCCAAGATAAGGAGGAAGGGTACACTGCTATGGAGTCATCTTCGCTGCTGGAGGAAGTGTTCCGATCCCTCGCCAGCACCCACCAGGCTCAACACCAGGCCCTCATGGATCTGTGGGCGGAGCAGCAACAGTGCTTCAAGGCACTCCTTCAAGGCCAAGAGGAGGACCGACGTGCATTGCGGAGCTTGGCACCCCAGGGAAACCCTATGTAATGCTGGCAAAGATGGGGGTGCAAGATGACCCTGAGGCCTTTCTGGAGCTCTTCGAGCACATAGCGCAGCCACAGGCACAATGGGCAGTCCACCTCCTATTGCTGCTATGCAGGGATGCCCAACTTGCAGCCCAACAACTCCCAATCGACAACCTCCTGAGGTACCCGAGCTGAAGAAAGCGATCCTGCAGCGGATCGGCCGCAGTCCCGAAGAGCATCACCAGCGGTTCCACTTCCTGATGCTGAGCGAAGTTAGCCACCCATTTGTGTATGCTCAACAGCTCCACGATGCCTGCCAGTGGGGGGTGCTGGCTGAGGAGCCCAGCAATGTCGGGGGTGTCATCGATCTTTTGGTACTGGAATAATTCATCTCTCAACTACCGAAAGGTACAGCGAAGTGAGCCCAGTGCCACCGACCGGCATCGCTGGATGAAGCGGTGCAGTTGGCGGAGGACCATTTAGCAGCGTACCCGGGGGCCGACGCCATGCTTTCTCTCTCTCTGTGGTCCCTCCCCTGCCCCCTCCCCATCCCTCCCACTTCCTCCTTTGATCCAAATAGGAACCTTTGCTACAATCCCCAATGACATGTGCATTTTATTTCAAGTCTTCTAATCTAAAACCATGTGATAGCTAGTGGACTATCAGCCATAAAAATTCTTCAAAATTTCTAATTTTGTGTTCTGTAAAACAAAAACATACGGATTTGAGTCTCTCAGCAGCACCTATAAACCTTTACCATAAAGGCAGCACTGTAAGGTGAGTGCACGACTCTAATGAGGATAATAACCGGGCTACTGGCAGCTCAAATCATGCAGGTATTAATGGCAATGGTCACTCTAATCTCGATAGGCCACATTAACGGAGGACTGTAACTAGAGAGTCCCCATGGCCTTTTAAATATAGGCAATGCTGAAGGACCGAAATAAGTCTTGTGCCAGATGAGTGAGTGCATGTGTGTGTGTGTGCCATGCCCAAGCCAGTACAATAGAGTCCCTATGAAATATTATAAGGGCAGTATTCTGCTGAAACCCTAAATATTTAACATGACAGATGGCTGTAAATCTGCCCTGTTTCTGTTTTAAAAGTAACATACAAGCCTTTTTTTTTTTTTTAACTATTAATCACAAATCAATTCTGATGGCTAATTTTCCACAGTTCAGCTACATTGGCCCACAGGGCCTAATCCTCTTTGGAGACCAGTGTGAATTTTGAAGCTAAATTTGTAGATCCTGGCACATGTGTTTGACGTAGATCTGAACAATAATCTTGGGATAATTTGTACTCTTATTCAAAAGTGCTTATTATAACTCTTTATGGTCACTTAAAGAATGTAGTCATTTATGAACTATTCATGTTCATTCTATTATTGTCTTTGGAAGCAAGCCAGACTACAGAATTTTGCTTTAATTCTAATCCAGACAGCGTAAAATGTGAGACATTGTTGGCAGGATTACAGACAGCATGTGTCGCCGGCTCTGTGAAAAAGCCGATCTTAAAGTCTCCTGTCCCTCCAAAGCCCCCTGCCAGCTCAGCCAGGATAAACATGGAGGTGATGTCATCGAGGCATGATGGCAATAAAGACATGCCCAGATGCAGCAAGGTTTAATCGCATCCCTAACCCAGCTCTAAAGATATGACAGCAGGTCAGACTGAAATTTAGTAGGGGAGGGGACAGATGATTTACACTGGTGCATGTGATAGGAATTAGGTCTCTGGTGCAGGAGGAATCACCCCCAACATGTTCAGCCTCCTAATTTTTGGAGCTGGACACTGAGGGAGAGACAAAGGGGAAATCCCTTTATAAATCCAGATCGCTCAGTCAACAAGATTGGTGCTATCAACAGTGCTAATATTGTTAAATGAAAACTAAAAGACAACATTTTTGTTCACTGATATAAAAATGAAAATATAATTGGAAAAACTGAAACTAAACTAAAATATTTGTTTTAAGACTCCAAAGCAAACTAAAATAAAAAATACTGTAAATTGTTTTTGATGTGTATTATTTTAAACAGAGTGACTATATGCACCCCGGTGTAAATAGCATCTGCCACACAGTGCAGCTATTTCCACCCCAATGCAAATATTTGTCAGACTGAACAATAGGTGTTGCTGCAGTGGTGTGGGGTGAATGTGTACTGTTGTCCTCGGTTCGGTTCCGCCTTTTGTCCTAGTCTTTTTCCCATCCGATTTCCTGTTTCAACTCTTAATATTTCCTTTAATACTGCTTAAAATACTAAAATGAATAAATTATAAAAATGGATATTAATGTTGATTTAATCGCAGTGATTTGTCGATGAATGTCAAAGACTGCAGAGGAGGGTTTGATCCGAATGCGTGGCCTGTCGACGTAACCATGTTTTGTTGGCAGAAATCAAAGTTTTAATGTAATTAACCATTGTGTTATTGCAGTAATATGATGATGATAAATTAATCATGGTTCATTTTGAGGTTACTGTAAACCATGGTGAAACTATGGTTAATGTAGTAAAACCAAGGTAATTTTTCTATGGTAAGGTCAGGGTTAGATTTAGGAGTTGGGGTTGTTGCGGGGTGACTGTGGGACTCAAATTTGAGTGCAAATAGTATCTGACACTATTTGCACTGGGGTGTAAATACCATATACAATTATTTGAACCAGTGTGCAGATAGCATCTGCCTATTTTAATTCATGAAAACACTGTTAGACAGTGAAAACAATAGATGACCAAGAGATATTTACATACCTGTCAACACTCCCGTTTTTCACAGGAGTCTCCCGTATTTCACACCAATCTCCCGCCCCCTTCCCGTTTTATTATTTCTCCCAGGAAACTCCCGTAATTTGTATGGCCCAAACCTCATTATATGAATAATCACATCAATATATTATTCCAAGTTTGTCTGGTTGCCAAATCTTGTATGAAACGCATCCTACTCACACAATCGACACATCATACAAAATTTCAACCTATTTGTGACCTCAACCTGGCAACCTACAACCCGGTTGCGCTCTAGATATTTGTGCAGGTAGTAGATGCGGGAAGTTGAATCAAGCATCACTGGTAGATGGGAGGATAATACTCAGGTGGTGCTCTGGCAAAAAACTAAATATCATGTAAATGTAACAACAGCTGAATGGAAGAATTTAATTTCATATCTCGAAGCCATATCGACAATGCCCATGCCTTTTCCAAAGTGTGTCGCATTGATTTTAATATCGGACACGGTGGGAAAATGACGTTACTCAGCAAATTAAATCACAGCGGCACAATTTGTATGTATTTAGCCTGCCTCTGCAATCCAGCACCCATCCCCGCTCAGAGATCTCCCGGATTTTGGTACCCAAATGTTGACAGGTATGTATTTAATGACTTAACATAAATTATATTACTTAACTTGGTAACTTTCGCAGCCCTAAAATAGTAAAATTAAAACTAAATAATCTAGGCCACGTGCTCACGTCCACACTATTATGTTATAGTTTGAAAAAGCCTCAATTTCGCTACGTTTTCCCCCCTCATCCATACTAGAACTGCCTTTTCCTCCACCGAAAATGGAAAATGTTCTCCATAACTACATACTGTAGAAAACAATAACATTAGGAAACTGAAAACTATAAAAAAATAAATAAATAAATAAACAGATTACTGTGGATGTGGCCTAAATCTAAACAATCATGGAGTGAAAAATAAGGAAAAAAGGACAAACTGAAAATAAACAATAAAAACTTTACATTTAAACTATATTAACCTTAGCTAAAACATATTTTATAAAAGTAGATAATTTCAGCAAGGTACCCCTGCATAAATGTGTAACATGTTAAGAGTGTCAGGTCCCAAAGCCTTAGGATCTGTACAGTAAATGCCCCAGCATTTCAAAAACATCCTAAAAATATCAGCATCACAAATTATTCTGGTTCTGCGAAAATGTGACGTTGATTTACGCTCTCAGGCACCATAGAATAGAGCATGTGTGTGGGCGAATGGTAGAGTGAGTGTGTGTATGCTGTAAATCTTGTATGGAATGGCATGTTAAGAGGATTTCATGTCTATTATTGGAGCACGATTAATGTAGTGAACACTGTGTGTGTGTGTGTGTGTGTGTGTGTGTGTGTGTGTGTGTGTGTGTGTGTGTGTGTGTGTGTGTGAGCGTGTATTTATCACTTTGTGGGGACCAAATGTCCCCATAAGGATAGTAAAACCCGAAATTTTTGACCTTGTGGGGACATTTTGTCGGTCCCCATGAGGAAAACAGCTTATAAATCATACTAAATTATGTTTTTTGAAAAGATAAAAATGCAGAAAGTTTTCTGTGAGGGTTAGGTTTAGGGGTAGGGTTAGGTTTAGGGGATAGAATATAAAGTTTGTACAGTATAAAAACCATTATGTCTATGGAAAGTCCCCATAAAACATGGAAACACAACGTGTGTGTGTGTGTGTGTGTGTGTGTGTGTGTGTGTGTGTGTGTGTGTGTGTGTGTGTGTGTGTGTGTGTGTGTGTGTTGTTTTGGGCATTTATACATTGGGTACATTCCCAAAGGTAAAAACTAATCAGAAATTACAGAATTTTACATTCTAAAAGGGTAGAATTAGGGTTAATTTACAATAATTTAAATTAACAAACACAATGAAGTTTATGGTATGTCCCCATTTAGATTCGCTTAGTTAAATTGGGTGTGTAAGTGTTTGTAAAGGTGAGTTTAGGCCGGAGAAATCCCTCAGCTGGAGAACATGATGGAACATTCTGGAATGTGATGACATCATGCAAAGCCGACTTACCTGTGTGCAAGAGAGAAAGAGGGGGCGAATGTAATCTAGTTCAAGTGCTAAAAGTACTGTCACTGTCATTGCTTGGAAAGTATATTACAATTGTCCTTAAACACTATGTAGCCTCTGTACACTATGTAGAATGCTGTAAATACACACACACACACACACACACATTGTGATCCCCAGCTGTGGCTTGCATTAATGAGCCCCAGCAGTTATTCAGCAATCACTGCAAATACAGTGCTTGGCTATCCAAGTGTGTATCGAATTCTGAGAATTGAGCTGTATTTTGCAATGTACCCATTTATTACTGGGACTAAATAAAAGCTACTATATATAAGTTATTGTAACTTGTAGTTCCTCATGTTCTGTTCTCCACCTATTTTTGTAATTGGCATTCTTATGTTTGTGTGTGAGAGAGAGAGAACTCCTCTAAATCTCCTCCACCCTTTTGGCAAAACTTTTGGGTTCATGACCTTTACATCTATACAAAATATATATATATATACATTATTACTGTGCCCAAAACCTAAGGCAGCTGCCTTACTCCCTCACTGCTCAGTCAGTCGATGACTTCAGTGTTTTGTGTTTGAACATCCCTCCAAAAAAGACTGGTTTCAGACAGCCTTCCAAGGCAATAAAACGTCATGTCTAATGATCTACAAATTCAAGTGAGCTTTAGACATCCAAGCATACCCATACAAAACTCGAGGGTTCATGGCAAATTTGCCGCAAAGTCACTGATCATTTTCACATGCAAATGAGCTTTTGCATCAAACTTGCAGCATATTGTCCATTGTTGCCAAAGGTTTGCTGCAAACTTCTGACAAACATTTGCGGTGAATCACAAGCTCATTTGCCTGTGAAAATATTGAGTGGCATAATTTGTGGACTCATAAATTGGCATTTATTAATTGATTTTCCTCTTTCAACCACTATTTAAGGTGCCATTTATTTTGTTTACACAAATGTAGATAGAGCATTGTAGTATACCATAAGCAGTGGCTATACAGTATTAATACTGCCTTCAAAAGATGACCAGATGAAGGCGTCTAAGTAAAAAGGATGTTCTGCAAACACTGGATTCACACATGCCTTGTTGCCTTTCTATGTAAACTGCCAGTAAAGGCAAGATTTTTCAGCTTTAGAATGCTGCTTATATTTCTATCTTTCTCCCTCCATCTCAAACAATAGCAAGCATTGCTGAGAACTCAGCGGGAGTGGAAAATGTTTTTTTGGCATTTCTCTTAACCAAACCCATCCTGATCAGCACAAGCCAGCACACTCAATCTTGGCCTTCATAGTATAACACCATCAAATCAAACAACGATTTTAAATATAGAAGCAGAAAAGATATACATTTGCCTATTTGAAATAATGACAGAAGGCCTGAATAAAGCATGATCTTGTTTCATTGTATAATTATACATTATATTTCATTTGGGACTGTGTGACATTAGTCTCTTTTCCGCCATCGGGCCAAATGGTTCTGAGGACGATGAGTAATGGTTACAGTAGCTTTTGCACCTGGGAATGTTACGGCACTATTAGAAACCGTTCTCGGCCTGGAATTCTCAGCGTGGTTAGACAACCGTGCTCAACTGTGCAGGTGGAATGTCTGTAGTGATGTCGCGACTCACAGTTGGTCACTTGTCAGTTGCCAAGGTTAGTCATTTTTTCTCTGTAGCTGGCCAAGCGCACTATAGACCTTTTTCATGGACTGTGATGACGCGATTCCGCCTTATTTAGCAGCGTAAATCTAGCTAACTTTTTTATATTAGCAATTTTTTTTATATTGAGTACCGTAAATTCCGGACTATAAGCCGCAACCTTTTCCCCACGCTTTGATCCTCGCGGCTTAAACAACGATGCGGCTAATATATGGATTTTTCCCGCTTTCAAATTTTATTTAAAAAAATAAAAAAACATTCTGTGACGTGCTCAGATTTTTGGCGGCATGAAGCTTTCATTAGACCAATGAAATTGCCGAACGGCAATTTAGATTAATTCGAGTGCGCTCAAACTTCCCATCATTCTGATTACGGTAGTCATTTTGTCACCCTCAAGACACAGTGAAATGCATATGATGCAGCTTTCATGTTGAAGGCAATTGATCTGGCTGTTGGAAAAGGAAATAGAGCTGCTGCACGGGAGACGTTGGAAACAGCAGCGTGATGAATTGATCAGTGCAAAAAGACAACTAAAGCTGAGGCTATTCAACTCCGACACCGAAGGAGATGACTTCAGTGGTTTCATGTGCATAAGAGGAGGAAGATAGTGACCATTGACTTTCTTGCTAGGCTACTGTTTACTGCTAATTTTTTATTTTTTGTTACAAGCCGTGTGTGGCAGCGGGGGCGTGGTCAAGCGCCCGTCCGGGAGAGAAAAGCGGTAAGGGCGCTTACACCTGAGATAATGTCTAACACCTGTGTCTAATTTCAGTAAGCGTGGGGAGAGCGGCATAAAAAGGCAGCAGAGAGAGTGTGAGAGAGTGAGTGAGAGAGAGACAGACACACGTCAGTCTAGTGTTGGCGCATAGAAGTCCAAGAATTGAGAAACTTTATAAAATTGATTGTAAACATTGCTGTGGCCATTAAAAGCCTTACCTGGAACGTCAAGTGCCCTGCTTCACGTGTCCTTCTTGGGAAAACTGTCACACTGGCACCAGTGTGACAGTTTTCAGCACTTGATGTAAGCGCCTTACCGCTTTTCTCTCCGGACGGGCGCTTGACCACGCCCCCGCTGCCACACCGTGTTTCGTTAAAGCCTATTTATTTTTGTTACAAGCCGTGTTTCGTTGAAGCCTGTGTAAAGTTCATTTGTTTCAATGTACCGGTAGGCACCTGCGGCTTATAGACAGGTGCGGCTTATTTATGTTCAAAATAATATTCTTTTTAAAATTTAGTGGGTGCGGCTTATATTCAGGTGCGCTCAATAGTCCGGAAATTACGGTATACATTTATAACATCATGCTTTGTGTTATATTACCCTAGAATTATTAAAATTGAAATACAGCAGGAAATTCGGCATTACATATAATCTATGTCAGGTAAGAGGAGTTATCTTTATTTATTTAATTATTTTTCACTGACTGACTTGCATTTTGATACAGTTTGAGAAATATAGAACCCGAGCGAGTGACGAGACTAAGAGCAACATTATATAAATCTACATCTGTATCTTTTCATACACATATTTAATGTGCAAGCCAAACGAATCGATGAACCCAACTGTTGAAGCCTATACTTTTATTTTATTTCCTTAAAAAGAAACTGAATGCATTACCTAGACAGAAATGACTCACACTTAAGTTTCAAAATATAACAGGCATATTTACGCTGGAAATCAAGCATGCAAATGACGAATGTTGAGGTATATTTATGTAAAAATCATATTAAATCTAACCTGGCTGTTACGTATCCGATTTATTTCCACATATGAAAGTGGCTCGGATCAGATTTAAAAATGTCAGATTCAAAGCGCTTTTGGCTGTTTACACACATAAAGTATGTCACATATGAGTGAAAAAATCTGATTTGGGCCACATTCAGCTGTAGTGTGAAATAATGTAGCCTGAGAAGCATCCTTAAAGTGATAGTTCAGCCTTTAATTAATAGTATATCATCATTTCCCAGCCCTCATGTTCTTCCTACTCCGTGAAACTTTCTGTATTCTGTGGAACCCAAAAGATGTTAGATAGAATGTTAGGGACTGACAGTCTCAGTTACCATTCCCTTTCAAAATATGGAGGGGGAAACATGCAGTGAAAGTAAATGATGATTAAGGCTAGCATTCTGTCTAACATCTCCTTATAGGAATCATTTTCCTAAAAGAAATCATTTACTCACCCTCATGCCATCCCAGATGTGTATGACTTACTTTAATGATGCCTCTGTGTGCTTTTTGGAGCTTCAAAGTTCTGGTCACCATTCACTTGCATTGTATGGACCAACAGAGCTGAGATATTCTTCTAAAAATCTTAATTTGGGTTCTGCTAAAGAAACAAACTCATACACATCTGGGATGGCATGAGGAAGAGAAAATGAGAGCATTTTAATTTTTTGTTGAACTATCTCTTTAATTTGATGCTTGGAAGAAATAAATGATATGGGTTTGGAACAACATGATGGTGAATGATGACAATTTCCATTATTAACAATAATATTAATAACAGTATTATTATTATGAATCATTCTGTAATGCATGTTAAATGTGCATCATGTATATGTTGAATTATTTAATCATTTTTATTGGATACTTTATTACTCTTTCTTGTGTAATTTTTAACATGATTACTTTTACTGCTACTTGAGTAATGTTTTTGGCTACTCTGCCCACCTCTGGTCTCTTCAGATAAAGTCATGTAGCAGTGTGTGTTTCCAATGGGGAGAGAGAGAGTTGGGAAGGGAAATGCTCTGTGTTTGACTGAAATTAATTACTAGAAGTTGCACAAATACACATACTTCAGCAGTTCAAAGTATATAAACACATAAGTGGGTTTTAGTGTCAACAACCCCCACCAACCCCCCAAAAAACTGAAACTTCAATGGCCTACCACATTGCCTTCTACCAGATGTTGCCCATGGGAGCTCATTCAAGGTAAAGCGCATAATGCACGCACACACACACACACACACACACACACACACACACACACACACACAGGTTGCTCTGCTATAATTGAGATCCCCTACCCTTCTTATAAAATCTACACTTGAACAGACCTACATATAAATATAAATATAATGTACAGAAATTAAGGCCCATCACTTTGAATTTCTACTTGAACACATGCTGGGTAAGCCCTGCTGGGAGCCCATGAACAAGATTTAGGCATTCAGTGACTAATTAGAGTCAAATAGTTAAGTGTGTGTTTTTATGTGTGTGATTTTAATTTAGGTTCAATAGAGAAAATCAGGAAGCCAAGTTACAATAGTTACAAGTTAAGAGTCTGTCCTGAATCCTTATACTGCCAAACCTCAAAATGCTAACCCTTTTTGACTGTATTGAATGTGTTGCAGAATACAAATTACTAATTTACCCTTACTGAGGTAAAATATAAAAAAATCACATATACTTTCACTCAGAACAAACTAGCAACCGTATAGCAACATATGAAAAGCCACTAAGAACACTCTAGTATTCACAAAGGCCCCTGCATACCTCATACAAAAGAACAAATGGGTGTGGCGTCAGAACAAAATCTGGTCAAAACGAAGATATTTTTGATACCTTTCGGTAGTTTGTAACAGCTTGCCAGGGCGGACTCAAGAATGTTTCGTACCAGCTGCTAAACACTTTCTTACTGCCATTAGTCCACATCATTGGTAGGTGACGGTGTCACCTGGAGCTCCACCTACTTTGAGGCCAATAGCCTCAGTTATTAGCGAACTGGTGCAAACTCATCTACATCTGTATGATTGTCACGTACAGACATTTTCCAAGAATGTGTCATGCAGGTTTTTTCTAATTTAATTTTAGTATACAAAAGGAATCAAATACCCATTAGAAGTTGCCGTTCGCTCTGTTGTATGAAATGCTGCTTCACTCATGCGTCATCTGTAAATGAAAGCCATTCACACATCTGACCAAAATGAGATATTTTTTAGCACCTTAGAACCACAAATACACAAGGAAAATATAACAATTTCGCATTTTCTACAGCATGCAAATTACATTAAATGATAATCAAGTAGTTAAAATAGCTTCTTTTATTGATCTTGAGTGAATTCTACTCACATAAGGAGGCATAAAGTCATTGATAACACATTTAAATGTAATTTTATTTGATATTTTTCATATAGTCTCGAACATACTCATATTTAAATTTACCACTAGACGCCTCCCCCAGTGGTGTGGCCCATGTCTGAATGTTTGCAAACAGTCTATCGCTGCTCAGACTAAAAACACCCTAGCAATCGTATAGCAATGCACTGAAAGTAACTCAGAACACCCTAGAAACCGATTAACAACACACTAAAAGTAGGGATGCACGATCCGATAACTGGACCGGTATCGGCTCCTATACTGACGTTTTTAGACGGATCGGGTGTCTGACGAGCCCAATCCAAATCCAATACTGTGTGTTAGTCATGTTTGTTCCTGTCAAGCTCCAAAAAAACACCAGCGAGTTATTGAATGGTGCTGCTCTGTTGACACAAACTCATGTACAGGCTGGTGATGCTATTTTTAGCCTTCACGCATTGCGCAACATTTGAGATACTCATGAACAATATTTCCAATGTAGATGCTCAACAGTTCGGTTCACTTATAATATGTATTTATAACGGTGACAGAGGAGCACTTTACCAGAATTTGAATAAGAAGTGAATTAAACTAGTGTGAACTTACCTACAAACAGACACATACAGGACTTCCAGGAGAATTCAGAATGTCAAAATAAAAGCCAGAGGGTTTTAAAGTTTAAATATATTACTATACATTATTATTATTATTATTATTATTATTATTATTATTATTATATTTGTATTTAAAATTCTAAAAGTCAATTATAATAATATTAATAATAATAATGTATTATTATGATTATTTGTTTACAAATTATAACAATATTTAAGTTTAATGGGTTCCAAAAAATAACTGAATGAAAAGTGTGCTGATATCATACAACTAATTGAACAAAAAAAGAGATCTGAATCCTTTAAAGTCCAGATACAAGTTGAATGTTTTTTGCCAAAAAAAAAAAAGATTTATAGTGAAAAAGGAATTATATTTTGGTCTGTTTCTCACCCAAAACCAACTGGATCACTTCAGAAGACATGGATTAAACTACTGGAGTCTTATGGATTACCTTTACGCTGACTTTATCTCCTTTTTGTAGCTTCAAAGGCCTGACCACCATTCACTTAACCATTCTCTTGGTTGTATAAACCAACAGAGCTGAAATTTTCTTAGAAAAATATTAGTTTGTGTTCTGCAGATGAAAGAAAGAAGAGAGAAAATGATGAGAGAATTTTCATTTTTGGGTGAACAATCCCTTTAAAGGAGCAATCAATTTCCTCTGCATTTTCCTTTGCAACCCGCTGGAAACACCACACCCTCACTTATTCTCTCTCTCTTTCTGTGAACTTTGTGAGTTTCTTTTATCACTGTTTTTCTGCTTTATGATCTGGGATGTAATTGATTGCTCCCCATGATCCCCAGTCTACCCAAAATCACTCTGTGGACATAAACAACTAATAAAGTGAAACATGTGCATGCCTCTCCTACTAAAACCGCACTGCCATGCCACGTGACTCCATGGCTGCAGGCGGGGGTAGCAATATACAACAGCACAAATATGCACATGCCTGCAATATACAAACATTGCAGATGTCTGCAAATAAAAACATTGTGTACACAAGAGTTGTGTAATGTCCTCCATCTCTCTTTCCCGTTTTCTCTACACTTTTCCAGCCATAGCTTGTCTTTAAGCACACACAAAGAGCGCCAGGAAGTCCATGCTGTTTTCATTAGTACCCTGTGTGTTTTATTGCCCAAATCGCTCTGCTATGGTCAGGAACCTGATCCAAGCCCCAAACAGAAACCATGGCAACCCATTTTTGTGGGAATTCTCTTGTATGTCCCCTCCACACACACACTCTCCCACACAGCACACTCATTGGTGTGACTTCTTATATTTTCTCGTACCTTAAGTACAAAAACTTATTTTCAGGCAAAAAGCCACAATAACGCACAAGTTTTTGAGTGCCCGAGCATGGAACACACTCTTAATCTTACATCATCCAATTTTATATTCAAAATTAATTGATTGGATAATGACCCTGCAGTTTGAAATAATCCCCCTTTTTTATTTAGAGTTCAGCCTTCTGAGGAAGTTATAAATGATCTCCACAATTGTACATTGATTTAGCATTAACAAAAGAAACGTACTATGTAAGTGCGCAGACACGAATGTTTGGCCAATGCCTTGCAGGTGCGCAATCCCAATGTACAAACTCACACTCTTGTGTTACTTTGCCAGTAACAAATTTCAGTACTCAAGGGGGCGACAGAGTTACCTTCAAATATCTGTGCCATCAAACCAGTGTTATTATTCACTTAACCTGTTAACCTGCACCAGTGCGCAGTCGCACCGAAGAGTCCCCCCCCCCCCCCTAGTTTAATGTTTATGAATAGATTTAACGTGAAAGAACATCATTAATCTTGGCAAACTATATATCATTTTAAAGGTGTAAGCCTCAAGCATCGATGATAGAGCTCTGTTTTTCGATGAAAAGCTTATAACGAATGTATTTCTTGCATTTATGTAAGCAATACAGATCAAAAGACACGTAATCAAAAACTGAGTACTTACCAGTAGTGTCGTAATAACGAGCCACACACGCATCCACCGCTAAAAGTTCCAGATTGGATGGAAAGGTGAGGGTCCACTGAATAACATCCCATAGAGCATTTTTAGTCCAAAGAAACAATAACGTTGTAACATCGATGGTTATTCCTTTGTTTACATCGAGTTTCTTCAGGGTGTAGTATCATACTTGTCGGTTATGCAATAAAATGATGCATAAAAACAGACTCCGGTAGCGAACGTTATATGGGTGTGTTGTTTAGAGTGTAATGAACAAATTAAGACCGCACACACACACACAAATACAAAGATAGGCAATATATAGGTCGAAATATCCAAACACTGCGGTCAGTTTTTTGGCGTCATGATATGCTGATCCTATTGTTTTGTCTTTACAACGAAAGCCAATGAAAGAATTGAAATGATATGACTGATAGAAAATGTAGCCAAGCAGTGCACGATTCCAACGATATCCGGAAGTTTACATTCCTCGCGAACAGGATGTTTTTTATTTATTTGAATCAGCCACTCTCCATTACGCTTTTCGAGCTAACCTGCGATGTAGGCTGTGACCACACCCCGTCATTTGACAACAAGCGAGCGATAGAAAAAAGACGGTTCCCCAGTCAACATCTGTTTTCGCGTCTTACTTACTGAACGGATTATCTCTGCAAATGGATCGTCAAAAGAAGGTTTTTTCTGCTCAAGATGTTTTATTTGAGATGACTCGAAGCAGCGACTGAAGAAATTGAGGAGAGTGAAGACAGCGACGAGGGTGATATGCTCGAGGACGGAAAAGATGGTCCAATTTTACATCGGTGAGTTGCTATGTAACATGCACACATTATGCGTGTGTGTGTGTGAGAGAGAGAGAGAGTGTGAGTGTGAGTGTGTGTGTGTGTTTGTTTTCCCATTTGATTTATAAGGTAAATGCATAGTGGTCTGAAAAGATAATGCTACTTTATATGTATTTATTTATTTATCTATTTATATTTGTATTTATTGGATAATTGTACAGTTGTTTAGTTGTTTCTGTCATTTTGTCCTAGCACATACACACTATATATCTATATAGTGTATGTGTGCTAGGACAAAACAGAATCAACAATCAGTGTGATTGTTGATTCTATGTCTGACCATCCATATGAATGCTGTCTGTATCACTGGCCATCACCAGCCGTTGAATGGGCTGACTATCAGTATGAATGCTGTCTAGGCGACTGCCCATCAGTGTGATTGTTGATTGAATGGCCAGCCACATAAAAACTATACAGAATTATTTACTTGACATGCGGTGCTAATTATCTTTCCATTCTTTTCCATGCAACAGCCATCAAGTTGAATCTTCAGATGAAGAGTGGCATCCAAGCAGCAGCCAACCAGCAGAAAAGAGATGCAAGCTCTCAAATTATTCAAGCTCTGCACTTGCTGTTTTAGACCTGAATCGACCAGTAAAAGGGAGAGGCAAAAAGAGCAGCAGAAAAAACAATTCCATACCCGCTGTGTCCCCAAGCACCCCTAAAGAACAGTGGAACTGTTCAACTGACGAGGACATTACACCACCGCCTGCAGTCTTCAGACCATTTAGAACACCAGGCCCACAGCTGATCCTCACAGCATCATACACGGTGTTGCAGTTGTTCCAGCTCTTCATGTCCACTTCATTGCTGCAGACAATTGTGCAAAACACAAATGCCTATGGAACACTTCAGCAAAAAGAACAAAAACAGTGGCAAGATATTTCTTTGAATGACTTATATACTTATCTGTCACTTCTTATATACATGGGTCTGGTAAAGTGCCTTGGCTGTCGGATTACTGGAGGAAATCCAACATTTTCCATGTACCCTTTCCTGGCAAAGTCATGTCTTCGAGGAAATTTTTACCATCTCCTCTGCACTGCATCTCAGTGATCCCAAGGTGGATGCCGAAAACACCAACAAAAAAGGAACCGCTGCCTATGACCGTCTCTGCAAGATAAAGCCGATGTATCAGGAGCTGAGAGATGCATGTAAGAACTTTTTCCATCCATTCCAGAACATTGCCATTGACGAGAGGATGGTGGCATCAAAAGCTAGGAATGGACTAAAGCAGTATATGAAGGCCAAGCCAACAAAGTGGGGATATAAACTGTTTGTGCTTGCTGACTCGCTGTGTGCGTACACGTGGGACTTTTTGTCTATGAGGGTAAATCACCTGCAGCACCCATTCCACAGAACAAAGGACTGAGTTATGAGTCTGTCATGGCACTGGTTGATGAGAAGATGTTGGGAACAGGCTACAGACTGTTTGTTGACAACTTCTACACTAGTCCAGCTCTGTTTAGAGATCTCCTGAAAAAAAACATCTGGGCTTGTGGAACTATTCGGTCCAACAGGATAGGCTACCCTAAAACCGGCATGAACAAGCTTCCCAAAAAAGCTCCTCGTGGCACACATCGTTGGCTGAGAGAAGGGGACATGCTGTTTGTGGAATGGAAGGACACAAGAGAGGTACAGATGTGCTCCACCATTCACAGAGGCAGCGGAGGGAGTGTTGTGAAGAGGAAAGTGAAAGGTGGAAATGGACAGTGGGAAACCTTGGATGTACCTGTTCCAGACTGTGTTGCAGACTATAACAGGTTTGTAAAATATATTCAGTAGTGTCAATTTTACTTGTTTATATTTCATCTATATTGAATATCAAGTACATTTCTGAAAATTGATTCTAAAATATGACGTTTCTATTTCTATTCAGGTGCATGGGTGGAGTAGATGTCTCAGATGCACTCATTGGCTACTACTCAGTCTCACACAAAACAAGAAAGTGGTATCGTACCTTCTTCTACCACTTCGTGGACATAGCCATTGTCAATGCATTTATACTGCAACGTCAAATGGCCTGTATGAAGAACCAGAAGCCACTGACACAGAAACAATTCAGAGAACGTCTTGTTGAGGAACTTACTATGTTGGTGCGTGCTGATGTTCCTTCATCTCCTCCATCCCACAAAGATGAGACTACGCCATTTGCCAGGGAACTTTGCTTCAGACAGCACCAAAGGAAGGCGTGAGTGCAGGATTTGTTCCAAAAAACTCCTGTTTTTTGTAAGACTTGTTCAACGCCATTGTGCTTTCAGCCAAAGCGTGACTGCTTCAGCTGTTTGGCATGACCAGCACTGACTAAACAGGACTTAGCATTTTGCCAGAGACAACAGCATTTTTGAATTTTTTTTCTTTGCCTTTTCTGTTGCAAAGAAATTCAGTTATTTTTATACTTTTACTTTTTTAAAATTTCATATTATTGTACTTATATTTTTATTGTTCTGTTGTGCAAATAAATCACTTATATAGAGTCTTATGGTTGTGTGGATTATTTTATAATTGAAAAAGCATGGAACAGTGTATACGATGACTAAAATAGCTTGCAGTACCCTTCATAACCTTTGGTCATTAGGTTGCTTTTTCAGGTATCCAAGGAGGCTTCTTGGTACCTGGACATAGTCTTGGAAAAAATATTGCAGAAATCTCATTTTTCATAATATCTTCCTCAAATTTGAAATATAAACTGATGAGACTTGTGGCTTTCAATCAATCACCTAACTGGATTCCTCCAGGTTTGTTTTCATCTATTTTTTCATAAAATAATGAAATGTTACTTGCAGTACAAATTATCTTCAAGACACTTTAAATTCTATAAATTTTTGTCTGTGTAAGTTTTTTCAACTTTTACATTTGGGTAATAAACTCCAAAGTGTCTTCTTTTTAAATATGTCTCAATTGTGCATGTAGAGCAAATTGTTCAGTAACTACAATTATTTTAGTTTGGGGATGTCATTTCTGGGGATGTGCCTCAGGCAGGGGAGGGAGAAATGGAACCGACATAGTCTTGGAAAAAAGCTTGCAGGAACCCCATTTTTCATTATATCTTCCTCAAATTTGAAATATAAACTGATGAGACTTGTGGCTTTCAATCCTTTACCTAATTGGATTCCTCCAGGTCTATTTTTATATATTTGTACATGAAATAATAAAACATTTTTTAAGTTCACATTATTTATGAGGCACTTCAACTTTTATAACTTTTTATTTGTTTGAGCTTTATCAACTCTGATTTATTGTTAGTAGAGTGCCAAGTGTCTTCTTTCCAAAGAGACCTTAATTGTGCCTGTGGTACACTCTTCTTAGGAGCTATATTTATTTTAATTCAGGTATGTCATTTTCAGCTGTGAGCCCCTGAGTGGGGGTGCAGGTTAACAGGTTAACAAGCTGTAAACATTTCTACAGTCTAAATCACTTTAACATTCTCTGAAAGATTTTCAAATTGTTATTCCGCCATGACACGAGTTGACCTGAAAGACAAAACTGACCATGGAAGACAGTTTACGTATATGCCTGTTATAGATGCCCTTGCAACTCTGAGAATGCAACGTGTAGTTGGATTGTATTATGAATTGCATTCTGGCACATTTCAGAACATAACAACACCTTAAATCAAGCATGTGTAGCTACAAAGCATCTACATTCATGTACTGGCAACACTTTAATATTTCCTTTGTTAAGGGTTTATAAAGGGGTTTGTTAATACGTAATTTACAAACGATTGATAAATCACTGATATGTGGTTATAACATCATGAATAAAAAGGGCAATACTGTCATGCAATAGTTGCTAAATAGTGACATTTTTACATCCACGGTATAACTGTTAATAAATTAATTTATTTATTCTCATATTAATCAAAAACATGAATTGCACAAATTCATGATTTCACAATGCAGCAAAAATAGACTAAACTATATGATATTAAAAGGATTGTCGTTTTGCTTCAGTCCATGTTATTTTTATATATTAATTACTCACTTAAGTCACTTTCCTTGTCATGATGATTTTATTCATGTTTTTTAACTGCATAGTAATGTATTATGCATTTGTAATTGTGTGCGAATTAGTAATTAATAAACACATTTATAAACCCTTATATAAGGGAACATTAATGATAATTGTTACACATGCCCTTGCATAAAGTAATACTTAAGGCTTGACCATTTCCACAATGAAAACATGGTGTGGAGATATCTTTGTCCCCATTGACACTGATAATTACAACTATATAATGCAGTACTTGCCATCTATTCAATGTGTTAATTAAATCATTTTTTGTATTTAATCAACTCGAATGTCCTTCAGATCTTTCTTTGTGCAAAACCAGTGTTGCCTTTCATTAAATATCAGCCTGGTTTTCTCTGTTCAATTCTTGTAGTTAGACAATCTTGCCATGATGTATAATGAAGAGTGTATAATGAAGATCCTTTACAAGCTCTCTCCTCTCTCTCTCTCTGGAGCAAGACGTCTTTGTCTGCACTAATGTTCCCGTTTGAAGTCTGTGTTTAATGGCAGGGCTCTCGGTCATGATTATAGATGTGTGCCATTTGCGTTCAGCCTGAGAAATGGGTTGTGGTCGCTTAGATAGATAGACATAGATGGTGTGTGTGGTCTGGGTATGACAGATTTTTTTATTTGTCAAGACTTACTTTCATACTCAAGTTTTATGCATCTGATTTTGGAAAAGTAATCTCAAAACAGTAACCAACTGCCCGAGACAAAGTGTGTGTGTGTGTGTGTGTGTGTGTGCGTGTGCGCGTGTGAGAGAGAGAGTTTTGTCCACACATCCATACTGAGGCACGGTTAAATGGTATATCTTGATTTATTATCTCTCTACAGTCCCATGGCTCACTAGTGTACCTGGGATAGTGAAACATCCGACATGATCAACAATATTACTCACCATAAGTCTCTCCCTCTGTAGGTCTGATAACTCTTTGTTGCATGTGAACACTGTAGAGGTTATTTAAGCCTTTCCCAATACTTCAGATATGAGTGGGGCTGTAGCCTTTACTGTCCAGAAGGGGTGTGGTATGTGTGTGTGTTACTATCTTTGTATGTGTCAAAAGGGTCATGCGGCGGTACATGAAAGAGGGAGAGTAATGAGACATGTGGGGTGCTATAAAGGTAGAGAGTGTAAAGGAGGTTTGAGGGTGTGTGCACTGCTGTAAAGAGCTCTTTGTTTTGAAAATCAGAGACACCTGGCTAAAGCCAAGAGTCCAAAGCAACGCTCAAATTTATGGAAAAGGAATTATCTACAGGTGCACAGACCATACCAGTGTCAGAAATAAACTTTTTTTATATTAAAAAAGGGTTGATATCTACCTCTGGAAATGATTTTCAAGGCCGTTAGGATACAATCTTTGGGGTAAAATGTTACCTTTATGGTGGGGAATAGGTTCACCCTTGGTTGTTTTGCCCTCTGACTTTATTTTAAATATCCTGTTGTACTTCAGTGTCCTGGATCATTCGTTCATGCAGCTCAGTTCCATTCAACGCAAGCATAGTGTCGATGGGCTGTCAAGCTCACAATTGGCTAAAAATTTAAGTAATCATTCACTAAAATTCGTCACTTATGTCGTTGCCCTCAAATCTAATTCGATTTGCACTTGTTTAAATTTGGCACTTAAAAATGTGCACTTATAATAATTGGTTCTCACGTGGGTCGTAACAGATTGCGATTTTCCAACTTTGTTTATGATCAAGCTGGAGCCCTGAGATTTCAGAGCTATGGCAATGGCAAGATTTTCAGAGAATGACTAGATACATTTTGCACACATATGTGTAGATTTAGAAGAAAATAGTAATATGGACTACTGTACTTTTATGGTGTTTTATTTCTTTATATTTTTAATCTTGACCATCACTTGTCACTGTATGCAGTCGATGTATGAGAAAAAGCATTGTGATGGTTTTTCGATAATTTTCCAAATGTGTTTCACAGAGAAAAGAAAGACATGAATAAATGGAATGACTTGGTTTGGAATGACATGAGTAAATGAGAAAATGTTTATTTTTAGGGGTCAACAATTCCTTTATCGATCATTCCTTTTACCTTCAATCAATCTGTGCTATTTAACCAGTTATTCTGTACAAATCCTGTAAAAGTTCTTCTCATAGACCTCTCCAAATGATCCAGAATGCAGCAGCACGTCTGGTCTTTAATGAACCTAAGAGAGCACGTTACACCACTTTTTGTCTCTCTCCACTGGCTGCCGGTTCATATACGTACTAAATGCAAGGCCCTGATGCTGGCATACAGAACAGTCACTGGGTCTGCTCCAGCATACCTAAAAACATTTATGCAGAGCTACGTTCCCACCAGAAGCCTGCGGTCGGCTTAATGCCTAATGGGTTCTGGGCATAAATAAAGGCTGCTTGACAATTATTGATGCCCATGTCATCTTCACCCATGAAATTTCAACGTGAGAAGGCATGTGTGATCATGCCTTAAGGCAGGACTTTCTTTTCTACATCCGCCATTTTGGGTGTTCCAATAACTCCCATTCATTTTGATATAAGTGCTCCGCTTACTCGCACAGCATCCAGTGCGAGGAAGTCCAGTGTCTCAATTAAAACCATAGCAGTGACTTATTGTGCAAAGACCTGAAAACCTCTGAGCATGGACTATGCTGTAAGACAGAGCACAACTGGAGACCTTAGTACAGTATAGAGCTATGAACTACAGAAAACCTCAAAAACCCTTTCTCTCATGAAGCAACCGTGGCTGTGTTTCCCCTTCAAGTTAAGGCATAAACTGCAAACTCTATGAAGAAACCATATGGCACATAAAATGAAATTCCTCTTGACAAGCAGATGGAGTGTATTGTTAGTAAATTTGGGTGGCTTTTAAATTCATAAGAATAAGAAATATGGAATGTGAGAGAGAACTTGCAAATACATCGCAATCGGGCATCACATTTTACACAAATAACAGCATTTCACTCCCAGTAATTCTTTAAACCTGTTATTACTGCTCAGGTCATACTCATAAGAACCATAAGTGATTTGCAAGATAGGAGCAAAGAATATGCTCAAGGCCAGCGCTGACAGCCCAAGGCCTTTTTCTACCACTCAACAAAGTGAGAAGCCTGGCCTGGATGTTCTGAAAATTCAAGCGTGGTGTCTCGCTGAGTATGACCAAAGTCCCTTTCAAGGCATGTTAGTCCACTCGCCGGCCATCTTAGGAACTCTCCCGGACAGCTGTTTTCTATGGATACAAGCATCACAGCAGCTATGGGAAAGACAGATATCTCCAAAATGGTTGGTCAAGATTACGATCAAAGAACAGATTTCAAATCAGCAGTTAAATCTGACAACACTGGTATCATAAACTGTGCTTCTTTACCTGAATTTAGGCTAAAAAAAAAAATGCTATTTTTCAGGCTGATTCAGCTAATGCGCATGCACATTCTTGAGTTGACTGATAGGCTGTCTGTAAAAAATGTCAGTACTTTTAACAGTAAAATACTGTAAAAATGCTACAGAAATAAAATGTTAATTGATTAACAAATATTAACTGTAAAATATAAAGTAAAATGTTTTAATATATTTTAAAAGACAATACAGTAGTTTTTACAATAAAATTATGTAAAAATTACATTATTTAAATGTAAAAAGATTTTCCTGTAAAATTAATGGTAAAAAGAACAAGAGAGTACATGTACTTTTTTTTTTTTTTGAGTAAATCATTGTTAAAATAACAGTAAAAAACAAAACAAAAACAAAAACAGTAATCGAGCGTTCCCACAATTCCCTGCGTGACCCATTACATTTCATTATATTTTATGGGAATAGTTATGTTTCTTCTTGTTTTTAATATCAGTTATGTACACTGGGGTGTTCTGTGTTATATTTGATGTCATTTAGTTCATGTTTACTGCATTATTTAAATCTCATATGCGTTACCATGACGGTGATTAGTGTTTGTGTGAGTGAAACTGAGCACTGTCTCCATTCTCTTATTGGTCATTGCTTCTGGAAGAGCCACTACTGATGAACTTCATATTATCATGTGCACTTCTGTAATTACTATGTATTTATTATAATTATATGTAATTAACAAATACTTTATAGAATAAATAACAGATTTTTACAGTTTAAGAAGGCTTTTTTTTTTTTACTGTAAATTTAACAGAATTATTTTTCTTTTACAGTGCCAGTGTGTAAATTACAACCATTTTAAACTGTAAAATGTACAGGTTGTTCTGTAAAGTGGTTTACATTTTAACTGTATTTTTAACATAATTTTTCTGGCAACCACAGCTGCCAGATATTTTTTGTAAAAACAACAGGATTTGTTTACAGTGTTTATCTAAAAGGTGACTGGCTCTTTCTACCTTTCTGCCATATCAGGTGCTCCAATTTCTTCCTTTTATTTTAAAACCAGTACTCCACCTTGGGCTAAATAGTTCCTGGGTTTTTAATGTATTGCAAATTCACGCAATATTTGCACTAATTTGGCTGGCAACATATATCATGATTATTAAAATGTGCTTTTTAATTGTCCATGAAGTTTCCTCAATTAGACTAAATTCACAATCCCTGATTGTTTTACAATTTATAAGAATGGGATTATTAAGACAGAGCTATTGTAATAGCGTCTCTGATTTAAATTTCAAAAGCATAAACTACACTATGAATCACTTTAAAATGTCTGATTTAATGTATCAATTTGCCAAAAAAAAATAAAAAATAAACTTTGATTCGGTGGTTTGTTAAATGCGTCTATATGAAAATTATTTAATTTTTAAGTGAAAAAGAGTGTGGAACATGGCTTTATTATTTTTTTACTAGATTACTTTCTTTCTTTTACAGCATTTTACTTCTTCCATTAAACATTTTTAATGTAACTGGCATAAAAATAAGGGATTCTTGTCTGAAGAAAACCCCTTTTTCGCAATTTCAGTGTACATATCCATAAATATCGAGAATTATATTAAAATTGTCAAAATACTGAAAATATAGAGATTGTTTAAGCTATGTCACTTGTGACAAAAAGGCACTTTGTAATTTTCAGTGATAGAAAATCCAATCATCCAAACCTTTTTCCTTGTTCTTTGCTAGCTGGTTAGGGCCAGATAAACAATAGGTGGAACCACAGAGAGGTCTGTGGGGAAAGAACTCGCTGTTGTTGACTGATACGTGATACCAGCTGACATCTGGCACCCTGTCAGATTGGCGTCCTCACAGCACTGAAGCACACACACTTGAAGAGCATTATACTCATAGATGCACTCTTATAAGTACATGTCCCAGTAGGCCCATAGTCCATGAGCTGCTGGCACCACTGAGACACACACAAACACACACAAACACACACACACACAACCCCGGTCCCTCGTGCAATACTGGCTAGACGAGTTATTCTTAGACTGAAGGGTGTAGTACCCCCATAGGAGTTACACCATGGAGACTGTCGGTCTGACCCTCCAGTGTGTGTGTTAGTGCAGTGACAGGGAGAGAGGTAACATATGTCACTCACAAAATTCTGACACTTGCCATTGTTGTCTGGTATGTGAGAAATGTATTTGATCTGTAGAGGTGGCTGCTTGGCTTGTCATTGTATGCGATATGTACATATGAAGTGTGAGAAACTCTCCTATAACCTTTCATAACCCTCATTTCTCAGCTGTCACTTAAATGCTGTGGCTGCTTATTGCCTTAAGTTCTACTGTTACCCCTTCCTCTTATCTCTCACGTCACACACATAAATACTGAAACGACTGCACATTTCATATCACATGAACATAAAGACTCTGGGTAGAATGTGCTTTCCACCATGAACTCCATTTATTAAAGGAATAGTTTACGCTAAAATAATAACTTCTGTCACTATTTACTCAACCTCATGCCATTTAAGGATGAGGGCATGTTACACAACCTGTTCCCATTGGCATCTGCCTAAGCTGGCTTGCTTCTACAAAGTGATGAATTTGTGCCAAAATACTGTAGAGTTTGATGTAAAGCCTGTGATGTCAACAGATAGATGTTTTCTCCTCCATTTTAAAAGTTGATAAGTCTATTTATTTTACTATCCAAATTATGTACGATTTTATTAAACTCTGTGGACCCACCGCGGGGGGTAAAAATTCACATAAAACATACCCACATACTGTACATGGGTCAGGCATACGAGTAGGGCTGTGTCGACACAATCAAATATTAATATATTGCGATCATTTCTCATGATACTGTATCAATACTTGGATACATATATCGTGATACAGTGCACCCGGAAAGGACAAAGGAATTGTCTGTAGACCTCCGAAACTGGATTGTATCGAGGCACGGATGTGGGGAAGGGTACAGAAACATTTCTGCAGCATTGAAAGTCCCAATGAGCACAGTGACCTCCATCATCCATGGAACCATAGAACATCTGGAACCACCAGGACTCTTCCTAGATCTGGCTGCCTGGCCAAACTGAGCAATCGGTGGAGAAGGGCATTAGTCAGGGAGGTGACCAAGAAACTGATGGTCACGCTGACAGAGCTCCAGCGTTTCTCTGTGGAGAGAGGAGAACCTTCCAGAAGAACAACCATCTCTGCAGCACTCCACCAATCATCCCTGTATGGTAGAGTGGCCAGACGGAAGCTACTCCTCAGTAAAAGGCACATGACAGCCCGCCTGGAGTTTGCCAAAAGGCACCTGAAGGAATCTCAGACCGTGAGAAACTAAATTCTCTGGTCTGATGAAACAAAGATTGATCTCTTTGGCCTGAATGGAAAGTGTCATGTCTGGAGGAAACCAGGCACCACTCATCACCTGGCCAATACCATCCCTACAGTGACGCATGGTGGTGGCAGCATCATGCTGTGGGGATGTTTTTCAGCGGCAGGAACTGAGAGACTAGTCAGGATCAAGGGAAAGATGAATGCAGCAATGTACAGAGACATCCTTGATGAAAACCTGCTCCAGAGCGCTCTGGACCTCAGACTGGGGCGAAGGTTCATCTTCAAACAGGACAATGACCCTAAGCACACAGCCAATATAATAAAGGAGTGGCTACGGGACAACTCTGTGAATGTCCTTGAGTGGCCCAGCCAGAGCCCAGACTTGAACCCGATTGAACATCTCTGGAGAGATCTGAAAATGGCTGTGCACCGACGCTCCCCATCCAACCTGATGGAGCTTGGGAGGTCCTGCAATGAAGAATGGGAGAAACTACCCAAAAATAAGTGTGCCAAGCTTGTAGCATCATACACAAAAAGCCTTGAGGCTGTAATTGGTGCCAAAGGTGCTTCAACAAAGTAGCAAAGGCTGTGAATACTTATGTACATGTGATTTTATTTAGTTTTTTATTTTTAATACATTTGCAAAATTTTAAACAAACTTCTTTCACATGTACATTATGGGGTATTGTTTGTAGAATTTTGAGGAAAATAATGAATTTAAACAATTTTGGAAAAAGGCTGTAACATAACAAAATGTGGAAAAAGTGAAGCGCTGTGAATACTTTCCGGATGCACTGTGTATAGTGATATTTTCAGTGCAGTTAAAGATGATTCTATGAGGCACGAAAGAGACAAACGGATCCTGCAGGATTCACAGTTTCTCTCATGGACATGCTGAACCTCTCTCGCGTTTGGATCTAGGGTCGGTTTTCTACTTAATCTCATTGAAATAGTGCAAATGTCGATTCTTAAAATGCCAATAGCGCTCTTTCTACAATCTACAATCCCCAACATTCAGATGTGCGTAAATACTTCCCATTTGCTACAAAACATGTATGTGGTTATCCACTGGCTGGTCATTTTTAGATTTCACTTACCAGTGTTTGAGTTATGTAGTGGAATAGAAGTGCAGCACTAAGATCTTTTCACTGTGTGCTGAGAGTAAAAGCTTTGACTTTCTGTGTAATGCGAGTCCAAAGTCTAGATCAAAGCAAACCATTTGTAGTACAATTATGTCAATTTTAATATCCTTTCTGTTCTCTACAGTCAGTTATTTATCAAAAACAACAAAAGAAACATTTAATTCTAATCACACATATCATGGATGCTCTAAAGAAGCCATTTAACCTAACAAACACTACTGTCAAAAGTCTCTGCCACAGGTCTTAAAGAGACAGTACAGTTTTAGCACTTGTTCTACATATCCAAGTAAATATTTATAAATAGTACAAATTTGGCACATAAACAACAATCATGTAACAATATAATTTATATGTGCAATATTATATATGCAATTTAAATACACCATATTTATTAATGTAATACATGGACTTAGGGCTGGGACAACGCGTTGACGTCATCGCAAAAAATACGTAGACGCAAAAAATGCACGTCGACTCGTCGGACCCAAAACAAAGATGGCAAAGAAACAACACGAGTGGCTCCTCAGACTATCAGAAGTGCAAGGCGGCATGCACTCGTTCCTCTAAAGTATGGGAATTCTTTAATTTAAAAGGAAACAATTCCGTGATATGTCGTCTTTGCAAAATGGAGATGGCCTTCCATTCTAGCACCACGGCAATGCACCAGCATCTGAAGAGGCGCCACCCGGTTGCACCAGCAGATGACAGAGCACCGTAAGTTTTTCTTCAACTCCCCACTTTGCACTCGATGTTGAAGTAGGCTATAATACGTTGTCGACACCTAAAGTTTTCGCTTATAGCTATTAATAATGCGCTTATAGCTATGAATGTCGTGAAAAATACATAGAGGACACTGACAACGCGCTGACAGACAGGACCAAGCAGGTAACATTTAATAAAGTCTCAACTTTCAAATTTGGTCATTCAAAGAAAATTAAACCATAAATAGGCCTACTATTTTGTGGCTCTTTAATGTGTCGTGACAGATTCCCTCAGTTAAAGCTGCTCGTGATCCGATCATCTTTTCCTTGGTTAATTTATAGCATCAAATAGGCTAAACATGAATGTAGCCTACATCAGAAGGACTGTTGTTTTAACCGCGGAATGTCAGTACAGTAGCCTACAATCCATTATTCAAATTCAAATCCACCGACGTTAATCTTCTCTCTCCTGACTACTTTGTCGGACAAAAATGGCGTATTATGATTGATTGATCAGATCGCTAGTCAATCAAACTCCCGGCAAATTTTTGCTTTTTTTTTTACATTTTATACACCCCCACCCCCGATGAAACCGGTATTACCGGTGTTGTCACAAGTCGATTAATCGAAACCGAATCGGACTGAAAAAATGAATCGTTAGATTAATCGTTTAAAAAAATAATCGTTTATCCCAGCCCTACATGGACTACATTAAAAAAAAATTTAAAAAAATTCAATGTCACCAAAATGATGAAAAACAAAAGATAAAATTTAATTTGTAAAATGAATGTCTGTAATTTAACAAGTTAGAAGGCCCAATAATGAACCGCAATAGCTGAAAGAGAATTTCTATCATACTGTACGCAAGCAAAACGGACATTATAACTGAACTATACCCAAATTAATTGAAATCGAACTATGATATCGTGATGTAGTGTGATATATCGTATCGTGACCTGAATCGCAAAATGTATCATATCGTGAGGTGGCCGGCGATACCCAGCCCCACATATGAGTGTATCGTTTGAAAGCTTAGAATCTGAACTTTTCAGAGAATGCCATTACTTTTTCCTTTGTTATACAAAATAAGGCCTAAATTTGGCCTAGTGGAGTGGTGGTGGTGTAGTGGACTAAAGCACATAACTGTAAATCAGAAGGTTGCTGGTTCAATCCCCACAGCCACCACCATTGTGTCCTTGAGCAAGACACTAAACTCCAGGTTGCTCTGGGGGATTGTCCCTGTAATAATTGCACTGGATAAGTCGCTTTGGATAAAAGCATCTGCCAAAATACATAAGTCTCCTTTATGCTTCGATTATTGCTGTCGTTAGCCCAAATACCTAAAATCTTTATATCTGCTTTTACCTTATGCAGTTTTCTAAAAACAATTAGCCATTTTTTATTTTTCTGTGAGCTTGCTTGGCTGAATAATCCAGTGTTATATTTTAGATGTCCATAACAAAATATGCCATCCAGCAAGAAAAGCATGCCAAACAATTCATCATAAAAATATGTTTTTGAATACAGTTGATAAAGTGTTCAATGAAATGATGAGGGTGGTGCATAAACTGAAAATTAGACAATGTATATGGATGAGCAAATCTGTGACAGCTAAAATATGTTAGAGCGCCACCTACCTTTCAGATCTGTAAATTGTGATGAAACGTGATTGAGAAAAAAAACTTTTTTTCTAGTACTTGCTGCCATCTAGTGGAACAAAATAAGACTTTTCAAAGTGAGAGAGTGATCAGAACCATAATTACATGATTACAAATTACATGATACAATATTACTTATGAATAATTTGAGGGGGGTTCTGAAAACATTTTTCAAAAAATGTTGCATCTAGTCCAGTGTGTGTGTGAATGGTGAGCTTTTAAATTTGAGTGAAAATTTGCAGGCGGTAGCCCAAAAAGGATCAGAGTTTAACGAGTTGAGATCCCAGCATACTCACTCTATTCATTCTTCACTCAGAGCCAAAAAGAAGATTGAACGAGCTGAGCAATGGTAGGCCTATACTGTTTGTGAACATTCCGACAACACCTACGCCATTAGTTTAAGATTCCGATCAAAGAACAGATTTCAAATAAGCAGTTAAATCTGAACACAGTTGCATCATAAAGTGTGTTCTTCTGGGTCCTGAACCACCAGTTAAAAAAAAACACTGTCCTAGTGTGTTCAAATGTACAATGCAATACACAATACTAAATATTATCTACATTGGGTACTAGACGGACTGAAAGAGCAAAGTTAAATCTGTGTAAATCACAGTGAAATGCTATTACAATCTAGTGGTACTTGTTCTTAAAAATCATCATTTTAACCTTTATATTGACAGAATAAAGGCACAAAAATACTCTACGCAACTATGTGAACGCAGACGCACCTTGCAGCACAAGCTCGATTTTACACGCCGTTGCGTTGTGAAATGTGTCAGCGCTCAATTCATAACACAACGCAAGTACACGCTGCATTCTCAGCGTTGCTGCAGGGGGCGCTAGTGGCTTTTCTTTCCATCAACAACGGTCTTAGCGGACTCAGGCAGCCATTTGAGTTGACATTTTTTTGAAAATGTATATATGACTTTTTGTCCCCAGTCCATTCAAATGAACTTGTTTTGTTCTCTGTGTCCCTCCCCACTCCTGAACTCTCTACCACATCCGGGCTGCATCTGAAAACGTAGGCAAATTAATTACAGTCTAATCAGTTAATGGCTGAACTGACAACTGTTTTTAATGAATGGAACTCAAGGAAACTGGTGCCCAACAGTTTGAAAAGCACCTTATTTTCATCCTCCATATACATTAGGGCTGAAACGATTAGTCGACGCTATCAATAACATAGTCAATAAAAAACTATTTATGACAAAAATTAAGTCAAGAGTAGCATGGAGGTTTGCTCCTGACTCAGGAGAGGAAGAAACCAGCTCACGGTCCAGATGCACAATCATTCCGGAAATAGTTGCCATCAGGGGCATGGCTTTCCATGAGCAAGCACATGTCATCTGCATTTTAGGGTCCTTCATAGACAATGAGGGGAATCCCTGTCCATTTTCATAACATTCTGGGGGAAGGAGAGTGAGACAGAGTGCGCAAATCTGTCCTCTAAACTGAAGCCAAAGAGCATCTGGCTCTCAACGTTGAGCTGCATAGCTTCCATGACCTTCACCCTGTTATACGAGCACAAGTTATGTAGATTGAATAGTTGTGGAAACCCAAACCCTGTGCTAGTCCCTGCACTCTCATCTCAATGGCTATCACCTGCTTCTCACAGCCCAGGGCCAAAGCCGAGGAGAGACCTTCCTGCTGGTAACCCTGGAATGTAGATTGTGTGTCAATGATTTACTCTGCTAAATGCCTGTGTGGGAACATTTTTCTGTATTTAATGGACACACTGAATGCTTGTGATAACAAGGCGTCCTTTCATGCCTCATTAATACCCAGCATTGATGTTTGGCTTCACAGTTTGAGAATGCCTTCGAGTCTTAAGCGGCCATCAACAGTGCATGAAAGTCCTACAACACACCAACAGGGCATTAACATGATTTGCCATCTTAAAAGGAATAGTTCACCCAAAAACTGACCCTTTGCTTTATAGGGGAGATCAGGGAGTGCTGTAACATGGGGTAACACAATCAGTTACATCAGTAAGAAATTAGCTACAGGGGTGAAATCATTATCATACACGACTAGAATTTGAAGTGACTTTGTGAGACAAAAACTATTTTGAGGAAGAGTAAAATGTCACATTGCTTTGCACAGTCAACACATTTTTCAAATTTGTTCGGCGTTTTGATTTAGTTAATCTTTACCATTTTAAATTAAAATGTTTGTCTAGGTTTGTCTATCCTTCGTACTACCCGGGTAGTAGATGGTAACAACACCACTCTTTGAAACAAAATGTTAGAACACTCCCACTGATCTCCACTAGTTTGAATGAATCTTGAGACTCTGAATCAGTGATCCAACACTGACACCTATTGGTAGGCACAACCAATGTTCTTTGATTTCTTTACATGAATACACAATTTCATTTAGTTTTATCAAAATAATGACATCACTAAAAGCCATCTGCCCTAACACCGTACTTTATTTTATATAAATAGCTATAAAAGAAAAAAGAATGCCCAGGGCTGCGTTTCCCAAAAGCCTAAGCAGATTGTAGAAACCACTGGCGTCATGGTCTCTATGATCAATTTAAGCTTGCGATGATTTCGGGAAATGCAGCCCAGGACATGGAGGCTGAAGGTTAAGTTCACCCTTGAGAGCATCTCGACATATCCCAATGGGAACACTTTTTCCAAGTCCACCGTTATTTGCCATTACAGTCAAAGCCTTTAATATATAACTACTGTTGGTTAAATTTGAGAAAGGCTGCAATAACCTACAACAGTAGCCTAAATGCCTAAAAAGCTATTTAACTATAGATATGGAGAACATACTTTCAGGTGACATCGTCTAAAAGCAGTTTAACAAGCACTATTGAATTGTCCACAATTAGACCAAGAACGTGGATTAAAGGAAATGGGTTCAATTTTGACCATGTTGATTTTAAAATCAAAGTTCATGTTTTCATATGTCTCTCTTTAGGGTGTTAAAGTACATTTAAGTTACTCATTCACTTCCAACCTACTACTGAGCTTTATTTTTCATTATTTCCATAATTGGAGCAATTCAGGGAACACAAAACACCCCCTCTCTCTTATATTTAAGATGACAAGACAACGGTCAGGCTTCCTTTGAACCAACAAATAAAATAAAAATGCTCTTTGGAAAATGATCAAATTATGAATTATAAAAGTTATAAAAGTAAACCATGACTCCAGTGCTTAAATCAATATCTTTAGATGTGAGATGATAGGTGTTGTTGAGAAACAGATCAGTATTCAAGTCCTTCACCAGCCCTCCCAAGCCTCTTCTCTCCTAACAGTTCTTCTTTAGTTTACCTACTCTGCATTTATAGTACATTTATATTAAAAAAAGGACTTCAACATTTATCCATTTCTAATCCACACCAATCATATCACTTCTGAAGAATATAGATTTAACCACTGGAGTCATGTGGATGATGCAATTATTTACTTTTTGGACCTTTCAAAGTTCTGGTCACCATTCACTTGCATTTTATTGACCTACAGAGCTGATATATTCTCCAAAAAAATCTTAATTTGTGTTCAACAGAAGAAAGAAAGTCCTACACTGAGCAGGCCCAAAAAAAATAAATAAACCTCTTGGTATCTCAGATTGGCACATTCAGCTCAAAAGAACAGTCATCAACATCTTTATAAAAGTGGTAAGTTTTTATTGAATTTAAGGCACAATACAATTATTATATTATATGTAATGAGCCTGTGATGTGTCATTTCGCCAGTTTAACAAAATCATGATCATCACTCAGCGACAAGCAGTTTATCCCAAACCTCAGTAAGTGTACACCACATCAGTCCATGTCAGGTAAGTGCCATTTCTACAATACAGCCCCTCTGTAGATTTACTTTAAGTTATGGTTTAGTGTAGCGCATGTATTTCTTCCCAGAAGGCACCTCTTTTGCTGTAAAACCAGCTGGGAACAGCTTGTTGGCCTCTTCATCTGAGAGGGAAGGGATGACCATGACTTCTTGACCGGGCTTATGTAGGGAGGGAAAACACATTTATTCAAGGCATCGATCCAATTTAGTCCTGTTAAATTTACATTAGCTCAGTTTTTATCCCACTCCCCACCTGACCACATAGGAAAGTTAACAGAAATCCTATTGAATGCAGCATTGAAGGAAATAAGTCAATCTACTCTTGACGGCTCCATACACCTAGCATAGTTGCTAAGGCTTAAATTAAATTCTTACCTTCCAGTCCACAGGTGTAGCCACCTTTTTCACTGCAGTCAACTGTAGAGAGTCTACGGCACGGAGAATCTCATCAAAGTTGCGCCCCGTAGTGGCCGGATAGAGAATAGACAGCTTCAGCCTCTTATCAGGACCAATAACAAACACCTGAAATATAATAAAAGGTGGTAAATAACTGAACCATACAATTGTTTAAAAGTTTCACCTAGTTTCTAGCTGGTAGTTTAACTGCATAACACCATACCAATCTTTTTCAGAGGTTCTTGTTCAGCAGTTTTAATACTATACAGTTCAGTCTTCTCTTGGCCAGTTTCTTGTGGTTTTCTGGACCTGAACACTTTTACAAAGGGCTGCTGTGAGGCTAAAGTGCAAGTTGTAACAGAGACTAGATAAAACAACTCTGGAAATGTTTAACATTGCAGAACATTATCAGAAATGTAGTCAGGCAGATCACGGTTTCACAATTTTGTTTCGCTTCATGCATTGGCCGTGACTGAGGAACTGCAAGCAAAAATCACATCTTTACAAGCACAAAATTGCCAAGAGCAAATACTAAGAAAAGAATGAAAACTCACACAGCGAGCAGTGAGGGGCATCCCTAATTTGTCCTTCTCATCAGGGTCCAGCATTCCCAATAAGACAGATAACTCCCTCTTGTCATCTGCTATGATAGGGTATGGCAATAGACCGCATGCTTTGTCTTGGTTGAATGCCATAATGTCCTTGAGAGATCAAAACATATCGGAATAAGAATAATAAAAGTACATAAAAAAGGGGGGTGGGGGGAGAGAGAGAGAAAGATCAAGCATACTTAGTAACACATAACACAAAAAGTTTTTATTTTTTTGTCATTTAGTCACATTTTTAGATATGGATGAAACAGTTCGTTGCTTAAACAAGACCACAAACGAAGGAAAATATACAGTCCATACCACTATGAGCATTATTTCAGTAAACCTTTGCTTATTTGGAGTGTGATGTTGCACTCGTGCTCTCGCAATGGAGTAAACAATGACTAATATCACACAAAACTAAATACTGTGAGAATTGGGTGTCTGCTCCATTCACAGGAACTCAAGAGTTCAGCCAAATGTGCATGTAGGAGTTTGTCTAAAAAAAAGAAGTCTAAGTAAAAGAGACACTTTGCACATATAGATTGGCCATCAGTTGTTTAAGGCATAGTTCACAAAAAAAATTTAAAATTCTCCTCTTTTACTCATGCCATCGCAACTGGGTATAACTTTCTTCTGCTGAACACAAAAATATGTTTTTAGAAAAGAAAAAAAAAATCTCTGCTCTGTAGGTACAATGCAAGTGAATGGTACCAGAATTTTTAAGCTCTACAATCCACATAAATGCTGCATAAAAGTAATCCAAACAACCCCAGTGGTTAAATCCATGTCTTCAGAAGCTAAATGAAATGTGTGAGTGAGAAACCGATAAATATTTAAATCCTTTTACTATAAATTCTCCTCTCTGCCCAATAGGTGTCGATATGCATGAAGAATATGAATCACCAAAATATAATTTGTGTTCTGCAGGAAATAGAAAGTCTAGGGAAGCACCAGACCAAAGAATTTCCTTGTCGACTAGCAGGCATTAATTTAAGCCATTAGTCGACTAGACGCATGTTTATGATATTAATTTAAATTACTTAAATATATATATTTTGGGGGGCATCAGAAAATAGTTGGAGTTCCAGGACTGAGAAAGAAAATTATAAGTAATATTGCTAACACTGTTCTACATTACAGAGAAATACTAAACCATAATAATGAGCCTTAAAAATATAAATTTTTTGAAGCGCACGCACGAAGCAAGCCACAGCTGCACCAGCAAAAGCGGTAATGATTCTGAATGTGTCGGAAAAACCGGCAAGCAGACTGTCTGAACATTTTGTTAATTCATAGAGAGAAATGCACATTAGTGTTGTGCCGACAGACGATTATCTCAGGTATTGCCAATAGCTGCTGCCTTTGACGATGCCAAGATGATATTTGGTTTGTTTTCCCATGCATTTTATTACTATTATGATGATACTATTATTACTATTATTATTATTATTATTATTATTATTATTATTATTATTATAACCAAATTAATATTACAAATAATTTGCCTGTAGACATACAGACACACACTTGAAGAAATAATTATATTATTAAGAACCGATGACAGAAAAGCATCTATGGACATATATGACACGCTGATAGGGAGCCGTGAAGTCTCGTGGAACACGCTTATCTAAAAGGTTCTCACTCTTTGTTTCTGACTTAAATGTATGTATTTTTTGCAAGAACAGTATCGTCTATGAGTGCTGCTCTCAGTTTGCTGATCTCTGTTCAGGAGGTGCTTTGAGTTCAGTTCACTTTATTTCCACAGCAGTTCATTGTGAGCGCAACTCTGCAGCCTGAACATCAGTGATTAAAACATAAAATAACACAAACACGTTCACCTCGAACCATGATTTATATTTCAGTGATTATCATTGTAATTATTATTTTTACATTTATAATCCATAAAATGTAATCATTTTTTCAATAAATACATTTTCAATGCAAAAATCACTAAAGCAAGAATAACCGATCCCTCAGCCCAGGGGTTGCCGATTAATTGGATATTGCAATATATATATAAAAAATGAAAGGAGGGAACAAAACTAATTTATTCACACACATTATGCATTTTCCTGACACAACGAAATACCCAACAGGTCGATAATGCACAGATGAAGTAGGTTATTTGCAAGAGATGTTGACAACTGTTGTAAAACCATCTTTCAAAGAGTTGAACACACATTTTACTTGCACTTAATTGTTAAAATAAATAAAAAATTGCTTTATTGTGTAGGCTTAACCCCAACTATGCTTAATGAAAATTACCCCACAGTACCACCTAGCATCCCACCAGCAGTAATACCGTAATTTTTATGTGGGGTTTTTCTGCGACCAACAGACTCTTCTCATCGACTAACCTTTGGTCGACTATCAGGGGGCAGTCCTAAGAAAGTCATACACATCTGGGATGGTATGAGGGTGAGTAAATAAGAATTTTCATTTTTTGTGAACTACCCCTTTAATGTCTGTGGTCAAAACAGCTTTCGGTGCTTTAGCGCCACCTGTTTGGCTGGTTTTGAGAACTGCAGCAGCTCCTGACACGTGATTCACAGCTCAAATTGTATTCTGTGCTGTTTCTTCACTGGGAGAAGAAAAAAAAAAGTAGTATACACACTCATCGAAATAAAAGCTTCACTTTGTCGGCGAGCAATTTGGCGAGAATGTTCGTTCCAGGTGTGAAGGGCTCGTTAGGAATCCATTGTTTCCATGAAAAATGTAAATCACGGCAAGAAATTGTGGCGAAGGCTCGCATTTGGTGTGGAAAGGCCTGAAGTCAGCTGAAGAAATTCTTCAACTTTTGCGATTATTGTAAGGTGGTCTTGTCTGAACCAATCAAAGAAACCCTTTGTGTCCACTTTTAAAGTTCCAGGCCAACGAGCTACAAGATTATTAAAAAGTGCAGCATTCATCATTTGCATGGAATTAAGGAGGGCACATGTGACCTCGGGAATGCGTGTATGAGCATAATAGACATGTACAGTATCGCCGGTGTATGAGATTTAGGCTAGAAAAGAATGTGTTGCAGTTGGTGAATGCATGCGTGTTATAATAGCAGACCTGACTCCATTTGTGGTGGTCCTCCACACTGTCAATGGACAGTGCGATCATCTTCACATCACGTTTCTTAAACTCGTCACTCAGCTTTGCAGCACGGGCTAATTCAGTCGTACATACTGGAGTGAAGTCACGTGGATGTGAGAACAAGATACCCCATCTAAAGAGATAAAAGAAATGGGGGGCAACAAAAAAGAAAGGTTAGAATGCATGCTTTTCAAGAGTGAAAAAGGTGCATTTAAAAGGACAAGATCAATAGGTAAGGGGAGATTAAGGATTGATATTAATGGTCACTGCCTAAAAAAAAATCATGCTAGTATTTGTCCTCCAACAGCAACAGGTGGCAAGTTGCGCCAATACAACAGTAGTGTCTGAAGAGCGTATGGGTGAAGTGTATTTTCAGTTTTGTTTTCTAGAAATGTATAGGGCAGCACTTCTTATTCAAGAGCCAACAGAGATGTTAGGACTGCAGTTAAAGAATCTGCACCAAACTATATGGACGTCACATCGATTAATGATCACAATGGAATGAAGTTGCAAACTTATTTGCCATCTGTCACAGGTGTCCATGTTCACAGTATATACAGACTGCATGGCAAGTCTTGAACATTTTAGGGTAACTCAACTTAAAACGGTCAAAAACAGGATTTTGAAAGTCTTTTGCATTCTTACAAAACTTAAATTGGGAAATGCAGATAAAGGGATGCTGCTAATCATCCTTTTCAATTCTGCCTGCCTATGAAATAAAAAAAAACATTAAGTATTTGCATCTGTTAAATGCTTCAACTCCATCTTCTGCTATCTCTTCTCTTGGGAAGGACCTCTGAGACACACCATTTGCATTATTTGGCTTGAAACAGAGACCACAGAAAGGCACCCTTCTCTGTTAGAGAATACATTAGGGCCAACGGAGGACAGTTACACAATCTGAATACAAGGATGCAAAAAACTTTTCAGTCAGTTAATTGACCCCCCCAGATTTATTTACCTCTCAGCTCTGAAAAGTCAATAGGACATAGGAGTTCACCAAATTCTCTCATTTACTCACCCTCATGCCATCCCATGTGTATGGCTTTCTTTTATCTGCTGAACACAAATTAAGATTTTCTAGAAGAATATTGTAGTTCTGTAGGTCCATACAATGGAAGTGAATCATTTTTGGGTGAATTATCCCTTTAACGACTCCTTTATTTTCCTTACTATGAATGAATATTACATTTATATAGCACTTTTCTGTCACTACACTCAAAGCGCTTTACATGGTGAACAGGGGACTCTCCACCACCAGTGTGCAGCATCCACCTGGATGATGCGACGGCAGCCATAGAGCACCATTACACTCAACACACACCAGCTGTTGGTGGAGAGGACAAAGTGGAGAGATATAGCCAATTAATGGATGAGGATTATTAGGAAGCCATGATTGATTAGGGCAAATGGGGGGATTTTGGCCAGGACACTGGGGTTACACCCCTACTCTTTTCGAGAAGTGTCCTGGGATTTTTAATGACCACAGAGAGTCAGGACCCCATCTTACTAGCATATTAGGCTACATTTCAAAACATCTAATACCCGATTTTATCCAATTTATGCACTTATGAATGATATACCAGGCTGGCTTGCACAAAAGTGTGTGTGAGATTGGATGTCCATTACATTTGTAGACACATATGCATGTGATGGCACACTTGTATCATCAAAGTGCATGATGCATCATGTGCATATGATGCATCATGTGCATGCATCAGTGTGCATGAGATATGCCTTGTGTGATATCTCAACTTACATAACTGTTCAATCTTCCATAACCTTCATTTATTAAGACTTAAAGGAATATGGGTGAGTTCCAAACACTTTAAACTTCGAAATGTGCTACTTGCAATGACTCGTCAACATATCATGAATTGGTGAAATGGAGCATACAGATTTATTGCATCCTTTTTCAATAGTTACTGCTACAATATACTAGATATAAAAATAACATAATACGGTTTGTTTTGTGTAATCATACGGAGTGCATACATGTGCTGCTTATGTCATCTCATGCAATAAAAACAAGATTTGTGCCAACACTCGCATAACAATAGACAAAAGCCCTCGTGACAGCAGATTACTTGGCCTCGTGAAAACTTAACGTGATATCGATGATTCTGTCCTATGGACTTTCTTTAAAGAAAACGAAAACATTTTGAATGAAAATTTCTACTTCTAAAACTATTTGAACTTGACTGATTTGTAAAGCGACGTCAATAATGACGTACAACGCTGGAGGGGGACATGTATCACTGTGTATGGGGAGTCTATATGGCATTTCAAAGCTTGATGCAGTAATGTATTGATATTGCTCAGGTGATATTTAGGCTGCACATCAATCACCTGATTAATTCGTGACTGTCTTTATAAAGGCGTGGGCTATTACACCGCATTAAATATGAACTATCATGCCCAGCTGGGCATACACTCTCAATATATTAATTAATATATTCTGCTACTTACGAATTTCCCAAGAATTCATGAAATTTGATCTTCCCGATCGTAGTCTCTGCTTCAAAGTCAGGGAACACGTCTCCCAACAGAATTCCTGGCATGTCTGCAGTCAATCTTGTTGCCACATGTAACCATGGAAGATAAACTTATGTAGCAGGAAGACGAAGTGGGCAGCGAAGTTTTTATTGGACGAAACAGTGTTACGTCATCCTCGTGTCTCGAGTCCCAAGATTAAACGAGTAACTATATTAATTTTCAGCGTTTGAACATTTGCGATTATGCTGTCTGTTAAGTATAAGGTATTATTTAAGCAAAACTGAATTGAGAACATATTTATAAAGGGATGGTTATCTTAAAAATGTAAATTATCTTACTTCTGCTAAACACAAATGACGATTTTTATTAGAATATCTGAGCTATATTCATCCTCACAATGCAAGTGAATGGTGACTGAAACTTTGAAGCTCCAAAAGCACATTGTTAACAGTACACGTGGGTTGTTTTTCCAGTGTATACACGCAAAATAATGCTTTTTAGCAGTACACTTAACACACACACACACACACACACACACAGCTTTGTGTGTGTTTCTCTCTCTCCCCCTCCAGCAGATTGGACTGTCCTTTTATCCCTCTCTCTCACCGAAACACAAAACGGCTGTTAGAGTTGATGATTTACCACAGGTGACAATTTTTACTGCACTTTCACTCCTGGCTCGATCACACCCTCGCCGCCATAGCTTGGTATGTACCCCACTTAATACTCAAAGGTATACAGTATGCTCCTGCTCGATCGAGGGCGGCTTGTGGTGCATCTGGGATTCGGACCAATGTTTCTACCTCCATCGTGGGCATTGGTTCTGGAAGTGCCCAGGTTCCCCGCAGCTCCAGCAGACTGGCCCAAACTTCTAGCCCATGGCAGAGGATTCACCAGCCTGAGGGGAGAGTGGAGAGGGTTAGGAAAACTGGTGCATTCAAAGGTCTACGGGACTGGGGAACCGGTTTTGGGAAAACAATTTCCCGTTTTCCCCGGCCCCCGGATACGCCGTCATATGGTCCTCAGCCAGCTGGACTGCCTCATCCAGCAATGCCGGGTGGTGGCACTGGACCCACTCTGCCGTTTCTTTCTGTATGCTGGGTGATGAACTGTTCCAGTATCACCAGATCAAGCACTTCCCCCTGTTCCATGTGCAGGTCAATCAGAGCCTGATGTTGTGGATTGTGGATACCGGCAAGGGTCTTGAACAGCACCACTGTGAATGATCTCTTGCACTCATGTGAAGGAGGAAGCGGGGGTCAGGTTAACAGTATATGTGGGTCGTTTATTTTCAACACTTTCCAGTGTATCACACAAAATAATGCTTTTCAGCAGTACACTCAACACACACACAGGTTCTTTCTACAGACATCGCTTGGCCACACCCTCATCACCGCACACATAAAGGCAGCATAAAAGTCATCCATATGACTGCAGTGTCTAAATCACTGATATATACTGTATACAGTATGTATGTATATATATATATATATATATATATATATATATATATATATATATATATATATATATATATATACACACACACACACACACCCCTGAACCCTCATAATGTATCTTTCTTTAGTCACAAGTTCTGCTATGCCCCTTATGTATCTAAAATATTCCGTTGCTAGACCTTTGCTGGAAAGGAAATGTAGAGACCGGACCTCTTGGAACTTTAATTGAATACCCCTGCTTTAGATATGAATCAGTTTCTCACACACACTTATCATATTGTTTCTGAAGACATTAGTTTAACCACTAGAGTCGTATGGTTTACTTTTATGCTGCCTTTATGCGCTTTTAGAGCTTAAAATGTTGTGTATTTATTCACTTGCATTGGAAGGACCAACAGAGCAGTGATATTCTAAACATCCTTGTTTGTGTTCAGCAGTAGAAAATAGTCATAAACGTCTGGGATGGCATGAGGGTGAGTAAAGGATGAGGTCATTTTCATTTCTAGGTGAACTACCACCTTTAAGAATTTTTTTCACAATTGATTTCAGTTGCATCCTTTAAGATGATTTTTCCCATTTTCATTAGAAGGATGATGTGATTTTAATGTTACTAAAGCTGTTCATGTTTATAATCAGTGTTAAGGTGCGTACACACTGCCAGCGACATCGCGCGCGACAGCGACTCAATACCATTCATTTTCAATGCGAGCACAGCGACTTCCGGCGACACGAGCTGTCGCGACCGTTGGCGCTAGATGTGGGCGTGTCCAGCGACGCGACAAAGTTGAGAAAAGTTCAACTTTGAAGCGACTAACGGAAGCGACAGCCAATAGGAGAGACAACGGGAGAGCTCACGTGATCCTTCTCTCTCTCTCTCAGTTCCTGCAGTAACGGAAAGATGGATGAAAGGCTAATTCTTGTTGTTAGAAATTTTCCAGTGCTCTATGATATGTCTCTTCCCACGTACAAGGACATTTTTAAGAAAAATACTGCGTGGAAAGGTGTATCTGAGATCGCGGGGATTTTATGGACCGGCATTTGCATTTTCGCCGCAGATAAACAGCCACTCTGGCAAACAGCACGCCTTGTTTCTCATTCATCTTTGATATAAAGCATTTTATGTACTGATTCCATTTATATTTAGTCTTTTCCCTCCAAAATGTTTGTTTTTAGTGGCAAGAAAAGAGATTCGCTGTCAACAGCAATGGAATGGCATCCGTGAATGTCATTTATAAACGTTACTAGGCAACCAGTAGTGGGAACGCCCACTAGCGACTTCACCGCCAGCCACTGGCGACCTGGAGCGATAAAGTCGCTGGCAGTGTGTACGCACCTTTAGGCAGTTCCTCAAAAAAGTAACCCACTAAACATTACTGATTACTTATCTTAAAAAATTTAATCAGATTACTTTACTGGGTACTTCATGGGGAAAGTAATCAGATACTAATTTCTTTCAAGTTACTTTCTAAACTCCATCAATCCAGCAAAAACTGCAAATGTGACACTTATATGTTTCAGTTCTTTAATATTGACTGAAACAACAAAAATTACAGCAACATGACATAGCAACTTGACAAAAGAAAGATCCAATGCATTTCCAAAAAAACAACTTAACTTTCTTATCTCAAACATATGTTTGTTTATGTGTATCTACAACATTCTTTGCTGTGAGTGGCATTATGTACTATGTGTTTGCTTGATTTCCTGTGTTTGTGTTCATGAGAATACAAAATAATAATAGCCTATATTTATACAACCAGATCTTTATTTCTTTAAATATATTGTTTCTGTTATTCAATATTTAAAAAATAATTCACAATATAGCATGGGCCCTAGACAGAATCCGTTTACATTATAGGCCTAGGCAGCGTTTGCTGATCATAAAACACAGTGCGTCAATGTGGGATATGTGGGCAAGATACAGGACATGATGCTTCACACTAGTGTTCATCATGTCATGGAAGTGTTTTATACATAAACCAACATCATGCACCCTTTGCACCAAGTGACTTAGTCTAACACTTTTAATGTAATGTACTGTATTTCTAATACATACATTTCAAATGTTCAGCAAATTATCCTGTTATCTGTCTCTAAACTGTTTGCATATCCAAAGAATGCTGTGTTTCAGTGACAATATTTTCAAGTAAATTACATTTTGTACAAGCAACTTGTGATCTTTTTAATTTACTTCATAATTTTTTTGTGGGGTCAAACCACGATTGTTCTTTAAGACTCAATAATTAATTCAAAATAATACAATTAGTGTAATTGATTTTATTACAGTCACACGGTTGAAGAATACAACATTTCCCAGTGTACATTGCTCATAGAGCTGCTGTTTACAGATGGCGCTGCACGGAAGTACTGTTGGACGAGATCTCTGTTGTCACCTGTAAAAACCGATGATCTGAGAAACGATAAACACAAAAGACATATAAAAGCGAAGACACTCAAGTTATATCGCTCTAACCTGCACATACTTGAAGTAAAATGCCTTCTCCGAAAGCGCGGAGCAGCTCTGGGCGCAGCGGCAGTGTTCCGTGTCCCGGCGGTGGAAGCGGGCGCTATGAGTTCATTTCTTTGAGCCGAACTCCTCCGCCAAACCTGCTGCAGAGACAGGGCTCCGATCCCACCTCAGCGCGGCTCCGAGCCTCCGAGAGCCCCAACCGACGCCGCGGCTCGAGTTCCTCCACCTCTTCCACCGGCGGGCAGCAATTACCGGAAGAAGACTGCATGAAATTAAATCCGTCTTTCATCGGAATAGCGCTCAGCTCTCTGCTGGCGATCGATCTGTGGTTGTCGAAGCGGCTCGGTGTATGCGCTTGTGAGGACTCGTCCTGGGGCAGCGTGCGACCACTCATGAAGCTCATCGAGATCACCGGGCACGGGATTCCGTGGCTGGCCGGTGCTGCGTACTGCCTGTATAAAAGCGACAGTGCCGCCGGTCAGGAGGTCATGCTGAATCTCCTCATGGGTAATGCGCTCCTACAGCTGGGTCTTTCTGATAAAGTGTTCCAGGTTCAAAATAGCTTTACCACAGACAGCAATTGTAAATTGCTCGTAAAAACAAACACAAATCACGTTTACAGTAATGCTCTAACAACGGAAATCTTATGGGGAAAGCCTTTCCAGAGGGGTCTACAAGTAAAAATGCGAAGCCCGTATATTTGTTAAAGCACTTATTGATTCTTTTGTAGCCTACAAAAATCGGTGTTATTTGGGCAGTAAAGTCTAAATCGTCCATTTAGCTGTGAATATACTGTTCTAGGCAGACGAACTAATGATTATGCTATATGAGATTATTTAGTGGCTATAAGTGAAAAGTGCTTTGCTTGTGAAATCTTATGTCGTTTCCATTTCTAGTATCCTTGTGTATGCGAAAGTTGGCGGGTCATGACATGAGTTGAAAGTTTGGATATGTAACTTTGCACATTAAAGGGATAGTTCACCCAAAAGATGAAAGTTGCCTCATCATTTACTCACCCTCATGCCATTCCAGATGTGTAGGCTTTCTTTCTTCTGCAAAATACAAAGATTTTTAGAAGATTATTTCAGCTCTGTTGGTCCATGCAATGCAAGTGAATGGTGACCAGACCTTTGAAGGTCCAAAAGGGACATAAAAGCAGCATAAAAGTTACCATATGACTCCAGTGGTTTAATCAATGTCTTCAGAAGTGATATGATGAGTGGGTGAGAAACAAATCAATATTTAAGTTGTTTATACTGAAAATCTACACTTTCACTTCCACATTCAACCACCTGCTGGTCAGGGCTGATCAAATATAGAGATGTACAGTAGAGCCTGACCGATATGGGATTTTTGAGATGATACCGATTTTAGAAGGGGAAAATTCACTGATTACCTATATAGTTAATTTTTGAGCTGGAATGAAAACTGACCTTTTCTATGTGGATTGTGCACCGATTTTGCACCGATATGACTTATGCAAAGGTACTCAGAAGGCTGCTTTCTTAAATAAATATTTTTATCAAAGAATATTTGACATTACTATTATATATTGTCAACAAATTCTAAAAATAAAAATACAATAAATAGCTAAATAAACATCAGTACTGTATGTTCAGTATCAGTCAATTGCTGACCATTTAAATAAAGAATAAATACAAATATAATAAATAGCTAAATAAACATCAGTACTGTTTAGAATCAGTCAAATACTGACTATATTAATACTGCCAGTCAATTATTGGCAGGTTGTAAATCAAGAAGCATTTACACCTTCGGAGTCAAGAGATAAACAGCGGCAGCGGTGTGACACTGTATTCTGCTATACAAGTTCAGGGGAAACTTTCAACGGTGGAAAACCAGACTTTTAAATATTATATTTTATAAATGCAATGACTGGAATTGTTCAGTTGAAGGAGGTACCAAACTGTGAATCCTGAACAAAACAGTTTGATGAATACATGTTTATACACATTAGCTTCTACTCAGCTGAAAATCAATGAAAGTAGCTACGTGGTTAGCTAGTTAGCTATTAGCTCATTGTGATGGAGAGTAAAATATGGACATTGTTTATTTACTTTCCAGCATTGCGTCTCACCAACTAGGTAACAACATAGCATGAAATCAACACTCAACAATCCACCACAGCACTGTTGTCTTCTGAGCTGAAAAAGATGCTTTGGTGCTTACCTTTCAATCTGCTACATTACTGACTGCACTGACAAACTATAGCTGGCTAACACTGCAAACAGATGTTATATACATTTTTGACAAGGTTGTCAGGGACAGGGTTAACGTTATATTAGTTTTATTGAAAAGAGAAAATGATGGGGTCAGTTTTTATTAACTTTTCAGTATGTATTTCACAAACTAGTTAGCAACTTACCAAGAAGACACCACTTAACTCCTCACAGTCAGAAGAACCACAGTCAGCAGAACCACCGTCAGCTCAGCTCTGTAAACAATGAGTTGGAGCATGCTCTGCTGGACAAACTACGTTATGACACTCATTTTAAATCCCCCAAGCATTGTTTACAAAAGTTTTTGTATCTGCGCATATCGGAAAACTGATACATCTGTGAAAGGCTAATATCGGCCAACCGATAAATCGGTTGGGCACTAATTTGCAGTGAAATAAGGATGTTAATATTGGTCTGTTTCTCATCCACACCTATCGTATCATTTCAGAAGATATGGATTTTTACCACTGGAGTGGTATGGATTACCATTATGTTGCGTTTACATGATTTTTTTGAAACTTGTTAGTTCTGGTCACCATTCCCTTGCATTGTAAGGACCAACAGAGCTGAGATATTCTTCTAAAAAATGTTGTTAGAAGAAAAAAGAAAGTCATGCACATCAGGGATGGCATGAGGGTGTGTAAATGATGAGAGAATCTTCTCACTATTCCATTTAAGTACGTTTCATCTGGAATGCATAGCACACGTACATCAACATGTACATCTATTTGATGTGTGTGATTACATTTGGAAGACATATTTTTTACCTTGTTTGCTCAACTACAATACGTCTATAAGACGTATGTCAATATATGTCTCAGAGTTCAATAAGACATTCAGCAGATGTCTTTGAGACGTTTATGATTTTGAATGTTGTCTTTTTAGAATGTTTAGAGGAATTTAATTAGATTGTGATGCTTTAAAGATGAAAATATCTGAAACAGACATCTCTGAGATGTACCTATCTGGGATATAATATTTAAGTATTGTGGATATGTTTGTATTTTTTAAAGCCTATTACAGTGTTTTTGGTTTGCTTTTCGAAATTGAGGCACAAGTGGTAATGTGTAATTACAGTGGTAATTGACAGTTTGCCACAGAGTAGAGCTTACTTGTATTGAACACTTTTTAAACATTCCTTTAAAAGAGTAATTACATGATCACCGGTGTCACCCTAATATACCATCGTTTTAATTAAAAATTCATGAGGCATCATATAGACTGACAATAGTCTGTGTCATTTTTTATTTCTTGTACACTTCTGCATTCTCCTCTCTTTTTTGTCCTTTTTCAGACTCATTTCCCTCTAAGATGTAGGAAGCAAACCGATATCCACTTCCTCTCCTCACTCTTGACCGGCTATACACTCCTGATCTTTTTCTTTTGGATCACTCTTTTCCTCACTCATATGTTTTAGTACCAAAGGTATGTCCAGATTAGGCAGGTGTCAATTCATCTCTGCTTTCCATTATTAATTAAATTAAAACGCAAAAGGCTTCTTGTTTGTTGCATGTGGAGGTCTACGTCTTTTTTATCATGGATCTGGCAGTGTTGCCAAAGAAGAAATAGAGTGATAGTCATCCACTAACCAATCCCAATATGGCAATTATGTAATTCAATGGACATTCCTTACCTTGCCTTGCCGCCCAACTTTGACTACTTCCAGAAGTAATTTGACAGCACACGTCTTTACATACCATTGATTCAGAGAGACGTCTCTGTGAAATGTTGTCTTTGACACATTTGATTCATCCTGATAATCATAACATTTCATGTGACCTAAGGCAGTTGTAATTTGTAGGTATTTAAGTAGGTCTATACATTTAGGCTTTGTTCATACAAATGTATCAAGTTAACAAAGATGATTGGGCAGCTTTAAAGTGTTAAAAGTTCTCCAAGAATTGGATTATGGTAATGGAAATGATGAGAAAGTGGTGTTGCTATGGAATGGGATAAAGAGGACAGTATAAAAGGTCACCTTCAAAGAGATGAAATGATTAAATGCACTGACTGCTTACATTTGGCACTAAAGTGCTGTGTGCTATTATAGAAAGGAGAAAAAGATGTATCTGTTACAGGTAGACTAATATAACAGTATTACAGACAATCTGTGCCTGTTGCCGGTGCCTGTGATAGTTGCTTTGAACGATCAGTTATCGGCAAAATTCGAATATTCCTCCTTGTTCCTCTGTTGCCGTCGCTAGAGGATTCTACATCTAGATTGGCTTGGTTCTACAGTATAACAGCGACTTCTAGAAGGAATTAAAAACAATCACTGACACCTTGTGGGAAATTGCTACATCTAAGTCTGTCGTCATTGACAATATTCATCCATATTTGTATCCTTACTTCAATGCGAATGTTGTGATTTGGATACAATAATCAAGTGTTCTAAATTGAAGCGAGGGCATGCAAAGAAATTGGGAGCCTCTAAAAACGTGCCCCGTCAGCACATACATTTTGTCTCTTCATATCTTGTGAATAATTATTAACTTTATTCCTTATTAAAGCTCAACTAGTCTATTTACCAAATTTGGATTTGTATAGCCTATATAAACTATAGATAATTTTAAAAGAGTCAGGTCTGAACTCTCAATTAAAAATGAGAGTTCCCAGTGTGTTAAGGCTTGTTTAGAGGTAAAAATCCCACGTTTATGAACCTAATATTATTTTTTATTATTTTTTATTATTTTTGTGGTTATTATTGAGATTTTGGCTGAATAATAAACAGTATCTGGGACTATTATTATTTTGGACTCTTGTACCCTATATGTCTGTGCATGGTATAGCAAGGAAAGACTAAGACATTTTTTTTAAAGTTCGTTTTTCAAAACTATTGGCCCATTAATCGTTTATCTCTCGTTTCCACCAACTCCATTATCTGTATTGGCAAAATCCACTAATGGTCAGTTTCTAGTATCCGTGTTATAATCAGACAAATCAGAAGTGCTTGCAGCTAACAATGTCTGAATGGATGATGCTGCATGGTTTTATCAATTTTTGTCAGTTTATTCTCTAAATAACTCTGTTGTAAATGTAGTAATATGTCCCATAATCCCAGCATCACCTACTTATTATCTGAGCACTATTTAAACAAACCCATAATCCTAAATATTTGAATTTGGTGTCAGATTTGCCTGTTGAACAAAAGCTTACAAGTGAAGTTGGTTCAAGTCATCAATTTTATTTGTATTGGCACTTTTCCCAATACAGATAATTTCAAAGCAGCTTTATAGAAGATCGTGCCTTAAAGGGATGGTTCACCCAAAAATGACAATTCTCATAATTTACTCACCATCATGCCATCCCAGATGTGTATGTCTTTCTTTCATCTGCTGAGCACAAATATTATTAGAAGAAAAGTTCAGCTCTGTAGGTCCATACAATTCAAGTGAATGGATGCCAACATTTTTAATCTCCAAAATCCACATAAGGGCAACATAAAATACTGTGCTGGTTAAATCCATGTCTTCTGAAGTGATATGATAGGTGTGTGTGAGAAACAGATCAATATTTGAGTCCATGTTTTCCTTCACTTTCACTTTCTCCTTCTATTTTTGGTGATTCTCATTCATCGTGCACATCGGGGCGATGGGAGAAGAATTTATGATTAAAAAAATTACTTAAATATTGATCTGTTTCTCACCCACACCTATACTATCATGTCTGAACACCACTGGAGTCATATGGATTACTTTAATGATGCCTTTATGTGGATTTTGGAGTTTCAAATATATTGGCAACCATTCACTTTGTATGGACCTACAGAGCTGAAATGTTCTTCTAATAATCTTTGTTTGTGTTCTGCAGAAGAAAGAAATTCATACATATCTGGGATGGCAGGAGGATGAGTAAATTATGAGAGAATTTTTAAATGTTTATTTTTCCCAGTGTACAGCTTTGTAGAAAATGTCTTATGTCTTTGTCTTAATTTCTTATGGTCCCCAGTGAGCAAGTCAAAGGTGATTGTGTTAAGGAAAAAAACTCCAAAGATGTTAATTAGAGGGAAACTCAATAAGTTATTGGAGAGAAAAAAAATCCTTGAGAATTCAGACATAGCTGGGGGAGCTCACATTATTACTCAGTTATCTAGTTTCTCACATTTCTGTATTTAACTCTCTGTCTCTTCCCTCTTTTTCAGCCTTGGTTCTGGACCTGGTGCTGGTTGGCATGGTGAAGGCCGTGGTGCGCCGCCGACGTCCGAACCATAACCGCATGGACATGTTTGCCACGTTCTCTGTGGACCGCTATTCTTTCCCATCAGGCCATGCCACACGTGCCGCAATGTGTGCCCGCTTCCTATTGGCCCATCTGGTGCTGGCGGCCCCACTCCGTGTGCTTGTCCTGCTCTGGGCCACTGTTGTTGGTTTTTCTAGGGTTCTCCTTGGGCGCCATAATGTGACAGATGTTGTGTTTGGTTTCTTCATGGGCTACTGGCAATATAATTTGGTTGAGATGCTCTGGTTGTCACCAGTCATGTTGCAAAACTCAATTGGACAGCTTGACTGAGAATCTATGAGAACTTAAAGAGGTCTTGATATCTTAGTCTCATTATATGTTGGATCTCGACTCATTCAGTTGCTGCCAGTATGCTGGTAATAATTCCATGTTGTCAGTCAAGTTGCTTAACATGGGTTTACTACATTTGTTTTTGCATCTTCTAACTCGAATGTAAGATCTCATTAATAATCTCCCAGCAATGTCCATGGTTTTTGTTTGATTTGGATTGTTAGGGAGCAGTGAATATCGATTGCATTCCTTTACTTAAAGTTATTTGTCATTCTTCCTTTCTTTCATTACTTAATTTGTGTCAGTACTCTTGAGACTGGATAGATTTTAGCAGTTTTGATGAAGCATCTGGCATCATGTCCTGCCCTTTTGAGAATTGGCACGCATCAAGAAAGGATAGGGAAGTAGTTTTAACTTTTGGGGTGGAGTATGGCTTCTGATATGTTTGTTTAACTGTAGGATATGACAACTTCACCATTGTGATATGACACTTATAAAACTTGAAACAATAGCCATCAACTTGAAGATTCTGCCTCCATTTTTTACACCAGCCAGAGTTTACCTCTAATTAATACAAAAACTCTGAATAAGTGAAACTTTAATTAACAGGGAATTTGAAAATCATGGGGTGAACTTCAGTGTGGCTCCAATGCCTTGATGATGTGCAGTATCCTCAATAGAAATTTACAGGGGAGTATTTGTGTTTGAAGTTCTGTTGAAGTTTGGGGGTTCTAAAAAATTAATGTGTGGTGCAATTGCTGGGTTTTAATGAGTGCAGAAATGCTCTGTTTAATTGTTCTGTGTTTGTGTCTCAGTATAGTCGTTGTCTGTATAGATGACCACACTTGTCCTGATAAATGTTATTGCACTTTTTGACTCCATCTATGAATCTTAATCTATGAAGTAGAATTTTTTTTTTGGACCTATGGTCTTTGAAACTTTACAGTTTTTTCTTAATGTATGCATGATATGCTTCAAAACTGATGCCATATTTTCAGGGGTTTGTCCAGGATTTATTGCCAGGGGTAGCAAGAGTCGAGCTAGAGGTGTCATCCAGTAAGTTTGTGGGGAAGTTTCTGCAGAAGAGCTAAAACCTCTATGAATTCTTAACTATTTTAATTGCCCCATATGTTCCCTTTGACCAAGGATATCAAATTAAATTATTCAAGTGCAAGGCATTGTGGGTATTCCCTGTAGTATTAATTTTGAACTCATTAATTTGAGTTATTAAAACTTAAAATCTGAAGTCTATGGATTTTAAAGAAATAATTTTTTATTGATTTTTATTTATTAAAAATATATACAAAATAGAATTTACACAGACCAGTCACAACATTAAAACCACCTGCCTAATATTGTGTAGGTCCCCCTCGTGCCGCCAAAACGGCACCAAGATGCTATTCTTCTCACCACAATTGTACAGAGCGGTTATCTGAGTTGCCGTAGACTTTATCAGTTCAAACCAGTCTGAGTATTCTCTGTTGACCTCTCTCATCAACAAGGCATTTCTGTCTACAGAACTGCTGATCACTGGATGTTTTTTTTTATCACCATTCTGTGTAAATTCTAGAGACTGTTGTGTGTGAAAATCCCAGGAGACCAGCCCATCTGGACCCCCTCCAGATTGTATTGGAGGGGTCTTAAAGACACACCCACCTGCTGGTAATGCCAATCAGATGATGGGGACACAGACCATGTTGTTTGGTGTTGTGTTAAGATCCAAGATTTTTGGTTGAGGGTTCAGAGTTTTATGTGTGACATATTGGACACTCAAATTTCATTTTGCCCCAGACTCTGTATTTTAAGCGATGGGGCGTCATTAATATATGGGATAAATATATTTAAAAAAATTAGGTCCAAGCCAGTGTTCTGGTCAGCAGGCAGTACATCCTTAGGGGATGGAGGTTGACTGGATCGCTCTCATTTCAGGAGTGGGGCAAAGAGTTGGGCAGGATGGCGGCATTCGAAGAAATGTCATACAGAAGACAGGGGAACTTGGAATTTTTTAATGGAAAATGGGGCAGCTATTTGGCATAATTGGATGGCTCTCAGGGAGGGGAAGTGCAGAGAGATGTGTAGTTTTAAATGTGTGTGATTTTTATTTATATATATATATATTGTGTATTCTCAAGTTGGACCACAGGGATGTTTGTTGGGGGTTGGGTTGGGGATTGAGAGGGCGAAAGGGAATTATGTGGGTTAAACATTTAATCGATGTATATATGTTTGCTTTTCTGTTTCATGTGTCTGAAAAGTGTTAATCAGAAAAAAACTGCTCTAACAATCATCCATGCAATTACCAGTTAATCGTGTGGCTGCAGTGCATAAAATCATGCATATATGGGTCAGGAGCTTCAATTAATGTTCACATCAACCATCAAAATGGGGAAAATGTTTAATCTCAGTGATTTAGACTGTGGCATGATTGTTGGTGCCAGACGGGCTGTTTTGTTCTGTAACTGCTGATCTCCTGGGATTTTCACGCATCAAATATTTTTTGACAAATCCACCCCCAAAATCCAGATATTTAACTTTTCTTCATTCTCTGATATTACATATTTCTCCTTTGGCAGCCCAAGTAATACATTTCTGGTGAAAGTTATGGGTGTTTTGACTGTTCTAGAGAACCATTTTGCACATTTCTCCTTTGCAATAATTGAGTTATATCTTCATGAAAGTACAATCATTGGTCATTTGTGAAATATTATAATACAAGTGACAGATGGCAACCAATAAAAATAATACAAATTATAGTTTTAAATTGCAATAACATTGTAACGTTCTGGTGATTTTTTGTTTTGTTTGCTAGGAACCGTGTGTCTTTTGTTTGACTGAGAGGAAATTTAGATGAGGTTTTCATTTGATATTAAGGTTTTTGGGGTTTACATTCTTCTTGAGTCAGTTAAAGTGGCTTCACCAGTTATCACTATATACACTCACCTAAAGGATTATTAGGAACACCATACTAATACTGTGTTTGACCCCCTTTCGCCTTCAGAACTGCCTTAATTCTACGTGGCATTGATTCAACAAGGTGCTGAAAGCATTCTTTAGAAATGTTGGCCCATATTGATAGGATAGCATCTTGCAGTTGATGGAGATTTGTGGGATGCACATCCAGGGCACGAAGCTCCCGTTCCACCACATCCCAAAGATGCTCTATTGGGTTGAGATCTGGTGACTGTGGGGGCCATTTTATTACAGTGAACTCATTGTCATGTTCAAGAAACCAATTTGAAATGATTCGAGCTTTGTGACATGGTGCATTATCCTGCTGGAAGTAGCCATCAGAGGATGGGTACATGGTGGCCATAAAGGGATGGACATGGTCAGAAACAATGCTCAGGTAGGCCGTGGCATTTAAACGATGCCCAATTGGCACTAAGGGGCCTAAAGTGTGCCAAGAAAACATCCCCCACACCATTACACCACCACCACCAGCCTGCACAGTGGTAACAAGGCATGATGGATCCATGTTCTCATTCTGTTTACGCCAAATTCTGACTCTACCATCTGAATGTCTCAACAGAAATCGAGACTCATCAGACCAGGCAACATTTTTCCAGTCTTCAACTGTCCAATTTTGGTGAGCTCTTGCAAATTGTAGCCTCTCTTTCCTATTTGTAGTGGAGATGAGTGGTACCCGGTGGGGTCTTGTGCTGTTGTAGCCCATCCGCCTCAAGGTTGTGCGTGTTGTGGCTTCACAAATGCTTTGCTGCATACCTCGGTTGTAACGAGTGGTTATTTCAGGCAAAGTTGCTCTTCTATCAGCTTGAATCAGTCGGCCCATTCTCCTCTGACCTCTAGCATCAACAAGGCATTTTCAGCCCACAGGACTGCCGCATACTGGATATTTTTCCTTTTCACACCATTCTTTGTAAACCCTAGAAATGGTTGTGCGTGAAAATCCCAGTAACTGAGCAGATTGTGAAATACTCAGACCGGCCCGTCTGGCACCAACAACCATGCCACGCTCAAAATTGCTTAAATCACCTTTATTTCCCATTCTGACATTCAGTTTGGAGTTCAGGAGATTGTCTTGACCAGGACCACACCCCTAAATGCATTGAAGCAACTGCCATGTGATTGGTTGATTAGATAATTGCATTAATGAGAAATTGAACAGGTGTTCCTAATAATCCTTCAGGTGAGTGTACACTGTGTGTGGTAATAAGTGGCCATGTACTTGTATTGATGAAAATCACTACAAGGGATTCACAGCTTAATGTGTTGGCTGCTTTGACTGTTCATTATATTTGTATATGTTATACAGATTTGTTACATGTTAAATATATTTGCATTGATCATAATGTGATTGTATTTTCTAAATAAATATAAAGATACCTTGGCTTCTTTCTTTTTCTTTTTCAAATAGCTATTATCCCTGAGAGGAAAATAAATCTTTAAACCCAAGAAACAGTCTGGGAAATAAATGAACAAATAGTCTTTACAAGCTATTACAACAGCCTCCTTTTTAATTCAGTTGGATGTCCGAGTACTCAGTCTGACTTGAAAGACAAGACTTTAGTGAAATAGACAGTTTGAAATTCCTTTCTGGGGCGGTTTCAGGGATGGCTTTGATTTGAGGTAAATAAACCCAGCAACAAAAGAAATGTCCCTTTTTCAGGACACTGTATTTTAAAGATAATTTTGTAAAAATCCAAATAACTTTACAGATCTTTATTTAAAAGGGTTTAAAAAAATGTTTTCCATGCTTGTTTAATGAACCATAAACAAATAATGAACATGCACCTGTTGAACAGTTGTTAAGACACTAACAGCTTACAGACGGTAGGCAATTAAAGTCACACTTGTAAAAACTTAGGACACTAAAGAGAACTTTCTAGTGATTTTAATGCACACAGTACATTGTGGGGGAGTGGAAACATGGATCAAAATGGGTTAGTAGTGGAGGAACTGCTAGATTTGAGAGGGTTAGTGTGTATCAATGATGGGTCAGGCACAAGAATAGATATAGGTCGTGGAAAGGTTTCTGCGATAGATTTGACGTTGGTATCAGATAATTTAGCAACGAAGAGTACATGGAAAGTATTGACTCAAAGTAATATAGGAAGTGATCATTTTCCTATTTTCTGTGAAATAGGGATTGATATTCAAAAAGGGAAATTAGAGAGAATGAAGAGATGGAAGTTTAAAAAGGCTAATTGGATAAATATAAGGAGATTTTTAAAAACAACATGGAAGGGTTTTTGGATAAAATGGAGGATGTAGATTAATTTAATACAAAAGTAAGTGAAGTGATATGGAGAGCAGCATAAGAAGTAATTGGCAAAAAGAAAGCAGGAAAAAGGAAAAAAGTGGTTCGTTGGTGGAATGACAAATGTAGTGAGGTAGTGTCAAAAAGAAATAAAGCTCTTAGGAAAGTAAGAAGAAGCTTTAACTATATTGACTTAATAAGCTATAAGAGGGCACAAGCAATAGTTAGGCATGTAATAAGAATAGCAAAGAGGAAATATTGGAGGGTATTTTGTGAATGCGTTGGAGAAGACATTGAAATGAATGATATATGGGGGATGATTAGGAAGATGAGTGGGATTCAGAGATATAGTATACCAGGATAAATTAGCAATTACAGATAGTGAAAAGGCAGAAGTATTAGCAGAAACATTTATGAAGGTGCATATTAATGACAATATTTCTGAAGAAATAAGAAAATATAGGGAACAATGTCTAAGAGAAAATCCTAACATTTTGGAAAAAAGAGGGTATGAAGGTAATAGAGGCAGAGTTAACATTATATAAAATGAAGAGAGCGCTCGTGGGGGTTAGACAGACTTCTCCAGGAAAAGATGAAATTTGTGTTGAGATGATTACAAATTTATCGGAAATATCATTAATGACAATACTGGGTTTGTTTAATAAAATACATGGGATTCTATAGTGTCGATTGTTAAAACAGGGAAATATCAGTACCAATCAAGCAGTTATGCCTATAGCACTGACCTCAAACTTGTGCAAACTTATGGTAGTGTCAAGATTGATGTATTTTATTGAGGAAAAGGGTTATTTTCCCAATACCAGAGTGGTTTCAGGAAGGGGAGAAATACAATGGATTCTGTAATTAGCTTGGAGACTGCAATAAGAAAGGCTCAAGTGAATAAAGTATTTTTCGATATAGAAAAGGCATACAATATGTTGTGGAAGGATAGGTTTGTTAATGAAACTTGATAAAATGGGAATTTCAGGAAAGATGTATGATTGGATCAAAGATTGTTTTTATTTTACAGGACCATTCAAGTAAGAGTTGGGACTTCATATTCACAAGTATGTTCTATAGAAAATGGAACTCCCCAAGGTAGCGTATGCAGTCCAGTATTGTTTAATATAATGATTAATGATATTTATTCACAAATAGACACAGAGTAGGTAGATCATTGTACGCAGATGATGGTGGAGGGGAAGAAATGAGACCTATGTAGTGAAGAGCATGCAGGGGGTAGTAAACAATGTTGAGAGTTGGGCAAATACGTGGAGTTTCCGGTTTTCAGTAGCAAAAACGCAGGTCATATGTTTCACAAAAAAGAGGAAAAACCCTAGAGTGAGTATTACAATGTACGGACAAGAGCTGTAACAAGTAGCAATAATACGATTTTTAGGTATGTGGATAGACTCAAAATTGACATTTGGTGTACAAATTAGTGGACAAGTGCAAAAAAGGAATTAATGTAAAGAGGTGCTTGGCTGGGGCTGGTGCTGAGTGGGGAGCTAGTTGACAATCACTAAGAAGAATTTACAATGCATTGATTAGATCTGCAATAGATTATGGGAGTTTGGTATACAGTTCTGCATCCGCAACATGGCTTAAAAAGATTGACGTAGTTCAGACTCAAGCTCTAAGTTGCGGAGCATTTACAACATCTCCAGTGTCATCAATTCAAGTGGAGATGGGGGAAAGGCCTCTAGACAATCATGGGAGAAAGCTAAGAATGAGATACTGGATCAATGTATAAGGGCAAGAAGAAAGTCATCCAGTTAAAAAGGTACTGAAAAACTGTTGGGAATATGAATATGAAAGATTAATACGTTTTGGTAAGGAGGCACAGGAAATGGGGGTGAATGAGATAGAAGTAGCTCCTTCTGTGATAATTTCAACTATACCCCCATGGCTATACCAGATGCCAGAAACAGACCTATATTTACATAAAGACGTACATAATAAGGAACAATATATGCCATTACAAATAATTGTTCATCAGTACATTAATCAAGCATATAACAACATGACCCAAATATACACAGATGGATCAAAAGACCCAAAATCAGGTAGAACAGCAGCAGCAGTATATATTCCTCAGCACAATGTTAAAATAGCAAAAGAGTGATTGATCATATATCTGTATTTACAATAGAATTGGTAGCTTTGTCCCTGGCATTACAGTGGGTGGAAGATAACAGCCTGAAAGATATGTGATCTGTACAGATTCACAATTGGCACTGGTAAGATTAGCGAGTGGAGTATCTTCAGCAAGACCAGATATTTTATTTGAAATTCTACAGAGTTTATATAATATTAAGCAACTGGGAGTTAGGGATAGTTTTTTGTGGGTTCCAGCGCATGTTGGAGTAAATGGGAATGAGGAAGCAGATAAACTGGCTAAGCAGGCATTGAAGGATCCTGATATTAATATCAGGGTAAAGAGCAGTAAAGCAGAAACTAAGGGACTGATTTGAACAGAAGTAAAAAAGAACTGGCAGAGAATTTGGGATAATGAAATAAGAGGAAGGAATATGTATAGTATACAAGGAAATGTAGGGGTGGATAGAAGAAAAATTAATAACAGGGAAAAGGATGTGACAATGACTAGATTGCGAATTGGTCATACAACACTTAATCAAAGTTTATACTCAATAGGGAAACACGAAACGGGTAAATGTGAAAAGTGTGGACATCCAGAAACAGTGAAACATCTATTGCTAGAACTAACAGCATACAATAAGCAAGATTGCAATTATTCCAAGCACTTAAAGAAAGGGAAGTAAGTAATTATTCTCTCGAGGATATATTAGGGATAAGAAACGGATTATAGAATTCATCGGGAATTATAAAAAATTGTAATGTTACAGGATTTAAATGTAGGTGTTTTTATTATTTATATATATATATATATATATATATATATATATATATATATATATATATATATATATATATATATATATATATATATATATATTATTTATTTATTCCTCAATCAAGTTGTGCTCAATACTCCAGTCCAGGAGGTGGCGGAAATGCGCCTTATAGTTGGCTGTCAACCGCCATATAAACAACAGAAGAAGACGTATTGAAGACTTTCTTCTACGGAGGTTTGTCCAAAAAGTCACTAGATTTGTCGCTGGTCGCTTTTTGGAATAAAAGCGGCTTAAGAGGTCTTTGAAAAGTCGCTATGTTGGCAACGTGAATGTTGCATTTTGTTCCAGACGGACCCGCCTCCTGATTGGCCGCCGGACGAATTGTTTCACCATGCACCGCCCAGGGCCCCCTCGGGCCATTGGACGGCCGACGTTTCAGGGGCACGCGTCTCTCCCATTGGCTTGAGGTCTCGCCAGCGCAATCTCCAGAGACACACATTTTGTTTTTAAACGCACATTTGTTGTTCATCAATAAAATTCAGCATTTTTGCTACGCGATCAGAACTTTGATCATATTTTATTTTCTGACATTTTGCTCGCTTGCATTTTAGCGGATCACGTAAGTAAACATATTCCACCCCTTTCTGTCTTGTCTTTAAAAGATGCATAATATAAGCGTTTCAGATATGTGTAATGCATGCAGAGGCGGCGGGAGAAATAATGGGGGTAATACTGAGTCGTTCGTAAAGTTGTGAGGACGTTTGTCCCGCCTAAAACATAGATTTCAGTATAAAAAGTTTTTATATTCACTTTTTTTGTTGTTGAAAAAAGTCAACAAAAAAAATTGTTTTATTTCTTTTTGCAATATGTGTAGCCTAATGCATTGAGAATGCTGATCCGTTCGTTTGGTTTGACCCTTTACTCACTTTATGTCCGTTTTCTTCCGCGAATAATCTACAACCTATTAAAAGAAAACGAAATTCGTTTAAAAACTATTTTAACAACTACAAAAAACTACAAAAGAATCCTTTCTTGATTTGAGAAAATCTGATGGATCTGCTAAATATTTACTTTATGTATGCCAATTAATAATGTACATTTCCCATAAATATTTATTTTGTGTATGTCAATTAATAATGTACATTTTCCATAAATATTTATTTTGTGTCTGGGTTTTCCAGTGCATTGTTTATCATAACATCAGGTGCATTGATTTACTGTTGCAGAATGGAAAGCAAACCCAACCTGCGTTTGGAGGCTGGAGAGCTGGTGCTGAGGGCATCTCAGGGGGCACTCACTGTGGAGAAAATCCATCTATCTCAGGTGTCCAAAGGAGTGCCCTTTGTGCCTAAAGACCCAGAGGCTGTACTGGGGGAGGCCAAGGTCAGGGTTATCCGAGGTGGAGGGGATCCCTTTGATGACCTGCTGCTGGCAAGTCAAAGCGCCATGCAGTTTGGTCAATACAGGGGGAAAACCTTCAAGTGGATGCTTGAAAACGACCTTGGTTACTCCCTCATGGTCCTGTCTGGGCATCAGTGGGACCGTGAGACTGGCAAACTGGACAGAGGTGCCCTCATGGCCAACAAGGATGCCTTTCTCCAGTATGCCTACACATTTAAGAAAATAGCAGATGCCATCAAAGTGCGCAGGCAGAGAGAGGGCACCTTACCTGGCTGTGAGGGTGACTGTCTGGTGGGCTTTGGGGTCCACAAGAAGAGCACCTACAAGGAGCTCTATGAGGCTACGGACAGGGATAGGAAAAGGTAATATATGTCTATACTTGCTTGTTAACTGTATGCTGTTTTGTATTTATTTTATTATCATTTGTATTATTTCATTATATACGTTTCCTATGCAGCTACGTGAGGTTAATCAGGAGCCAGGACACCAACGCAGGAAGCAAGATGGATGCCCTACAGAAATACATCCTGGGGAGGGACCAGCAGAACATTAGGGCTGAAGGGAAAAGAAAAACATCTTCCGCATCCCAGCCTGTTGTCCCGCACCCTTCACATCCGGCATCTCCTCCTCCCACCCAAAGCTGGCATTCCCAGCCAGCCACAGCACACGGTGAGTTTTTAGATCTATTCCTTGCTTAATTCTATGCACGTTCTAATGTAAAATATGAATAACATTATACATTTTCTGCCCACAGAGCCAACAGATGATGATCTGCTAGCTTCAGCCATGGAGGTGGAGACACAGGGTGAGTGTTGTGTGGTGAAAAAACAAATCCATGCTTACCGTATATGATCACAAATAGATTTACTAACATCATATTGTATTGTTGTGTAACCATAACGTCTTCAAACTGAAAATGATGCCAATTATGACTAAATTATTAATGATAAAGTTAAAAGGATGTGTTATTCACAGTACTTCCACCACCTTCCACGCCGATCTGCTCACCTCGCTTGGCCGCTCAAAGTCTGGTGTCAGCGGCATCTGAGGTACAGTTTCCACACCACAAGTGTGCTTTTATGTCTCATCAGTAAATATTGAAAAATGTTAATTGTATAATTTTATCATATCAATCTCTATGTGTGTATATATATATATATATATATATATATTTTATTTATTTATTTATTTATTTATTTTTGTGTGTGTGTATATCTAGGTTGTTCTCCCCGAGGCCTGGAAGCGCTCCCTTCCAAAAGAACAGCACGAGTGGATCGGCCGCTCCCTCTTCCGAAAACAGGGTGGAAAGGCAGTGCTGACTGATAACCTGCAGATGTGGTGGTACCCTCCCCAGCCACGTCTGCAGTATCATCAGCCTCCAGTATCGCCAGACGTGTTCTTCACCTGGCCGCTGTGTTTGTGGATGCCCTACAGGATGTGGTCCTACAAGCTGATCTGCAGCTTGCCAAACTGCAGGCAGTCCGGTCAGCAACTGACATCTTGTGGGCTCTACAAGACAGTGAGGCGGGTGCTGAATTTACACAGCTGGTATCTTCTGGCAACAGAATACCTGGAGTGTCAGCGCTGCCATAAGAAGCAGGCCGCGTGGTCCTATGACATCCTGGGCCAGCTGGATCCGGCTCACCGCAGGATGTTCCCAGCTATCCTCACTTACCGGTGAGTCGTGAAAATGTTTTTCTTATTATAGGCAAATATGCATAGGCAGGTGCAAATGTTACACCGTTAACTAGGCTTTAATTGCAACAATATCACATAATTATTCAAATAACATTTTTGTAATACTGTTAAAATTTAAAAACGTCATTTTAGTGGAGCTGCTCAGTGCTTATGTTTGGCAGAATCGTTCAGTTTATGATACAAGCGTGAAAATTGGCATGAGCAGTGTCCATGGGTCACTTGACAAGAAAATTGTCCGAGCCACTTGAAATTTCAGGATGGCGGCCATTTTTCAAGATGGCCGACACCTTAGTGGAGCAGTTAAGTGATATAGTGGTTTATTTGGTGATACAAGCATGAAAATTGGCATGAGCAGTCTCTGATGGGCACATTCATTGACTCTTTCATTAAGTTTCATCGTCATTGCTTCTCGTAAAGGGGACATTGCACTCTCATCTTCACATATAAAGCACAAAGCTTTCGAGGGCTGGGATCCTCTTGGCCTCTTGACATGGATATCTTTGGTATCTTCAGTGTCTTTAGCAGCAGTAGATGCTCTCTTTTGGGCCCTTTCCAGCTTTGTGTTATTGAACATAAGTTTACAGCTTGAATGATATTTTGCTCTGTTTCTTGTCAATGTGTTTTCTATGCCATCAACTTCATCTAGTCGGGTTGGACTAAGTAAGATAGGCAGAGCATTGATCTTATGAAATAATGGAACATTTCTTGCAATGGTATCATAACCAGTACGATCGTGCTGTCTGTTGAATAAACTCGGATGAATGAGTTTTTCCTTGGTGTCCTGCTGACAAATGAAACATCTGTCCCAGTTAGTTTTCTCAACTGTTATGATGGCTTCTGCCATGTCTGCAGCAAATGTATAGGCAGAGGCCGAGGGTTTATACTTTTACCACCTTTTACCAAGCACTTTGATGTATGGGATACAACTAAGTTCATGCCTTAACCCTACACTTAGTCAGATCGTTCATCCAATGCCATTTATATCCCGTGCAATCTGTACACCATCCGGCTAACTAAAACCCCATTAACCTTGGCTCGGCTCTCCCGCGCTGGCACAACCTGTCAATTCAGGTGCGGCTATCTAACTGTTTTGGGGTAGATTAGACAGCATTTGGGATACTAACTTTACAATTAGCTGACATTGAACCCCACTCTGAGTTTAACAGCAGTGGTATATCACCAGTGTGCCCTGGTAGTGCAGATATTCACTCTTATCTAATCTATCTATAATCAACAAATCAACACAACTGTATTTTGATGCGTTAAGTTGTTCTTTAGAATAATCTAAAACATATAAAATAAAATGACACCAAATCGTCCTTAATGAAAAAAAAACAATACATTTCTATCAGAAAATTTATCTTTTGAGGATCCAGGGGTCGGCCATCTTGAAAATAGAAATTTAAAGTGGCTGAGAGTGTTTTCTTGTCAAGCAACCCTTAGAGACTGCTCATACCAATTTGCATGCTTATGTCACTAACTAAACAATTATATCGCTTAACTGCTCCATTTAGGTGGTGTAATCTTGAAAAAAAAAGGCCGCCATCTTGAAATTTCAAGTGGCTGTGGGCGGTTTCTTGTCAAATGACCCTTTGAGACAGCTCATGGCAATTTTCATGCTTGTATCACCAACAAAATGATTTCTTAAGCCTAATTGCTCCACTAAGGTGGTGGCCATCTTGGGAAAAAAAGGCCGCCATCTTGAAATTTCAAGTGGCTCGGACAATTTTCTTGTCAAGTGACCCATGGAGACTGCTCATGCCAATTTTCACGCTTGTATCATAAACTGAATGATTATATCACTTAGCCGCTCCACTATTTGTACACAGAAACTTTTTGTAGTTAAAAACTCACATTTGTAGTTCTTTCAAAAGACACTGTGTCTGACAGTCAAGGTTCTATTCAGGTTGTGTAAACGGCCCATCCCTATTCAATATTGCTTGAACAATAAAAAATGTCCCTCTGCTCTGGGGAAAAATGTAACACTTTAAACAAATTTTAATAAACATTTACTTGTTTTTTCTGTGTTTTAACAGGTTCTCTTGTGATATGCATGTGGCTAAGTTGATGAGGGAGCGCTCTCTCTGCAACAGTGCCTCTATGTTATATCACAAGCTATGTGAACAGCATAGTGAGGACTGGATGGAGAGGTCCCTGCAATACCTCTCTGTGTGTGACCGGTTCCAGGGCACCACCACACGACCCATCACACCTCCACCACCCATGCCGCCTGTACCGACCGCTAAGTGGCTCCTCTATGTCCACGCGGAGGATGTCCGGTCCCGGTATGGTGAGCTCAAAGCCAGGGTCACCTCTGTCTTTGGCTCCATCCTGAAGATGAGCTCCACAAAAAAGGTAACATATTAATCACAGATTATTTTAAATACATATAACTGTACATATACATTTGATCCTTTGCACATGTTAGGCATGTTTGTAGCTCATTGAATTATTCTGTTTTCCATCAATAGGTGGCCAAAAAACTGGTGGGAACTGCAGCTGAGACCACAGCCTTGGTCACCAATGTGGGCAATGAGCACGGACAGGTCCTCATGTCTGTGCTTATCTCACATGAGGGTCAGGGACTGCTGCCCATGACCACAGGCCTGGTGAACAGGTACAAGGCGGCTGGAGTGGCTCCTCCCGCACTCCTTTATGTGGACAGAGACTGCTGCTCTTCTGTGGGCACATCCAGAGCGGGTGCCATGTTCAGCAGCTGGAGTGATCTGGTGGTTCGTCTCGATGTGTGGCACTTCATGCGGCGCTTTGCCGCAGGTCTGCACACTGACAGCCACCCACTCTACGGTCTCTTCATGGCAAAGCTCTCTGCCTGCATTTTCGTCTGGGACGAGGGAGATGTGGCCCTGCTGCGGGATGCCAAAAGGAGGGAGCTGAAGCAAGGTCAGGGCATCACAGGCCTCACAGATGAGCTGCTAACCAGCAGGCTCACCTCCAGACAGCTGGCGCAGCACTGTCGCCGCTGCACACGTGGCGTGGAGGTGACAGTGAAGCTAATTGGAGAGATGCTGGAGGCCTTCAAGGACGCCAGGGAAACCATGGGCATCCCCTTGGTGGACCAGGAGAGGATGGATGTCATTTGGGGCACCCAAAGGCGGCATCTTCCTTGTATCCAGGATCCCCCTGGAGTGCAGCTGTACACCCAGACAGGAAGTATTACAAAGGGAGGGCTCACACTTCCTGTCTACCGCTGTGTTCGGGGGTCCACTTCCCTGGAGTCCTTCCACAACCACCTCAACCGCTTCATACCCGGTAAGATTCCACCTCAAGACGTGTTTTCGTGATGATTCGTTCATGTCTTTGGTAATTATAAATGAGTTATTTAATGTTTACTTCTTTTTTTAATCAGGAACTAGCGCAAACCTGGAAAATTTCCAGGCTTATTTGCTTGAGGGTTTGGAGCGTTGGAATGAGGACCGTGCTGCTGCTGCCTTCGGGCATAAGGCCCCATCATCGCTGCGCTGCTACAGTGCCTCGCTCCAGCACAGCCTCAATGAGCTCAGTCAGTGTCTTCTTGGCAAGACTCTTGTACAAGACTCCTCCAAGCCAAGACAGTACACCGGTATGTGTTTTTAATGCAATGCTTATTTGTTTTCTTTGTAATGCACAGACATCTGTTTCAAATTCTATCCAAAAAAAACATTTTGTCAGGCGAGCTCATCGGGGTGGAGTACCTCTGCTCGCAGCAGTCCTGGGAGTTTAGGGATAAATTTGGGAGGGACCCAGATGCCCCAGACGGCATCCCAGACAACTTGGTGGAGGTAGAAGATGAGGGATTTGTGGATGAGGTCGAGGAGCAGGACCGCACCATCTCTCCTCTTTCTTTGCTGTACACCAAGGAAGCAATACGCTTGTCTCAGGATGTACCGTCACCCTCTCAGTCCTCCCAGGACCTGCCACTGGAGCCCCAAGAAGAGGTATGCATGCAAGCATCCTTTACCATGCCATCACTTGGAGGACATTTTCATCCATACTAACTGATCTTCTTCCTGCGTGTAGGTGTGCAGAGGACCAGATGGCACTCCAGGGTTTGATCGAGTGGTGGAGCTGGCCAGGTACCTTGTCGAGCTCAGGGAAAAGCCTTGTGTCTCAGATAGGGAAGCTGCTGACATTGTCCGGCTGTGGGACAGACTGCCGGACAGTGACAAGCAGGGGGTTTCCTATCCGTCGAGGCACAAGGACAGACTTCTGCAAGGCAGGTTCAATGGAAAGGAGAGCCTGAAGCGGTTAGTTAAACATTTGTTAGATAGCTAAACATTAGTTAAACAGCTGTGATAATGTGAAAGATGGTACACTTTCTATGCTATGTAGCCTTTCAATTTATTTTACAGGTGTGTGCTGGGACAGGGGTCAGGCCCTGCGCAATGGCCCAATATTAGTAGGATTGTGGAGGCAGTATGTCTGGAGCTCTGCTCCATTCATCCAGCGAGGAAGGTGAAATGGGGCGTTTCTATGAACCGCTGGGCTGCCATTCTACATGACTACCAGGCCATACGGAGGCTGGTGGGGAACTGCCCTGCACTTAGGGGAAACACCAAGATTCAGCTCTTTGATCTCAATCAGCGGACGCTTTCTGTCTGGTAAGTCATTTCTTTGAGAGCCAGTTGAATACGTCACTTTAGAATGTAGTGGTCCAATTCTCAGATTAATTTCATCCTATTAACTCTGCCATTTCACATAGGTACAATAACTACAGTAAGAAGCTGGAAGTAGATGTGCTGGCTCTGAGTGTGCCCTTACCTCAGATCAGCATGGTGTCTCACACCCCGCTTCCAGCAGCCAAACAGAAAGCATTACTGCATGCTGAGTCTGGGACAGAACTTCCACCCTTCCCCTTTGTTGAGAACCCTGACATGTCAGGTCAGGCCATACGATGTGGGCAAAGACCTCCTCACCCTGTACCAACACTGCCAGCAGCCGCTCCTCCAGCATCCGCTCCTTCTGCTCCTCCGGCAGCCGTTCCTTCTGCTCCTCCGGCAGCCGTTCCTTCTGCTCCTCCGGCAGCCGCTCCCTCTACTCCGCTGGCAGCTCCAAGAACATCCTTGAGCAGAACAACTCTGTGGAGGAAGAGGAAGGCAGCAGAGCTTTTAGCTCGAGAGCAAGGGCTGCCCCGTGCCCAGCAAACTCCAAGAAAAGACTACACGTGCAGTCAATGTGGGCGGCCCGGAAAAAAAGAGTTTGGGCACACCAGGGCGGGAGGCTTTTTCTACTGTGCCACAGCAGAGGGAAAGACTGTGGAAGAGTGGATGCAAGAGATTAGAAATGAAGGAAATCCTTCATTGTAGATAGTTAATTATTTGTAAATGTGTGTGTGGTGAAATTAAGGAAATTCTTCACTCTAAAACATTATTTATTTATTTCTTTAGGTGTGATTTTTTTTTATTTTTTTATATATATATATATATATATATATATATATATATATAATATCCTGTTTCTATATACTTATTATTTGCCTTTTAATGAAACAGTCCTAAATGATTGTTCTTTATTTAGAATGTGTATCTGCCTTCATAAAGATCATGTAAATTGTCTTACCCATTTCTTTTATTTGTATTGCTCATTTTTGCCTCTATTTATTCATTAGCATTTTAATGTAATTAAATTGTAATACAAATTTTTAGGAACCTTGATTCATTTAATAGCAATTCTACCCTTAAAATATCTTTAAGTCAAACACAGTCTGTTTGTTTTCAGTTTTATTTATTAAGTATTTCACACCACAATCAAAATATATATAAATGTTAACAAAATATTTAAATCGTTTAACAGAAACTTTAAACAGAATCTATTTAAAAGCACACAGTACAAAATTAACAAAGATAAATGAAAGATAACAGAATATACAGCCATTTATTTGGTGGAAGCTGAAACTTTTCCCTCGGAATAAAACTGTCCAAACTCCAATCTCTTTGGCTGTCCGCACAGTCTGCAGGGATATCCCTTCGGGTCTGCTCGCAATGGCTTTGCCATGGATCAGGGCCTTCTTGTCCTCTTCGGCCCTCTTTCTTCTCCAGCCTGTGGCCCTTGGCACCTGTTTAAGGGCTGCATCAACCACAGCAGAAGGAGGAGAAAGCACAGCCAAAGATGCACAAGGAGGAACTGTAAAAGACAGAAAAAAGACATGTATTGCTTTTCATATGAATTCATTCTTTTACATTCAGTCATTCATAGTTTAAAAATCTTACCTGACACTTTCACGCCCTTCAGCTCTGGAGGCCACTGCCAACTGCTGGATGGTGTGGCTTGGGGAGAAGACTCTCTCTGCAGGCCTTTCCGGGACTGTCCGGTTAACTGGGAGGCTTGGAGAGAAGACTTTCGCTCCAGGCTTTTCAGGAACTGTCTCCTTGTCTCAAGTTCCACAGAGGAAATCACTGGAGGCCAGTGAGATTTGCAAAATTTCTGCTTTTCTTTTTCTTTCAGCAGAGATTCAGCCCTGCAGACTCGCAAGGTTGTCTTGTCCATGTCCCCTGAGAGCCTCTCTCTTTGAAAGAACAGGAGGCCATCAAGAGAACTGCTCTTGTGACGTCCGCAGTGACAGTTACATGAGCAAACAATGTTTGTACATCAATCGTAACAAAATCGAATTGAAGTTCATTGCTTTTTAATACTTCTGTGTACAAATATAAAGGATGCTTATTGGATCAATGCAGGTAAACTTCATATTATGCGACTACACATCACTCTACCAGTTAAGACTTGCCTTAAGAACAGGTGGTGCAACCAAATTAAGCACTGTCTTAGTTACAAACTAACTTGTAGTAACTAAGCCCTTAGTGTGAACTTTATACCCCAACTTACGTAAGGCCTTACACACAGCTATTTACTCAACCTCATGTCCTTCCAAACCTGTATGACTTTTTCCTGTGGAACACAAAAGATGACATTTTAAACCATGTTTTTGTCCACATAATGGAAGTTGATGGTGACCAAAACAAGTTATTTTGCTGGAATACAAAATGTAGTTTTTGGGGGGGTACTGCAAAAGAAAGTTGAGGTTGAGTATATGATGACAGAATTTACATTTTTGGGTCAACTTTTCTATTAATATTAAAAGTTATAACTATCTGAAATACAGAGATTTTATAAGACAAAGTACCTTCATTGGCAATAAAAACTGATAGTATCATATTTTTCATATATTCTCTTACCTGTTAAAACAGCTCTTCAGTGAAGCCAGGCTGACAACTGTCTGCTCATTTGTCGTCTCATTCCTCCTGTTGAAAACCAATTCCAGTTTTATCTAACATACAGTGGGATGTTTATTGAAATCCAAACTGCAAACTTACCTTGTTTAACTTCTACTATCCCTCATCTTCTACCTCCACCAAGTTATATATATATATATATATATGTGTGTGTGTGTGTATTCTATATATACTTTATTTTCTACTGAATTTTATTTATTTGTATTGTCTATGTCTTGTTTTGTATTGTTGTGCATTGGAAGCTCCTATCACAGAGACAAATTCCTTGTATTTGTGAGCATACCTGGCAAAAAAAGCTGAATCTGATTCTACAGCAGCACGTACACAGAGGGACTCTTATTTATTTTCACTGTGGTTTAAAGTTAACATACAATGCTCAAAAAACTAAGTGAAGTGAATATGTGCACAAGAACTTTGGTTGTACATTGGTAAAAAAAAAAAAAAAAAGATTCTTTATGCCCAACAACACCAACAGAGAGGTAATCATATAATTTTGTAAAAGGTTACCTGAAAACTGCATTTATGAATAAAATTCTTCGACCAGCCAATGGGGTGAGGGGGACCCGTGCGTGAACGCTGGTAAGTCGAGGTAGACCTACCCGTCACAGAGACACGGGTTCACAAGAGAACCTGTTAAAACACAGAGGGGAAAAAAAACAAGTCTACCCTGTTGTCGGAAGAGGGAGCGTCCGATCCACTCGTGCTATTGTTTTGGAAGGGAATATTTCCAGGACTCGGGGAGAACAACCTAGACACACACAAAAATATATATATATATATATCTCTGATCCTATATATATATTTATATTATACACGGTGCATCTGGAAAGTATTCACAGCACTTCACTTTTTCCACATTTTGTTACGTTACAGCCTTATTCCAGAGTTAATTAAATTCATTATTTTCCACAAAATTCTACAAACAATACCCCATAATGACAACGTGAAAGACGTTTGTTTGATATCTTTGCACATTTATTAAAAATAAAGAACGTAAAAAAAATCACATGTACATAAATATTCATAGCCTTTATATATATATGTGTATTTGGCAGATGCTTTTATCCAAAGCAGCTTACAGTGCTCTAATTACAGGGACAATCCCCCCGGAGCAACCTGGAGTTAAGTGCCTTGCTCAAGGACACAATTGTGGTGGCTGTGGGGATCAAACCAGTGACCTTCTGATTAGCAGTTATGTGCTTTAGCCCACTACACCACACACAGTGTATTTACTGACAAGACATAAAAGCACACTTGTGGTGTGGAAACTGTACCTCAGAACCTGATGATACTGCAGACGTGGCTGGGGAGGGTACCACCACATCTGCAGGTTATCAGTCAGCACTGCCTTTCCACCCTGTTTTCGGAAGAGGGAGCGGCCGATCCACTCGTGCTGTTCTTTAGGAAGGGAGCGCTTCCAGGCCTGCGGGAGAACAACCTAGACACACATACACATATAGATTGATATGATAAAATTATACAATTAACATTTTTCAATATTTACTGATGAGACATAAAAGCACACTTGTGGTGTGGAAACTGTACCTCAGATGCCGCTGACACCAGACTTTGAGCGGCCAAGCAAGGTGAGCTGATCGGCGTTGAAGGTGGTGGAAGTACTGTGAATAACACATCCTTTTAACTTTATCATTAATAATTTAGTCATAATTGGCATAATTTTCAGTTTGATGGCATATTATCCTGCACCATCTGGACAGGGACATATGCAAGGATCCTTTTTGTGGACTTCAGTTCGGCTTTCAACACCATCATCCTCCAGACTAAACTACACCAGCTCTCTTCCCATGTCTATCTGTCAGTGGATCTCCAGCTTTCTGACGGGCAGGCAGCAGCTAGTGAGACAAGGGAAATTCAAGTCAAGTGGTTTTTATTGTCGTTCAACCATATAGAGTTAGTACAGTACAGAGTGAAATGAGACAACATTCCTCCAGGACCATGCGCTACATAAAACAACATAGGACAAACACAGAACCACATGAGACTACACAGACTATTTCTACACAAAGTGCAAGTGCAAACGTGTGCAAACAGTACGGGACAGTACAATAAATTACTAAAAGGAACAGGACAATAGGCAGAGTGAGAGGCAGTGCAGCTCCGACCAGTGAACATTTGTAATCGAGTAGTCCAAAAAGATGACGCTTTCTAAAATGCCAAATGTAAACATAACATACTATGAAATAGTGTACTAGCAGCCAGGTATAAAGTGACTATGAATTAAAGTGCAACTCTGGACATGTGCAAAAGCTGGATGGTGTACAGGTGTGTGTGTGTGTGTGTGTGTGTGTGTGTGTGTGTGTGTGTGTGTGTGTGTGTGTGTGAGCGTGTATTTATCACTTTGTGGGGACCAAATGTCCCCATAAGGATAGTAAAACCGAAATTTTTTGACCTTGTGGGGACATTTTGTCGGTCCCCATGAGGAAAACAGCTTATAAATCATACTAAATTATGTTTTTTGAAAATGTAAAAATGCAGAAAGTTTTCTGTGAGGGTTAGGTTTAGGGGTAGGGTTAGGTTTAGGGAATAGAATATAAAGTTTGTACAGTATAAAAACCATTATGTCTATGGAAAGTCCCCATTAAACATGGAAACACAACATCTGTGTGTGTGTGTGTGTGTGTGTGTGTGTGTGTGTGTGTGTGTGTGTGTGTGTCAGTTCAGTCTCTGAGTATTGAGGAGTCTGATGGCTTGGGGGAAGAAGCTGTTACACAGTCTGGCCGTGAGGGCCCGAATGCTTCAATACCTCTTGCCAGATGGCAGGAGGGTGAAGAGTTGGTGTGTGGGGTCGTCCACATTGCTGGTTGCTTTGCGGATGCAGCGTTTTATGTAAATGTCTTTGATGGAGGGAAGAGAGACCCCGATGATCATCTCAGCTGTTCTCCAGCACCTGTTCGATCAGCACTGGTGCCCCCCAGAGATGTGTGTTCTCCCCACTACTCTTCTCCCTCTACACCAATGACTGCATCACTATACACTTTCAGAGTGAGGAAAAAGGCTGGAAAAATCACTCTGGACCCCCACTCACCCTGCCCACTACCTGTTTGAACTGTTGCCTTCTGGCCGACGCTGCAGAGCTCTGAACACCAGAACCGTCAGGCACAGGAGCAGTTTTTTCCCCTCAGGCTATCCATCTCATGAACAGCTGAGCAATAATTATGTGCAAATCACAGTCTAGTCTTTTTTTATATTTATCCAACTTCTTCTTTATTCTTCCAACTGTATTTGTATTTAGTTTTGCTCTACGTTGGATAAATAACACAGTTTATACAGTGAAGAAAACATATTCTTGCGTTCAAAACACTTGATGGAGCGCAAATGTGATCTTTAAGGGATCTTAAGAGGTGTTTAAAGATTGAGTATTAAACTATATTTAACTCGACACAGTGACCTAAACATTTTATTTTTATGAGGCAACACACCAGAGACGCGACACAAGCATGTATGACGCAGGTCGTACGGTCTTTACCTCATACATATTTAATTAACAATGAGGTTAAGGAGGTGTCCTTTAAACTGTTACAGCGTTTTTACCCAGTCAATCTTTATTTAAGAAACATGCTCCCTGAAATAGATCCACTTTGCTCCTTCTGTAATGCTGTAGATGAAAAGTTTGTTTGTTTGTACATACCTCTATTTTTTCTTTGCTTTATAAAGACGTTTTATTTGGTTTTCACAGATTTGATAACTTAAGTTCATATTTTCTGATTAATCTGTTTATTTTTCTTGCCAAGTTTTTAATACATAAGTGTAAATTTATGTCTATAAAGCCCCTATTTGCACTTTTTTGTGAAGACTTGAAATATTATTTAAATGCTCTTTGTACCTCCAACAACTCCAACAGCATTGAAAACCATTGCACTATGTAATGAATATAATGTCTTGGCATTATTGTAAAATATATCTGTAGTATTGTGTACTATGTATACCCCTGGCTTGTTTCTAAAAAAAAAAAAAGTCTAACGCAGGTGTAAATTGCCAGGTCCCTAAACAAACCCTCACAATAAATCTCCAACTGATTGACAAATTCACTTGTGAAATTGACTGATGTGAACTGTATGCCAACGATTGACTTATAATAATATGGTAGTAAACAATACATTGTATTCTAAAGCCACTTTTTATATTGTCTTATCAATGATGAACTCTTCTGCCACAAGAATATTTGTTTTATATATATATATATATATATATATATATATATATATATATATATATATATATATATAATTTTTTAATATTTAAAGATAACTATGTATAATTATTTCATCATTATATATTGAATTATTGTTATATGAGGGCTTTCTCAGCAAATATTTGTATATGCGATTAATCACGATTAATTAATTATTAATTAATTCGATAAAAAATTTGAATCAATTGACAGCCCTAATATATATATATATAAAGAAAAGGAGCTTACAGGGGAGGGGCTATGAAGAACCCACCCCCAAGACAGAATGAGCTACCGGTGTCCTGGTAACATCTAGCCGGTAGTAACGTACAAAAGTATGGGGAGAAGCCCAGCTGGCAGCAGAACAGATGTCCTGCAATGAAACTCCCCTGAACAGAGCCCAAGAGGCGGCCATGCCCCTCGTGGAGTGGGCTCTGATGCCTTCCGGAGGCAGCACTGCCCTAGATTCATAAGCCAAAATTATAGCTTCCACAAGCCAATGCAAGAGGCGTTGCTTAGAAATGGGATTCCCTGAGTGAGGGGGGGCCCAAGAGATAAAGAGCTGATTATTCTTCCAAAAAGCACTGGTTCTATCCAAGTAAGCCTGCAGAGCATGGACCGGACACAGACCATTCAGCCTCTGATCCTCCGCAGATGAAAAAGGAGGAGGGTGAAAAGCGGAAAGCTCCATTACCTCACACGAGAATGCTGGGAAGCATTTTGGCATAAATGCCGGGTTAGGCTTAAGGAAAACCTTATCTCCACTAAGAGAGAATTTAGTGCAAGAGGAATGAACAGAGAGTGCATGCAGGTCAATGACATGTTTAGCTGATGCTAAGGCCAGGAGCAACGCTGTCTTGAAAGACAGCAATTTTAGGGAAATGCTTCCCAGGGGCTCAAAAGGTGGCTGACATAAAGCCTCCAGCACCATGTAGAGGTCCCACTCGGGAACAGTTCTCCTAGTAACTGGGAGAGAACGGCGGGCACCCTTCATAAATCTACGAATGAGGGGGTGCTGACCTGCCGTTGAGCCGTCAAACCCAAAATGACAAGCGGAAATAGCCGCCAGGTAGACCTTAATAGTGGAAAAAGACCTGCCTTTATCCATAAGGTTTTGTAAAAAACACAAAATATCAGAGACTGAACACTGATATGATGTGGAACCACGCCCATCACACCACCCTTCAAACACTTGCCACTTACAGTCATATAGGGACCTTGTGGAGGAGGCCCTAGCATTCTGTATAGTGGCAACCACCACAGTAATTATCATTGTCAGCCATGGTGCCTTGGGCCACCTGGGTGCTATCAAAATGAGGGACAGACCCTGCTCTCTCACCCTGGTCAGGGTAGGTATTAACAGGCACAGGGGAGGAAATGCGTAGAGCATCACTTTGGGCCATGGGTGGGCTAGTACATCGATGCCGAGGGGCGCGTCCTCGTCCTTTAGCGAGAAAACATAGGACAATGGGAGTTTTCACAAGGCGAAGAGATCTACATTCGCCTGACCGAATCTTTCCCACAACATGCCCACTATCTGGGGGTGGGGTCACCAGTCTCCATAGAGCGGGTTCCCCCTCGACAGAAGGTCCGCGCCCCTGTTCAAAATGCCTGGAACATGGGTTGTGCGTAACGACAGGAAGTGCCGCCTGCTCCACACTAAAAGCCTGTGAGCTAGGGCATGAAGCTTGGGCGAGCACATGCCGCCCTGGCGATTGATGTGTGCCACTGCTGTGGTATTGTCGCAGCAAACGAGCACATGATGCCCCTGCAAGCGGGGCAGAAAATGATTCAGAGCTTTCATACAGTCATGAGCTCCAAATAATTTATGTGGGCTGAACGAAGTTCGCTCGGCCACGAACCGCTCACCGTCTTGCCCTCCTGAGTGGTTCCCCACCCTGTTAAGGATGCGTCTGTCGTTACCACTTTTCGCAACATAACAGCCCCGAGAGGGGTCCCATGTGCATAAATGTCTGTGCTCCTCCAGTGGCACAAGGCTGCTGTGCACGAGCACGTCACTGTGACAGAGCGACAGAGGTCGCGTAATGGGCTGAAGTGGAGGGATAAAACCCACTTCATGAATGCCCTCATTCGCAGAAGGCCCAAAGGCAAAACCTGAATAGCTGATGCCATAAGACCCTGTAATCTGAGACATGTGCGATATGGCACTTTCGTCCCCTCTTTGAATTGTGATAGACAATTCATTAGAGAGCGAACATGTTCTTTTGAAAGGCACGTGCGCATGGAGATTGAATTCAGCTCCAGACCCAGGAATATAACACTCTGGGCAGGTGTAAAATTGTTCTTGTTCACATTCACTCTGAACCCGAGTGATGTGATGTGCGTGAGCACACAGCGAGAGTCTTGCACCACTTTCTCCCTGGAATTGGCTATGATTAACCAATCGTCTATGTATGTTAGTATCCTTAGACCCGTTATTCTCAGCGGCGCTAGGCCCGCCTTCGCACATAGACAGAACACCCTCTGACTCAACGAGAGGCCGAAAGGGAGGACTGTGAATTCGTAGCATATGCCCTGATAGGCAAAACGAATAAATTTCCTGTGCGGGGGTAGATACTGATGTGGAAAAAAGCATCTTTCAGATCGACTGATGTGAACCAGTCATTCTGATGAATTGAGCACGCGAGTGTGCCGTGTGTTAACATTCTGAAATTTGATTTCCTCAAATGTTTGTTTAACACTCAAATAGTTATTTCCTAGTTCTTTGGAACTAGGAAATAACGGGAGTAAAACCCCTGATTGCATTGATCTAGGGGTACTACGTGAATCGCCCCCTTCACGAGGAGGGAGGAGATTTCTTCTTTCAGAATGTGAGCAGCGCTCTTCTCTGTGTGAGAAAAGATTATGCCCGATTTGCTCATTTGAAATGCAATGGCGCCATCTAGTGGACAACCTAGGGGCGACATAAGGGGTTGCAGAGAGATGTTCTCTCTCTGTAATGGATTTATTAGATTTTTTGTGTTTTTGTGAAACACTGGGGCCGAAGCCTTTATTGAATGCGTGGTGTGGTGACACTGCTCTCATACTTTTTCCCACTGTAAACACTTCCAGCACGGGGAGGTTCCCCGACATGAGCTGGACAGGGGAACACACATTGTTCTGAACTGAACACACAGGGTGGGCACCCACTGGTGGGGGGGGCTGACCCCACCGAGTGAAAACCTCCTTTTTTTTGTGAACTAGGAGGGTAGGATAAGAGTCCGGGGGGCTGGTGGCCCGAGAACGTGGACTCAAAGCCCCCTAAGGCCGTGTATCAGGCCGGCCCCTTACGTTTAGAGTTGAAGGGGGTAGAGTTGGGGGGTTTCTTGGCCGCAGCCGTGGCGAAAGACATTCTACCCCAGGGCTTAGCAGAGGATGGGTTACTCTGTTGAGGAGGTGGCTTATTGCGTGGCTTTGCCTTACCGGGGTGCTGGAAAGGACGCCCCGAGGCAGGGGGGTTGGGTGGTCGAGCGGGGGGCACCTGCCGCGGTGCCGCTTTCCTAGGAAGGCATAATTTGAGCGCTTCGTCCTCCTTTTTCAAATCGTCACAACTATGTTGCATTAAAGCGATGGCAGGGCCAAAGAGAGCCTGGCCAGGCTCTACAGGGACACCCGCAATGCGCCGCTTCTCACTGTCAGGGAGGCCCGACAGATTAAGCCAAAGCGCACATTCTCCGGCCACTGAGAAAGCCATAGAGGCCCGCAGGCTTGGACGGCCTGACGGGCATTACGGAGAACAAGGTCATTGACTGTTACAATCTCCTTCCACAGAGAGGGTGTGGAGGTTCCTTTCTCTAGTTGCTGCCCCATGTCGACAAGGAGTTCAGCCTGGTATGCAGAGAGAAGGGCGGAGACGTTGAGGGCCCTGACAGCCAAGGCCGAGGCTTTGGAAGAGGCCTGGTGTATGGAGGCAGAAAATCTGTCCATTTTGTTGGGGAGAACAGGCTTGGGGGGGGGCAAGTAGGCCACCTTGAGAGGGATTAAGGTGCCTGGCGATAGAGGGCTAGATGGCGGGGGTGTCACCCATGCCAATGGCCATCAAGTCCTTCACTTCGAGGCGCGCGAGACCGTGTTTGAAGTCGAACGGGTCCACCCAAAAATACCTAATATGCTTTGCGCATGCAGGGAGGACGGGGAGAAGTTGTTTTCTCAGGCTGGGAGGGGGTCCCAGGAGTTTTCCATCATACACATCCCTCTCTTGGTCAGTGGCACTTTGTAGGGCTGGCCATTCGATATTGAGGCGAGCGGCCGCTCGCTCACAAACCTCGATGAGGACGGACTGGGGGAGGGCCGCGGGGGCGTTAGCCTGGGGAGTCTTGGAAGACGGGATGGTCTCCTCGTCCTCCGAACCCTCGAGAAGGCCCACATCGTCTTCGTCACCAGAACCAGCCGGCTCATTGGCGAACGAGGGGTCCCCTGAGAGAATGACCTAAGAGCTAAGAGAGGCTGCGCCCTGGGAGGGACCCAGGAGCGCGTCGTCATCACCGTTTCCCCCATCGGAGTCGGAGAGTTCGAGGTCGGTGCACTGGGTAGCGGCGACCTTGAGCCTCCGGCCTCAGGCAGTGGCTACAGTTTTCTGGAAACTCTAGAGCCTCCTCCGCGTGTTTGAGACCCATGCACACGACCCATGCACAAGGATGAGGGTCTCTGGCTGCGATGAGGGCACCGCACGCTGCCGGGCAGGTACGCAATAGGCTGACCGTAGGTTTGGAAAATGCCATATTAGGGTGAAACTCCGTAAAATCCTTTACTTGGAGCAGGGGAAGTGGTGAGAGAGAAAGGTGGGCAGTCTGGTGGTAGTTTAAGCGAGCGTGGGCGGCTTGCAATAAACAAGAAACAGCTAACCTGGCTGGAACAAGACAGTCACGTCTGGCGGAGGCTGATCTGAGCGATGTGTCCTCCTGTAGACAAATTAGTGAAAGTCAAAATCTAACCGAGCTGAGAGAAAAAACAGAGGTCGCGAGAAGCGAATGTCAACTGAGGAGCAGCAGCGCGTGCAGATCGTTATATGCTCTTAGGTAAGGGGGTGGGTCCTTACCGAGCATAGGTCATGCGCTTCTGTCTGTCTAGCCAGACTTGGTGCAATTGGATGCTTCTGCAGAGGTCAGGTACGGATGCCCTTCCCATAGGTGGCTCTCGAACACGAGATGATGAAAGAGAACTCGGTTCCCAGAGATGCTGGGAACGAGACATTGCGAACACTAGCCACACTACAAGACTCAGTTCTTGATGTATGAGCGATGCGCTCCCTTGTTCTCAGTCAGAAATTCTGAGGAAATGGTGTCTGTGCACCTGTTTTATAGCAGTCAGTTTCATGGCAAAACAGGCAGGCCTCAAACACCATAGCTAATATTAGAATTTTGCCATTATCGTAGAGAGGTTTCAAATAGGTTGTGTATGAAGGCACTCCCTATATGTGTTAATAAATGCAATGTCTCGTTCCCTTCAACTCAGGGAACCGAGGTTAAGAGTATTTTGGAGAAACATGTTTAAAATAGTGTACTCTCACTTGAGATAAAGTCTTTCAGAAAAATAAACCGCTTTATTTTACATATGGCACTGTGTGCTGATTCATGAGCTTTGCCACATTGAGATCATACAGCCAGCTAAATATTAATCGCTTTATCTCAATAATCCCATGTAACTAGGGGTTTTCACTTTTTACAATGACTAGGGTCCGAAATTAACGGGGTTTGGGGCAAAAATACCCATAATACCCACAACATATTTTTAGAAGTTCTTAATATTCTATTCTAATCAATTGACACTATCACATGACATGTGACTTGATGTTAGGATAAAACATATTCTCAGTCCAATTACTCAGATTAGGAATTTATGTTCATGAATTGATTAAACTGAAGTATCTGAGGAAAAGAATGTCAGTAAACTTTTTTAAAACAAATTTGCTAAAAATCCAATCTAACGCCCGTTTCTCACATCCTCCGTGTGCAGTGCGTATGCGGTGCGTATACGGTACAGGAGCAGTATGGCGTTATATATGTGCCTCATTCCTGAGTGAGTAATTGTAAGTTTTGAGCACAGAGAACTATATTTTGCAAGCACATTGCATTATATTTTGAACAGAAATTAACAATAAAAAAATCGTTTGAGCAAAGAAAAAACGATTCCGTGCTCAATAAATGTATTTGCTATTATCCATATTAACGTGCAATAATAACCCTCTCACGCAGTTTACTCAGGTGCTCTCACAAATTTATTCTCTGCGCTCTGTCAAGTCCTCTCTCTCGCTCAACCTCTTAATTCTGTGCGGCTCAACTCTTGACACACACACACGCGCGCGCTCAACTCTTGACACACACGCGCAGCTCAACTCTTCAAACACACGCGGCTCAACTCTTTACACACCACGCTTCAGCTTCAACTCAACAGCGTTACAAGTGTGCCACAAAATCAACCAATCGGAAAAGTAAAGGTCAATTGAGATTGGCTGTTGGTCTCCAATCACCACGCAGCACAAAGATGACGAAAAATGTATTTTATGGATAGATGTCTTCTCTAGCCACCATCAAACATGACAGAGTCAAATGGTGAAAACTGCAACAATATGCCACAACGTCAGGTGAGTTAGTAATTTCTAGTTCTCTTACGAGAGGTTCTCTCGTATTGCGTAAGCTAGCTTACGCTACGGGAAAGATTCATCTTTTCTGAGATATTGAAGCCAAAAAATTATCCTTAATTTTTGTATCCATTGTCAACGCAGTGCGGAAGCTGCAGACCTTGAGCGGGCTAGCTAGCGAGCTCATAGGTTGCTCTGTGGCAACTGCTGCAGCCTATAGACGAGCTTGGGCGAACTCGCATCCAATGAGAGGCGTCCGCGCTCACTGCATCAAAGCCCGCCAAAATGGGCGTGACTAGAGTGCATATAAGCGTAGTTCAGTAGGCTGGAACCCTGATTTTCATCTCTTCAGCGAAGCTCTTCGCATCGCTGACCTGGAAGCCGCGTCGCCGTTCGAGGGGCATCAAGCAAGCGTGGACAGCGCTAGAAGAAGCCGGCCGTCTCAGCCACCTTCAGCCATCCTGCGAACTACGCCATCCGACGACGTATCCTTTTATTCAGCAAGCTAGTCCTCACAAACTATTCACAAAAGAGTATGAGCGTCTTTTTCAAGATGCCTCGCTCCACTTGTGCCTCATGTCGCGCCCTTCTCAGCACAGGAGACCGCCACATCATCTGCGCTCTCTGCCTGGGACTGGGGCACGCAGAGCTCGCCCTCACTGAGGGCGGATGCGATTTCTGCGAGGAGCTACCGATGTCGACCCTGCGGGCTCGACTCGAGCGCTCAAAGCAGAAACCGCCGCGCCTTACCTTCAGCCGCGCAGGAAGAAGCGCTGCTCACAATGGCTGCCGGAAACTGTGGTTGAAGGGACTGCCTCGCCGAGCCTCTCCCTCGAGCATCGCTTTCACCCTCTCCGCCCCTCGGGACGCGCAGTTGCCGCCGGCGGCCGCACTGCTGCCATCTCGGATGACGAGGCGGAGGATAAGGGCTGCTGTTCCATCATGGCTTCGGACAGCAGGAGTGGTCAGGCTCCCAAGCCTCCTCCTCGGCCCAGGAATCCAGCAGGACCAGCGCCGGAGTCGAAGGGGAGTTAACACGCCTCCTCACACAGGCTGTCGACCGCCTCGGGCTCGAGTGGTCACCGCCCCTGAGCAGGCACCCAACAGACTCGACGGCTGCTTTCTTCAAAGCCATCGCCGCTCTACACCCGCGGCCGGGCCTCTCCCTTCCTGCCGGAATTACATACGGAGCTTGCAAAGTCGTGGAACGCTCCTTTTTCAGCCAGGACCCGTTCCCACGTCTCCACCTCTCTCGCGTCGGTGGACGGCGCCACTGAGAGAGGCTACTCCTCCATCCCCCTGGTCGAGGACTCGGTAGCAGCACACCTTTGTCCGCCCTCCACGAGATGGCGTTCCAAGCCTGTGCTCCCGTCTAAGGTATGCAGAGCGACTTCTGCCTATGTTGGCCGCGCCTATTCCGCCGTCGGCCAAGCCGCATCTACTCTGCACTCAATGGCCATTTTACAGATCCTACAAGCAGACATTCTTCGGGAGTGGGATGAGAAAGGCAGGCACCCAGAGGCTGTTACTGATCTACGAAGCGCGACAGACCTCGCCCTTCGAGCTACCAAAGCTGCAGCCCAAGCTCTAGGGAAGTGCATGGCCTCGCTGACTGTGACCGAGAGACACTTATGGCTAACACTAGCCGACATGGGAGAAGCAGAGCGCTCCACGTTCCTCAACGCACCGCTCTCTCCGACCGGTCTCTTCGGCTCCGTGGTGAGTGGCATTGTTGACCGCTTCTCAGAAGTCCAGAAAGCCACCCAAGCCATGAACCTCTTCCTGCCGCGTCGCGCTAGCTCCTCTGCAGGCCGCTCACGTGATCAGCCTCCTGCACGAGCCTCTTCACAGCGCCCAGTTCAACAAACTCAGACTTCTCAGCGTCGACAGGGCAGCCGCCCTCGATCGCGCTCAGACAGCCGCCGCAGACCGCCGCCCCCCCGCGGGCCTCGATTTAAGGTAACGCTGAAACCAGAGCAACCGAAGTCTTCCTAACTTTGTTGAACAAGCGACGGCTCAGTCCGCCGCGGCGGACCACCGTCAAATCTTTGCCCCCTGTCAGTCCCCTTCTCTCAGGCTACTACAGTGGCGAATTTAGCAGCCAACAAGCCGGTGACACTGCCCGCTTGCCTGCACTCAAACGCCGTTTTCACGGCGACCCAAATAAATCTTGTAAAGAGCAAACATGTCTTATGTGTAGAAAAAGTGCCCACAACCCAGTGTTCGCCCCTACACAGCATAACACATCCCGTGCCCCTATCAGAGCACGCTCTCATAAAGCGGTTACGAACGCCGGCGTCAGAGTCAATGAAGGCCCACAAATGCGTCGGCGCCCATTCTCTGCCCGCTCTGTCACACGACCAGCCCTATGTGTAGAAAATGTGCCCACAATCCAGTGTTCACTTCTGCACAAGCACTGCATGTCTCGTGTCCCCACCAGAGCACGCTCACATAAAGCGGTTATGAACCGCTCGGCGTCAGAGTCAATGAAGGCCCACAAATGCGTCGCGCCCATTCTCTGCCCGCTCTGTCACACGACCAGCCCTATGTGTAGAAAATGTGCCCACAATCCAGTGTTCACTTCTGCACACAAGCACTGCATGTCTCGTGTCCCCACCAGAGCACGCTCACATAAAGTGGTTACGAACCGCTGGAGCGTCAGAGTCAATGAAGGCGCCCACAAATGCGTGTGGCGCCCATTCTCTGCCCGCTCTGTTACACGGCCAGCAACCATTCCTCTGTGTGTAAGTCCCGTGCCCATGACTATGCTTACGCATCACGTAACAGATGTGACTCTTTCCCCATTCATTCCAATCGGAAGTCACTCACAAAACAGCCTGTTCATGCTGTCTGCGAGCAATCATGCATGAACACACTAAACGCGCTCACACATTTTGTTCAGCGCTCTGTGTGCGGCAATCAGAGCGAATTGGCCATTCACCCTCTAGCGTTACGCTTCAAAGCGTGGGAAGCTATTCCAGGGATATCCAAGTGGGTGTTAAGCACAATACAACAGGGCTATTTGCTACAGTTCGATCGCCGCCCTCCTCGCTTCAGAGCGCGGCTCGAAACCACTGTGAACACGGAAGCAGAAAGCATGCTTCGTTCAGAAATAGCAAGCCTTCTGTGCAAAAGGGCCATAGAAAAAGTGCCACCCTCTCTGAGCGAGTCGGGGCTTTACAGCCGTTATTTTCTTGTTCCCAAGAAAGACGGCGGCCTCAGACCCATATTAGATCTCAGGGTTTTGAACAAGGTGCTTGCAAAAAGACCGTTCAAAATGCTTACAATCAGGAAACTCCTCGCACATGTGCGCCAGGGGGACTGGTTTATTTCTCTCGATCTGAAAGATGCATACTTTCAGATTCAGATAAATCCCGTCACAGGCCATTCTTGAGATTCAGCCTCGACGGCCAGGTTTATCAATACACCGTCCTTCTGTTCGGCCTGTCCTTAGCACCCCGTACTTTCACGAAGTGCATGGATCGCGGCGCTCGCACCCCTCGCGGAGTCAGGGTTTGCGAATTCTGAACTATTTGGACTACTGGCTGATTATGGCTCAGTCACATATGGAGCTTCTGTCTCACAGAGCAGTTCTCCTCAGCCATCTGAACAGTTTGGGTCTTGCAGTCAATTGGACCAAGAGCTCACTACAGCCCAGTCAGACCATTTCCTTCCTGGGAATAGAACTAGACTCCGTGGCAATGACGGCTCGCTTATCTACACAGCGTCGCGCCGTGTTCAGCGACTAGCCGCATCTTTTCAGATGAACAGCCTCACGCCTCTGAAGAAATTCCAGAGAGTGCTAGGTTACATGGCCTCAGCCGCAGCAGTACTTCAGCTGGGTTTACTGCACATGCGCCGCTTCAGCATTGGCTAAACACCGCGCGTCTCGCCGGGCTTGGGCCACAGGCCGCCAGCCCATCAAGGTGACTCAGACCTGTATATCAGCTCTGCAGCCCTGGACAGTGGCCGAATGGTATCAGCGGGGAGTGACAATGGGAGCTGTATCTCGCCGAAAAGTCATCTCGACAGACGCGTCCAACACGGGTTGGGGCGAGGTCTGCGAGGGCTCTCCGGTTTTCGGCCTATGGTCAGTTCAGGAAAAGCTCCTTCACATAAATTGTCTGGAAATGATAGCGGTCGATGCACGCGCTGTGCGCTTTCTCCCGGTCATTCAGGGTCACCACGTCCTGGTCCGTTCGGACAACAGATCTGTGGTATCCTACCTAAACCGTCAGGGCGGTGTCAGATCCAGGAACCTCTTCCATCTGACGAAACGCATACTGAGTTGGTCCCAGTGCCACCTGCGCTCGCTGAGGGCGACGCACGTGCCAGGCCACCTGAACGACGGCCCGGACAGACTGTCCAGAGACAATATTCCCCCAGGGTAATGGTCCCTGCACGCTCAAACAGTCCAGACGTTATGGCACCTATTCGGCAGAGCAGAGATAGACCTCTTTAGCGTCCAAAGAGAACTCTCACTGCCCAATATTTTTCTCGAAGCGAGGACGCCGCTGGCCCAGGACTGGCCCAGACGCCCGCTTACGCCTTCCCTCCCGTCTCGCTATTGCCACAGGTAATGCAGAGGATCAGGAAACGCGTCACTCGGTGCTCCTCATAGCCCCGCGTTGGGAGAATCAGACATGGTTCCCGGAGCTTACGCAGCTGTCACTGACAGCGCCGTGGCCCATCCCAGTGAGAGCAGATCTCCTCTCTCAAGCTCGCGGCACAATCTGGCATCCCCACCCAGAGCTGGGCGCTGCATGCGTGGGTGATCAACGACTACCCGTCGCTCTGCCAGAAGGAGTAATAAACACCATCATACACGCTAGAGCCCCTTCCACGAGAAGACTCTATGCGTTAAAATGGTCTGTGTTCTCAAAATGGTGCACCGACAGAGACCTGGACCCGCGGACATGTGGGGTGTCGTCGCTGCTCGTATTTCTACAAGAGCTGCTGGATAAGGGCAGATCCCCATCCACGCTCAAAGTGGATGGGGATCTGAACCCCTTCGCTGAACCCCTTCGCTGAACCCCTGCATGGCCAGTCATGGGGTAAAAACGAGCTGGTCATCCGCTTCCTCAGGGGAGCTAGAAGGATGAACCCCCCGCGCCCCCCATCGGTTCCTATCTGGGATCTTTCTATAGTTCTCGAAACTATGAAAGCCCCCCCTTTCGAACCACTTCAATCCGTGGATTTGAAATACCTTTCACTCAAAACCGTTTTCTGACTGCCCTGTCATCAGTCAAGCGTGTGGGAGACCTTCACGCGCTGTCTGTCAGCTGCGTGTCTTGAGTTTGGACCAAGTGACTCCAAGGTCATTTTAAAGCCTAGACACGGCTATGTTCCCAAGGTGATCGGTACTCCTTTCAGAGCACAGGTCATTTCCCTATCGGCGCTGCCAGCACCCGATAGCGAACGCGACGCCAATCTCCTTTGCCCGGTCAGAGCACTGAGATTGTATACTGCGCGCTCCGCTGCTTTCAGACGCTCTGAGCAGCTTTTCGTTTCATTCGGAGGGCGCACCAAAGGTCTCGCCGCCTCGAAACAGACACTATCTAGATGGATAGTGGACGCTATTGCTGCTGCATACGCGTCAAAAGACCTGCCATGCCCGTTGGGCATTAGGGCTCACTCCACTAGAGGCATGGCATCCTCGTGGGCATGGTCCAGCGGGATTTCCATTCACGACATATGTGTGGCAGCGGGCTGGTCTTCCCCCTCCACCTTTGAAAGATTTTACAATATGGAAGTGCCCGCTCTGCAGGCAAAACTACTAGCGGTTTAATACGCTACAGCTCCCCTGGTGAGCTGCACTGATGGGACACATTCCACACAGACCGGCACCGCCGCTCTGTCGTTCCCTTCCCACTATGTGCTTATGTATTACACAATCAATGACCCGCATTCTTGCCGGCCAAATATTATTTCCCCACTCATAAGGGCTCCCCCGGGTCCCCCTTAATTCCCTGAGGCTCATACAGTGGATGCTTGGCGCGCACGGCGTTGACAATGGGTTCCCGTAGCGTAAGCTAGTTTACGCAATACGAGAGAACCTCTCGTAAGAGAACGTATCGGTTACCTAACGTAACCTCGGTTCTCTCTAGATGAGGGAACGAGTATTGCGTAGCCCGCCGTGCTTGCGCCACGAGCAACTTTTCGCTTCAGTCAATGAAAACCAGGGTTCCAGCCTACGAACTAAGCTTATATGCACTCTAGTCACGCCCATTTTGGCGGGCTTTGATGCAGTGAGCGCGCGGACGCCTCTCATTGGATGCGAGTTCGCCCAAGCTCGTCTATAGGCTGCAGCAGTTGCCACAGAGCAACCAATGAGCTCGCTAGCTAGCCCGCTCGAGGTCTGCAGCTGCCGCACTGCGTTGACAATGGATACAAAAATTAAGGATAATTTTTTGGCTTCAGTATCTCAGAAAAGATGAATCTTTCCCGTAGCGTAAGCTAGCTTACGCAATTCTCGTTCCCTCATCTAGAGAGAACCGAGGTTACGTTAGGTAACCGATACGTTTTATGATGTTATGGTTTTCTATGCCTTTGATGAAACCCTGCTATTATCTACGGAAGCGTATTGCATTCATTTGAGAAAAAAAAATGTACTCTGTTTTTCTGAATTAACGACTTAATTAGGCCCTATCTCAGAATTACGAGATAATTTTTCATGGAAAAAAAAGTTTTTGCTCTGTTTTTCTGAATTAATGAGATCCCTCAAAATCCTGCCAGGAGCTCTATTTTAGCTGGATGCGCATGAATTTATAGAGATATATTTTAAACTTGGCCTTCAATACAAAGACATTACTGTCTATGACATTTGTAATACTGTCATGGCTGAGACACGCTTTGATCTTCCAAAGGACACTAATTACACGAGAACTACCGGAATTCTAGAACTACTAGAATGGCCATAGTGGTCATTCTGACCGTTCATACTAGACTGTACCAAATGTCATGTCATATTTACATTCGAAACTTCTATTGAGGTTTTAGAATGAAGCTTCTAATGTCTGTCGTCATATTTTATATCGTCATCACCCTAAAAATGTATTGAATAAAATAGAATAATATGGATCAAATGGAGCCAAGCTGACATGAGATAGTCCTACATTATACGATCTTTTTTGTAATATATAATAGTGCTAGACTATATAAATACATAGGCCTATATATATTATATATTTGCTGCTAGACTGCCCCGAAGGTGCGTGCCTCGCTTTGTGTCCAGCAAGTTTTCACCACAGTGAAAATGTTTTCGAAAGTCTAAACGACAACAAACATGGATTGAGGTGAATATTTCGTTAGATAAAAACATGTTGTGAATTTTGGAAATTATTACATCTATCCTTTTTCAAAACATGTTGACTTTTGGACTTTACAACGCTCTGGAGTTATTGGAAATTGGAAACAATCCTATGCAGCCACCACTGGAATCAAAATCCATGAATAAATGAATCTGTTATAGTAATAATAAACACCAGGACACGAAATTAAAATTCTAATGAATGTGAAAATGTATTAGTTCATCGACAACCACAGAACTTGCTATTATAGCTTATTACAGATACAAATTTGATTATTTATATTAAATTATTCTCTTTGTAACATAAAAACAAATCAATACAATAGCTTATAAAAACATCACCAAAGTGTATTTCAATGCATAGTAAAAACCTTTGACATGTATGAAATACATATAGGCCTAACCCAAAATGGCCAAAGCAGTTAATAGAATATGAACATTCGCTAAACTGTGGGAAAACAAACTGATTTAGAAAGCAATATTTGTTTTACAGTGAGCAAAAATATCATGCTGTAAAACTATAATGAAAATAGTACGCTGTAAGATCATTATGAACGAATTCTCCTAAAAGTGGGCTCACTTGAACAAAAAAGGGGGCCACTTTTTAGGAGAATAATTTAATATAAATAATCAAATTTGTATCTCCTGTCCCATTGTATATAGCTAGTTATTGTCATTTATCTTTAGTTTGTATAGTTATTTAATATTAATTTATTGTTGTTATTTATTTTTGTGTTTTGTGTGGATAATATATTCATATTGTTGTTGGGGGCCTCCAAGTAGAATTTCGCTTATAGGGCCCAAGTATGCTCAGAAATGGCCCTGCGAAACATTATATATTTTATATTTAAAAAAATAATAATTCTACATTTTATTTTTAATAGAGAAACAGTACTGGGGAGTCAGCAACATTAACATGTAAAATTTTAAATGTATTCTTTAAAATGAATAAATTAAAACAAATATAAGCAACAACATAAAACAATAAAATAAATAAATGTAAATAAAAAACAAACAATAATAATAAATAATAATAAAATAATAATAAAATAAAAAACACCCCCAGTTAACACATACAAAACATTTAGCCCTTTTTTGAAGATTTACACATTTCAATTTAATTAAAAAATTCCATCAAGTTGAATTGCATAATGTTTATCAAAATCATATTATATTATTAACATTAATGTTATTAAAGATTACTCAATTTAATTTTAAGGAATTTAGTTACAAAATTAAAATGCATAAATCGGAAATACTCTTGAACAGTTAGTAAATTATATTTGATAAAAGAGATGTTTTGATCGCTTTCTTGTTTGAAGTAGAACACAGTGAGACCTAAAATAATTTTAATAATTTAATAAGGAGTGGTGGTGGTGTAGTGGGCTTAAGCGCATAACTGTTAATCAGAAGGTTACTGGTTCGATCCACAGAGCCACCACCATTGTGTCCTTGAGCAAGGAAATTAACTCCAGGTTGCTCCGGGGGGGGGGTGGATTGTCCCTGTAATAAATGCACTGTAAGTCGCTTTGGATAAAAGCGTCTGCCAAATGCATAAATGTAAATGATCTATCACAGCCCAGCATCCCAATTTACAATCAAATACAGTCATAATCTTAAAAATGAACACAACTGTTATAATTTGACAAAACGAGAATTTAAACTTCTTTCCAAAAACTCCGTTAGCCTACATACTCACACTCCAAAAAAATTTGGTATAGTTTCTAAATGTTGCCAAGAAAAACGTGAAAGGACGCCATCTGCTGTGCGATAAATGTTAAATGCTCTTGTTCGCTCGCTGACGCTACTCAGCGCCTGTACGCGGTGACGTCAGGCTCTCGTTGATTGGCGCTCTGCCATCTTTGATTGTGAGACAGGCCGCGGCGCGAGCGGGGCCCTCTCTCGAGCGCAACAGACCCCAGTCTCAGCACGAGACCACGAGAAACCGCCAGCCGCCTGTAACTGCGCACGGCACACCGGCGGCGCGAACGGAGAGTGATTCATAGAAAGAAAAATACAGAGACAGGGGGACAGAAGCGCCTCTGTCTCGTTTGTGGAGAAGATTTACTGGCTCGCTATCTGTTCGGCTAGCTGCAGCGGTGTGGGACTAGCATAGCACAAGCTTTTGTAATCCACAGCCGGCCTCGAAAACACACAAACATACAACACAAAGCGAACCAGGCCACATACCTTTTGGACGGAATATACGAAACACCCGAAGAGAGAGACGGGACCGGCGGAGACGGGTATGTTAATGGATAATCGGCGCGCTGCTGCTTTATTTGAGGAGGAAAAATTCAGTCCTGCTAATGTTAGCACTGCCGTGAGCCATTCATACGACAAATTACATTGAAATCACTCAATCAACAGCCTGCTTTCACTATCTTTCAAACATGGCAGTGTTAAGATTACCACATTGAGTGTAGACGTTGCTCAAATAATAGAAGTTAAAGGGGAGGTTTTGAGGAGAATGGAGGTTTGCAGGCCAACTAAACGGGCCCATCTGACCAGCATTTCTCAAGACACGTCTCACTTTCTCAATAAGGTATTACTCTTATTATATGGGAAATTGTTCGGCTTGTTGTAGCACATTATTGCAGCATCCGCGTGATCTCAAACCGGTAGTTATGTTGTTGTAATTTAAGGCTGGTTACAGTCGTCAGGAAGGGCATCACGCAGGCACTAGTTGTCCACTGTCCTATTCTTTGGTAGATTAGCCAAAGGTGAAAGCTCAAGTGTCCAAGTAGTACTCAAAACATTAAAATCAATGCATACAAATGGGCGGTTACCGCTCTTGCTCTTTCCTTGGCAAGTGTATAGCTGACTCATAGTGTCCTAACCTAATAGATAAAACTGATTTTTCATCCTTTTGTGACACTGTGATTGCAGTGATGCTTCGTCTCCAGATTGCTTCAATGGGATATGATGATGAAAGATGTTTCTTGGTAGCTGTTGATCCATGGGACTTGAATACAACATTAAACTGAGAGAATCTGATTTATTTAGGATTAAAGAACAACATAAGTGCTTTGAGTGTTTCGGCAAAAGCAAGAACAAGTCAGATTTTATTCATTGTGATCTCACTGTTGCAGCAGGAGGGGTGAAATTAGGGGAATGTGCTTGTTTGCCTCAGTGGAGGTTGACTTAATTATTTAACTTCCTGCACTTTATGAAGAGCTCTATATACTCATTAGAGAAAATGCCACCAAGGACACTGTTGAAACATGACAAATCCTTAATAGTGTTAGTTTAACTTAGAAGAAAGGCATGGAGCTACTGAAGCAGAAGATCAAGCAAATGTTTTGAGGCTTTCTGGTCTATTGGAACTGAAACTCTGAGAAGTTTTCTATTAGAGTGTGTTCTTCATAGCCCCTGAATAATCTATTGAAAATGTATTGACTTTATCTTAATTCCAGGGACTGCAGCTCAGTGCCAGATTGATTGGGTGGATGCTCTCTTGGGAATGTCAGTTGAGAGCTGGCATTGTGATTGGCTTGTTTAGTTGGGAGGCAGATGGCTGGGTGATAGGAAGATGATGGGGGTCAGAGCTTGGGGAGGAGTCTGTGTAGAGCAGTTCAGAAACTGATGTGATTGAAATGTCTGTTTTATCTCACTATCTCAGATACAGTTATTGTTAATCTGTTAATAACTGAAAGTCTAAGCCTTCAACGGAATAACAAAGTCTACTGTATGTTAGGTTCTCTGTTGTGTGTGCAATGTAAGTGAAATGTCTAGAAAAGTTATTTGACGGTCGGGCTGTCATGATTATTATATATGGCTTAATTTCCATTTCCCGTTTTGATTTTTAACTAGTAGAACCGTAGAAACATGTATAAAAAATGATAAAAATTTTGAAGAGCAAATACTTCACCTAAAAATTTCCTCATTGGGTCAGCGGGACTCAGTTTTTTTTTACATTTTAAATAAGACCAAGCTATACTTTTTTAAATCAAATTGTTTATGTTTCCAGGAGTGCCGGTTATTCATGTTTTTAAGACGTTACATCATTACAGCCGTAGCAGCCTTGTACCACAGGCAATCAGATTTTTTTTTTAATGGTTTCATTAATACGGTGAAGCTCTGTTGTGCTGAAATTTTATTTTGTAAAAAAATAAATACAATAATTATATTTATTTATTATATTTTTATAAAATTGTGTTCTACGTTTGAATTTTTCTGGATCCCTTGTTAAATGTTATGATCAAATGGTGTTTCATTAAATTCATACATACTAAGGCTGTATGTATGAATTTGATGAAACACTATTTGATCATAACATTTAACAAGGGATCCAGAAAAATTCAAACGTAAAACACAATTTTTTATCTGTGAGACTTTACGCAGTTCTTTTAATCAAGTCATTTTCTGTGTAATTTAAAAAAAAAACTAAAGCTTTTTATTTGATGATTATAGTATTGATTTAGTATTGATACCAAGGTACCAGGGCTGGTTACGTACTGAAGCCAAACGTTTGGTATCGGAGCAACCCTAATCCGATGAAATCATTAAGGCGTGAAATGCCGTGCACACAATATTGGTTTTGGTGTTATTTCTCTATCAAAATGTAACATTTCAAGCCAGTGGGCCTGTAACCAAGGGAGTTTGGGGAAATTAACAGTGTTTTGGGAGGGAATCTGCAAAAAATGCACCTCTTCACCACCTTTGCATCAGGTTTATGTACATGACAGGCTCTTGAAAGTGTGGGGTTAAAACTGACAACAGCTTTTGTTTATTGGCTGCAGTCTCACAAACAGTGCTCTGAAAATGTATTTGCCCCCTACCTGATTTCTTCTATTTTTGTGTATTTTTCATAGTACATTTTTTTAGATCTTCAAAGAAGATATAAGTATATATCCCATGTGAAAATTATCTGCCCCCTTACACTTAATAGCTGGTTGTGTCAACTTCAGCAGCAACTCCTGCAACCAAACGCTTCTGGAAATTTGTCTTTCAAAATGCTGGGTATTTTGGCCCACCTATCTTCGCAGAACTGCTTTAGAACAGCCACATTGGGGGGTTTTCGAACATGAACTGCCCATTTAAAGTCCTGCCACAGTATCTCAATCGGGTTTATTTCAGGACTTTGACTAGGCCATTCCAAAACTTTAATTTTGCTTCTTTTGAGCCATTCAGAGGTGGACTTACTCCTATGCTTTGTATCATTGCATAATACAGTTGTGCTTGAGCTTCAATTCATTGACTGATGACCAGACGTTCTCCTTGAGGATATTCTGGTAGAGAGCAGAATTCATATTTTATTCAGTTATTGCAAGTTGCGGGGGCCTGGGAAGCTCAGCAAGTATTGGCACTGACTACCACACGTGAGTTCAAATCCAGGGCGTGCTAAGTGACTCCAGCCAGGTCTCCTAAGCAACCAAATTTGCCTGGTTGCTTGGAAGGGTAGTCACGTGGGGTAATCTCTTTATGGTCGCTATAATGTGTGGTTCTCACTCTCGGTGGGGTGCATGGTGAGTTGTACGTGGATGCCTCCGAGAATATCGGGAAGCCTCCACACGTGCTACATCTCCACGGTCTCGGATGCAGAAGCAACTGAGATTTGTCCTCCGCCACCACAAGGACTTAGACTTGCATTGCCGACAAGGTGGAGAGGACTACATTAGCTGTTCGATTGGTTAGAAAGTCAAGGAAAGAAGCTGCTTGCATTTCCTGTTAATACGCTATTTTGAATAATAATAATAATAATAATAATAATAATAATAAAAAAAGTCACTTATGAATTCATGCAGATCCGTTGAAGTTTTTTTCCCAGGGTTGTGGGGCGTCCAATTTGTTCCAGTCTAGGGTTGCAACTAACGTTTATTTTGATAATCGATTAATCTAACAGTTATTCGAAAAAGTATTTGGCGATTATTGCAATGATTATTCATTAGATCTTAACTGATTATTCAGCTTGTGCCCCGACTTAACATTTTTATTAAATGTGCTTACTAGGGCTGCACGAATTGGACAAAAAGTCATATTGCGATTAATTTGAAAAATATTGCGTTTTGAACTGCGATTATGATGGTAATGTTTTCCACGTTCAACTGCAAAAAGGCTGCTGGGGTTTTCACACTTGAGCCCTCTTAAAAACAAACCAAACTTAAGACCTTTTTTTTCCAGTTCAACCACAAACAAATAAATATATAAACAGTGAAACAAAGTCTTCATATCAAAATGTTACCATCCACCGTGTACCTGTTTTTGTCCATTTTGTGATAGTGTCTTATCCCACTAATCATCATCCTCGTCAGTTTTTGAAACAGTCACCTTGAGTATCAGAGATACTCCAAACAGGATTTTAACATCCGATACCGATCTCCAATTCTCTTTTTATCTCCTCAATCGATGCTGATCATTTAACTTTTTATCAGCAGCTCTGTCAAAACTGGTTATATATAAGCGTTCTGCTCAATGTCACTGTTAACTAAATTTCCCTGTAAGTAAAATCATAGTTGTTGCCTAGTTTTTGCTGTCAGTCAATAATTCAGTATACACAAAATATAATTTTCAAATATAAATGTTACTCTTTATTCTAGGCCTTAAAAACTAGTAGGCTTATACAAACTATTATTTACTGTATATAAGATAGTCCTAAAGAATGTGGCTTAATGTCAAACTGATGTTGAGCTGATAACCCATTGGTGTAATTAAATTTAAAGTGAAAATTTTATTAGTTTGTCACCATTTAATTTAATTATTTTTATTCATTATTTTATTATGTTTAATCTAGCAAAGCACTATATTAATGTAACTAAATATTTGATATAGATTTATTATGTGCATGTTCCTTTTCATTTTGTTAGATGTTGGTAATATTAGTTCCGCTTTCACTTGTTTCCGCGGGGATTGTAATAAGGGCGACACGCTCTCTCTTGTGAGGTAAACAAATGACAGGAGACAGAAGAGATGTTTCTGGACTCTACAGGTGTTTCTGTTAATGCTGTTTGCTCAGTAAACGTATAATAAAGATGTTTTAATTATACGCCATCTTGTATTCTGCGTTATTATTATGATACCCGTCCCTTGCGGACACTGAAATGCTGCTACAGCAGATTATAATGATTCACGTAGAACCATAGACTGTAAAAAAAGATGGACGACGCCCCTTCGCTCTTTTCCATTGGTGAGAACTGAAGCCGCCGGTGTTCCAATATGGCGCTGACATCTTGGAACTTGAGTCTGCACAGTTGCGATTTTGGGACCAGACCTGCGCATTAGTGAGCAGGAAGTAAAGCTGTGAATTCAAGGCCCCGCCCTCACTCTCGCTGAATCAATCTAAACCAGGCTACGTTTGAATGTTTAGTTCTGTCACTCATTAAGCAGGACCCGTGTTGTGCTCGCTGTGGCACTGCGTGAGCGACATCTCTCTCTCTCTCTCTCTCTGACTGCGAATAGCTAAATTGCATCACAGACAAATGGTTTCATATTATTATACATAGAAATGGCTGGCGAGATGAAAAAATAACTTTCTCTTTATAGCAATAATAAATGTATTTTCTTAATTTCTCCAGTACCGACAGCAGAACCAATAACGTCCGAGCTTACCAAAGCCAGTCCTTCAATAGCCTATAGTGCGTTGGTATCTTTTTTATTACTTATTTCTCTGCGTTGAGTGACAACCCTCTCAAATATAAGACACACAAACAGAACAAATAAAAGTCTCAGATTCACTGTCTGTAATTGCAAAATTCTTGCTTACTTATGTGACATGATAGCCACCCTTCTGCTGTGAAAATGCAACTTCAAATACGCTATCAATATCCAAAGTAGCCGAATGTCATGTCGCCTATCGCGTTTGTCGCGTTTTTTCTTGAAGTTGGCAGTAACATATCAAAAGTTTTTAATTAAATATAAAGGAGTTATACAAATTTAATCATTACTGTTTACTGCAAGGAACTTAGCTCCTTTCTTAGGCACTGGATGAGGTCTGCTCACTCTGCTGGAAAATGATTCTAGGGGCAGCATGCGTCGAACACGTGTTCCACAACAACACTAGGCTGCCCACAGATGCGCCTGCCTAATAATCGGCTTGATATACTTGGATATTGGCCGATGCCGATTATGTTAAATAATCTAGTAAGGAAGCGGGGTCACAGGATGAGTTCTCTAATTGTAACCATTTGGGAGCGATGTCATAGGATGGGGACTCCTTCCAGTATAACGTTCCTTAGATTAGCAGCCCAGTAATAAAATTGGAAATTAGGGAGAGATATTCCTCCATGTTGACGGTGCCACTGTAACATCCCTTTGTGTATACAAGGGTTTTTCTTATTCCAAATAAATCCAGCTATTAATTTGTCTATGGACCTAAACAATTATTTTTATTAAAATATAGGAATGCGTTGAAATACAAATTTAGGCAGCACATTCATTTTGATTGTATTGCTTTTTCCTCCTAATGATAAAGGTAGCAGGTTCCAGGTATTGTTTCAGGCAAAGTAGTAGCAGGGGGAAGTTGACTTTAAAGAGGTCTTTAAAATCATGTGTGTGCCATATTCCCAAGTATTTGATTTTATATGCACTTATTTTAAGGGGGGATGCATTAAATGCTTTCAGCTTGGCTATAGCATTCATTGGCATAATCAAATGTTTTTGTAAATTAACCTTATATCCTGATATTTTGCTGAAAGCTTCTAATAAACTAACTGTTTTGAGAGACTATTTAAGGGGTTAGATGGGTATAAAAGCATGTCATCAGCATAAAGAGATATTTCTCTGTATTCCCTTATAAAAGTGACAATGGGCAACCCTACCTAGTGGCAAGACTGAGTGGGAAATAGGAGGAGAGATTGCTGTTTGTTCAGACAGCCACGAATGGTGAGGAATAGAGCACCCTTATCCACGAGACAAATTTTGAGACAAAATGAAAATTGAGAGTATAAAGAAGATAATCCCACTCCACCCGATCAAATGCTATTTCGGCATTGAGCAATATTAGTATTTCTGGGGTCTCGGGTGGAGTGGGATCATAAAGGATATTAAACATCGTACATTGAAGGAGTGGCGATTTTTAATAAAGCCTGTCTGATCATTCGATACAATTAAGGGTAAGACCGTTTCCAAACGGCAGGCTAACATTTTAGAGAGAGTTTTACTATTCACATTTAGGAGTGAGATAGGGCGATAGGAGCTACACTCACGATTTTTATCTTTTTTAGGGATAAGTGATATGACCACCTGTCGCATGGTCTGAGGAAGAGAGCCATTAATAAATTATTCTTCATAGACAGACAGCACAATATGGGCAAGTTGTTTAGTAAATTTCTTAAAGAATTCACTTGGGAACCCATCATGTCCTGGAGATTTTCCATTTTGCATTAAGTTGACTACATCTATTAGCTCCTCCAAAGAAAAGGGTTCTTCTAGACCAGGGTTCAAACTCCGTTCCTGGAGGGTCACAGCACTGCTCCAAAATGCCTCCTTGTAATCTTCAAGCACTCCTGAAGACCTTGATTATCTGCTTCAGGTGTGTTTAATTAGGGTTGAAGCTGGCCCTCCAGTAACTGACTTTGACACCCCTGTTCTAGACCAATTGCAGTTTCTTTTTTAATTGTGGGAATATCTAATTTCCCAAAAAAGGAGTCAAACAAAGAATCATTCCCAAGGGATTCTGTAGTATACAACTTTGAGTAGAATTTGTAGAAACAATAGTTAATTTAAGAATGATCTACAGTGGATATAAAAAGTCTACACACCCCTGTTAAAATGGCAGGTTTTTGTTATGTATGTCATGTCAGAACCTTTTCCACTTTTAATGTGACCTATAATGTGAACAATTAATTTGAAGAACAAACTGAAATCTTCATGGGGGGAAAATGAAAAACTTTACAATAACCTGGTTGCATAAGTGTGCACACCCTCTTATAACTGGGGATGTGGCTGTGTTCAGAATGAAACAATCACATTCAAACTCATGTTAAATAGAAGTCATTACACACCTACCATTATTTAAAGTGATTCTGATTAATCACAAATAAAGTTCAGCTGTTCTAGTAGGATTTTCCTGACATTTTCTTAGTTGCATCTCAGAGCAAAAGCCATGGTCCGCAGAGAGCTTCCAAAGGATCAGAGGGATCTCATTGTTGAAAGATATCAGTCAGGAGAAAGGTACAAAAGAATTTCCAAAGCATTAGATATACCATGGAACACAGTGAAGACAGTCGTCATCAAGTGGCAAAATATGGCACAACAGAGACATTACCAAGAACTGGACGTACCTCCAAAATTTATGAAAAGACGAGAAGAAAACTGGTCAGGAAGGCTTCCAAGAGGCCTACAGCAACATTAAAGGAACTGCAGGAATTTCTGGCAAGTACTGGCTGTGTGCTACATGTGACAACTATCTCCTGTATTCTTCATATGAATGGGGTAGGGTGGCAAGACGGAAGCCTTTTCTTACAAAGAAAAACATCCAAGCCCAGCTGAATTTTGCAAACACAAACATCAAGTCTCCCAAAAGCATGGGGGAAGTGTTCTGGTCTGATGAAACCAAGGTTGAACTTTTTGGCCATAATTCCAAAAGGTATGTTTGGCGCAAAAACAACACTGCACATCACCCAAAGAACACTATACCCACAGTGAAGCATGGTGGTGGCAGCATCATGCTTTGGGGCTGTTTTTCTTCAGCTGGAACTGGGGCCTTAGTCAGGGTGGAGGGAATTATGAACAGTTCCAAATACCAGGCAGTTTTGGCACAAAACCTTCAGGCGTCCGTTAGAAAGATGAAGAGGAAGTTCACGTTTCAGCAAGCCAACACATTCAAATCCACAAAAGCATGGCTTCACCAGAAGATGATTAACATTTTGGAATGGCCCAGCCAGAGCCCAGAACTGAATCCAATTGAACATCTGTGGGGTGATCTGAAGAGGGCTGTGCACAGGAGATGTCCTCGCAATCTGACATATTTAGAGTGCTTTTGCAAAGAAGAGTGGGCAAATATTAACACGTCAAGATGTGCCATGCTAATAGACTCCTTCCCAAAAAGACTGAGTGCTGTAATAAAATCAAAAGGTGCTTCAACAAAGTATTAGTTTAAGGGTGTGCACACTTATGCAACCAGTTTATTGTGAGTTTTTCTTTATTTTTCCCCCTCAAAGATTTCAGTTTGTTTTTCTATTTAATTGTTCACGTTAAAGGTCACATTAAAGGTGGAAAAAGTTCTGACATGATTTATCATTGTCTCATTCTGTTACATCACAAGAACCTGGCATTTTAACAGGGATGTGTGTAGACTTTTTATATCCACTGTATGTTCTTAGTACCTATATCATCATTTATCTCTGCTATAATTCAATCAGCATTCTTTTGACTGAGTTGGTGAGCAAGAATTTTCCCAGTTTTTTCACCAAAGTCATACATCTGTGTTTTATTTATGAGGTTTTCAGTGTGTTTGGTTGATAGGAGGTTGAACTCTGTTTGAAGAACTAGTCGTTGTTTGAATAAATCATTAGATGGGGCAGTGGCAATTGTTGTATCTAGCTGTAAAATATAGTTCATAAATTGTTCAAGCCTTGCATTGTGACACTTCCTGAGTCTTGCACTATACAATATCATTTGTCCCCTAAGATATGCATTCATTGATTCCCACACTATTGAGGGGGACATATCTGGGGTCTGGTTATGTTAAGGAAAGGAAGTAATTTCAGTTGAAATAAAATTAATGAAACTTTCTTCAGTGAGTAATAGTGAATTAAGACGCCAAGGGCGATAATTGGTGTGAGATGTTGGTATACTTATTCATCAATAATGGGGCGTGAGCTGAGATAACTATTGCCTTATACTCGCAGTTACTCATCAGTGGAAGAAGCTTCTTATCTAAAAAAAAAAAAAAAAAGTAATATGCACGAGTATGTCCCATGAACAGGAGAGAAAAAAGAATAACTTAAAAATGTAGGATTCCGGAAATGCCACGCATCTGATATCCCATTCAAATTAAGAAATGCCTGGATTGCAAGAGCTGATTTGGATGAGGTAACCGTTTTAGGTGAGCTAAGGTTTAGGATCGGTGATGGTGCACAGTTCATATCCCCACCAAGAATAAGACAATGTGTGTTCATATCTGGGAGCTGGGCAAAAGGATTTGTAAAAATTAACTTTCATCCCAGTGTGGCGCATTAACATTAGCCAGGATAACTGGTGTGTTATATAGCCTACCTATTAAAATGATGTAACACTCTGATAAGTCAGTTTCTACCTTTGACATAACAAATGGGATATTTTTATTGATAAGTATTGCTGCCCCTCTGGACTAAGAGTGAATATGGGAATGGTAATCTTGGCATACCCATCCTCCCCCGATACAGAAATGATCAAAAGTTTGCAGATGTGTTTCCTGAAGAAATGCTTAGTCCACAATAGTCCTCATAGACAGTGCCCCACTGTATTTGGAATGTAACATTTTGTAAGGCACAGTATTATGTAGGGGTGGTGGGAAAAATCGATTCTTAGATTCATCACGATGTGGACTTGCACGATTCTGTATCGATTCACAAACATCAAGCATAGATTTTATGAATGTTTCTTGCTAACGTAATGTGGACTGAACGCAAAAGACGGACCTCGTAAGTGTGCAACTACAGCGCCCGGACAGTCTTTTGGCATGCACTTAACACGAGACACAGATGGCTCAGCTGGAAATTCCACCGGCACCCTCGGGATTAAAAGCAAGTGTATGGAAGCACTTTGGATTCTATGAAGACGAAGGGAAACGTGAGTTGGACAAGAGCCACACTGTATGCAAGTTGTGTCAAAATAAAATAAAATATTTTGGAAACACGACAAACATGTAAAACCATATTACACGTTTCCACCCGGAGGAAGAAAATAAACTGCCGGTAGTAGCTGCGAACCAGACGACAATCGAGCATGCGATGTCAAAGCTTCCACCCAGCTCCGAAAAGACTAAGAGAATTACAAATTCGATTACAATATTTATTGCCAAGGATTTGCGTCCTTACTCGGTTGTTGATAACCAGGGCTTTCGGGGTATGTTGCGTACGTTGGAGCCGAGACACAACATCCCATCTTGTAAATACTTCACTGACACAGCGATCCCCACACTATACAGCGAGACCAAAATCGATGTGATTGAGTTGCTAAAGAAAGCAACAAGGATAGCGCTAACCTGTGATGCGTGGACATCCATTGCCTCTGAATCGTATGTGACAGTAACCGTGAGATACTTATGTATTCCTGGCACTAGTGGCTCTGCAGAAAGAGTTTTTTCTACAGCAGGAGATATAGTCACTGCACAGCGGAGCACACTTGCATCTGAACATGTTGACCAGCTCCTGTTCTTACATGAGAACTTGCACATCACTAGCTAAACACATTTGCACCGTCACGCACGGTCACTTATTTCATATCAATATATGCCATCAATATTCTGTAAACAGACCTGGAAGTAAACCCAGAGTCTTATTTAGTTCTACAGTTTACTGTACTGCCCTCCACTTAGTGTGTCAGCCATTTATAAAAAGGTAGTCAACATTTTGACTCCCCTCTGCTTTTTATTGTAGTTTAAAGCAAAATATTTTTGTTTTTTTATCTGAGGGACTCTTTATGTTCAGGATTTAAAGTCAGAAGCTTTAGACTCTTATTTATCATTGTATAAGTGCAATTTATATTATTTTTTAATTTAAGTGCAATTTACAAGTTATTCAGAATATGCCACAAGCATAATTGTTGTATGAGAGCTGCTAGTACAGAAAGCTTTGTATGATTTTTGGCTCAGCAAAATGTTTATTTTTTTTGTCTGATTTGACTTGCCACATTGCTTCCATTTGTTGTATTTATAAAAGTTATTGGAAGTAAATTCATTATGAATCATTACAAATATTTTTCTTTAAAAGTACAAAGCAGTCATTGAGAAAATATTCTGTATTGAAAAAATAGATGCATCAAGATGCATAGATAATCGTTTTATCATCGAATCGTTAGGTGTCTAGAGATTCCCACCCTTAGTATTATGTCAGATAGTTGGTATATCTAAAAAACAATATAATAACTCAATCAAACGAAAACACCCCCAGATTAAATGGTAATTTTAAAATGACTTACTAAGGAGATATATGTCAAGAATAAACCAGCAGTCTGTCATTCCCTTAATGTTAAAATGAGTCAATTTTTAATGAAAGGAAAGGGAGAATATCTTCTTATAAGCAGCGTACTTGGTTAATACTATCCTGAAGTGAAGAACTTTAGAAAAACTAAAGGCCAAAAAAATGGTAGAGTGAAATATTCAGTTACATTATCACTTTTAGCATAAAGATGTCCTAAATCTAATAAAAAATAAATTATGTGTATATAATTACCTCGGTGTCGAGGTTTTCCACCTTAGTTTGCAGCAAAGTTATGTCATCTGAGCATGATGATAATCCGTGTTCCATATTGGATATGGCTGTTTTCATCATGTCCACCTGGGAGAGGATTACTGCAGTGTTATTTGCCAGTTATGTTTTAACTGCATGCGATTTAGATTTAACCGCCTCGAATTCCTCAGTTAACATAGTCTTACGCTCCGACCAAAGCAGAGCCATGAAATCCTCTTTCAGCGAAGCAAGAATTTTGACTTTCAAGTCCGCTGCCTCCATTTGTTTGTTTAGCTTGGGGAAGGAGGGATCACCATCACTCTTGGTAGGCGAAGCACTCAAGCTCAAGGCTTTAGGCCCAATATAATATAATACAAAATATAATCTAGCTGCATTACGCACTCGTGCTTGAGCGACGAGCGTCCCGCTACAGACTGTGCATCAGCCGGGTGCACTTTCAATCTTTTCCCCAATTGATTGGGACATCCGCGCAACTCATAAAAGAGGCACTGACCGCACAGAAACATTTTGTAGTTATTTACATGACCTGCATCCATATTATTTGAACTTTAATAAAGCTATAAAGCATTAAATATAACTGCATTTAAGATGTAATGTTGGGGTGTTTCCTTTTAAAGATGAGTTCGACAAGCAAGTTTTGCTTCAGTGGAGCGGTAGCTCCACTTATTCCACAATGAGAGTGCTTCTATATTTACTTTGTATTTTTGCATAAAAATTCCCTCATACTTTGCAGTCTACATCAGCTGAAGCTGTTTGGAAAGTTTAGAGTGCATCTCGACTGTGAGGTGTTTTCTAAGTCAGGCGCTAGCTGCAGTGCTTTTCTCATCATTAGTTTAAAGTGATCTCATGCTACATTAAATTAAATCAAAGGACTATTCGACAATGAAAATGTTTGTTGACAAATTTTGGGAAAGGCTTTGAAGAAGATATGAGCGTGTGAGAAATGTATTAAAGTATCGCCATGGAAAGTAATACTTGCTACAGTTCAGCACTATTTAACATTGAGTGGAAAGTTTTTATTCATATTATACATTTTAAAAATTATCAGCTGATTAATTGACTATCGGACTATCTGTTTTCCCACCTTAGTTATTGTATTGGCAAAACCCACGATTGGTCGACTTCTAGTTTGGACATTTTTGGATTATTGCTTGACTAAATTAGTTATTGCACTTAGTCTTGGTTTCAAAATTTCCAATAGCTTTCTCTCTGAATAATGCACATTTTCTGTTTTCAAATGCAAAATTTGTGTGGCCATATCAATATTGGATTACTTATTATATTATTATAATATTATTTGCTAGGGGTATAACTATTCTCTCAACTCACGATTTGGTTTGATTCACGATACTGAACTCACGGTTTGGTTTGGTTCACTATACTAAGCCTGAATCAAGAAAAGTTGGATAGTTTAATTCTTAATAATAATACATTTAAAGACATTTGGAAAACAGTTGCTTTCCTTGAGTGCATGCTTAACCGGTTAAATAATTATTTACTGATGAAATCAAATCAGACATGACATTTGACATTAGGATTATTATTCCCCATAGCATTATTATACACAATTTTTAGCATTATATGTAGTAGATTAATACGGCACGATCATTAAACCTACATTTTCATTTTGCGCAGTCAGAGCAGATCAGTCTTTCACTTCAAACGAACATTAGATCCCTCGCACTGAAAAGGCACATCTCTCTCCAGCTCCTGGTGCTCATTGTAATACATTCGCTTACATGGTTTTAGTTTCAGTTTTTCAGAGTTTCAGCCGAACTCATCGTACAACACCTGTGGCTGCAAAAGTGCAATCGTATTTTCGAGCTCCTTGTGTGCAATAAACAATTTCCATTTGTATGCCCGCATTATGTAGGCGAAGGACGTCACACGCATTGATAGCCTGGAATAAACGCTAAAATAATAATAATAATAATAATAATAAAAACTTCCAATTTCCACAATGTTCATCATATTTTTTAACCTTGTGTCATGCCAGGATAAACTGTTACACCCCTACATAGAGCAGCATCTGACGAGATCGACAGTTAGTTCGTTCTATTTTATGAATGCTACCTGGTTTCAAATTTTTACAACCTTGAAAGAAATGTAAATATATTTTTCTCTGTCATTACATGGTAAAAAAACACAACTCTCTAGATATCATATTATTCGATCTCTACAAGTGAGATTGTGCCCCAAGTAGGGAAGGACTATTTGTCTGTTTGATGCACACATAGTTTTTCTTTGCAATTTAAGGGCATGACCTCAAATAAGTCTTCTGTTTGGAGGACTCTGGATGTTAATTTATTTGTAAAAATTGCGAAACAAGTATTAAGGCTATTAAGTCATAGACACTGTATTTTTGGGGTCTTGTTCGCTCACATGCACTCTTGTCTGTGTCTCATTGTTTCCTAGCAATGGCTCCTGGTGAACCTAACAGGAAACATACAGCTTGAAACACTCAGTATGTTTACACAAGAATATTACACACTTAAAAAGTCTGATTTTAGTCTGACAAAAACAAAAGTTAATCTTTTAAATGTCATGTTAACACTTAAGACAAAAATCTAATTAGTCAGACTTTTTTGAATCTGGACAAACAGACTTTGATAGTGCAATTGTAGCTTGGCTTGGTTCAGCATGTATGTATAGCTGTTACAGTGCTTCCCCAATAGCAGCTGCAAATTATGAGCGATACTGCAGAAATTTCACTTGGTTCATTAATAATCTTGATACAACGTAAAAGCTAGGTTTGTTTGTGTAGGGTTGACTGACATCAACTGGAAAATAATGGCACTTTATACATGCCCTGTTACTTGAAAAACCATGAACAATACTGCAAGATGGCCACCCAGGCTACATTAAATACAGGTTATGTTTTTCAATGTGTTGGGTCGCCACTTGATGTCAGTGTAAAATCTGGGTGGAGAACCACTGTGATTCAGTAGTGTAGATAGTTGTTATACATGTATGTCCTGTTAAATTTAGTTTTATTATCTAATCTATATGTATTTGTTTTTTATTTTTAAATAATGCAACCTAAATTGCGGGCTCGTGGATATGCACAACAGCATCGCTGCTGGAAAAAAATATTTTAAAGTTAACAGAATCCAGACAGACAGATCAAGACTGTAGCTCGACGATGCAAAAAGTCCTGCAGTTGCCTGATTATAAATGTGCATGTAAAAGTACTGATTGAAGACAGTATATAGTATATAGAAGAAAATGCTTAATGGTTTCCTCTTTGCTCACACAGTCTTTTGATATTTGTCTTTTTCCAAGGGGCTGGCTCTGAGGGGTGTGGCTGCAGGACTAGACTCAATGAGTTTCCAGCGAAATGTCAGAGAAGTCAGGGCAGAGCACCAAGGCAAAGGATGGCAAGACCAAGTATGCAACCCTTAGCCTATTCAACACTTACAAGGGCAAGTCTCTGGAGACCCAGAAAACACCAGGTGAGAAACTTGACCGTCCTTACAAAAAAGGTTGTTGATGAGTTGAATTGCTTTCCAAAGTGTGAGCTTGGTGATGCTATATTTGAGTGAATCTCTTGACACCTGCTAAGAACATGTCCAGGTCATGTTTCATGACAATCATAAGAAATAAGTTATTATTAGACAAGACATTATTAGATCTAACACATTATTTTCATAACAAATATATTATATATTATCCACATTGTATAGTATTTGTTTTACTTGAATTGTTAGAATTTCATTTATGCTAATTTTAACCCTTTCGCACGTGAGTTTTTCCTGTACATTTCATGTAAATATACTGCACTATGGTCACAAGAATCACAAATAATAGGCTGAACAAAACAACTCCAGTTGAATGTTTGGATGCATAATGATCATGAAATTGCATGGGTAGGGTGCCATGAAAATTATATCGAAATAAAATCGTAATGGTCTTCATGTAGGCTTAATTTTGTTTTTGTAATCTTTTCTCCTTTTGATTTTGGGGTGGCATGTGACCTGGATATTTTTGTTCGATCCACCCATTTAAATTAGTGGTCCAATTGAGATAATTTGTCCTCTGACAGTCCACTCACTGTTAAAATAAGAAATGTTGATTAGAGGAGAGTCTCAACTGATGGACTAGGGTAGAGCTGCAACTAACATCATTTTGCTAATTGATTCATCTTTTGATTATTTCTTCAATTAATCAAATAACAATTTCCTGTATTTTATTAAAATGTTATTTTTTAAGAAACAGAAATTATAAAGGACGTAAAGATTTGGTTTGGTTTGGTTTGGTTTACTGTACTAAACGATTCTATACTCTCACAAAACTTTGAACAAAGCCTGAATAGTGGTGCAGGAGCCCAATGTATTTGTTCAGATTTCTTTTCTTTTTTTTTCTGCTTTAAAAGTGTCTAAGTCGTAGAGATTCCAAACTTGATAGGATAGTTCCAAATCGCCCCCATTACTCAGGCACCCACACACCCATCCTTCAGACACTAGGTGGCACTATAATAAGCACCTTTGCATTTGTGTTCATAACTTTGGGGCCGTAAGGGCTAGAATCAAAATCAAATTTCATTTCAGTCTATAATTTTTTCTGGCATTTTTAATTTTTGGAAAAACCTACTTTATAGAACTCCTCCATGACCGTTAGTCCAATCGGCATGAAATTTGGTAAGCATCATCTGCAAACCCCCCTTGCAAAAAGTTATTTAAAAAATTCAATACGTAAAATCTTTCCAAAGATATTAACGATAAAATCCCTTCGGTTAAGCGTGATGTGAGTAATTGATCAATATATATACTCCACACAACAAGAAATGTCTTCAATGAGTACAAAGTTAATTCTGAAATATTATGCAATTCAGCCACTCCTTGTAAATCAGACAAATAAATGATTACATTGACAGCCTTTTTTATTCTTAATTTCTCCTTTGGAAGAATAGATTCTGTTTGTCAGATTTGGATAAAAGCATCTGCTTGATGAAGAAAGGCAATAACAGGGTTCGCACAAGGTCCTTAAAGTGCTTGAATTTAGCTTTTCGAAATTTAATGTCTGGAAAACTTGGAATGTTGGCTTGTTTTGTGGAAAAGTGCTTAAAAGTGCTTGAAATGAAAAATGGAACGTGTTTACGATTTGTTAAAAATTATAAAGTAATTAAAGTTTATAATGATATTTGTAATATTCCCTGCATGCAGGACACAAACCGCCCTTGATTGGAAGGGCTGTGTGACTGACAGTACAGCTGCCTTCTAGCTAGTGTTGTCACGGTACCAGAATTTCAGTAGTCTGTACCAGTATCAGTGAAATTTCACGGTACTCAATACCATTTTCGGTACCAAAGCAAAACACAAAAACAGGTTACTAAACAACAGTTTTAATAACAAAGTTAACAAAACATTAGCAGCAGAACTAAGAACAGAAATATGCCATTGAGCAACACTTTAATTAAAATATATAATTTTTTAATTATAACAAAACTGAACAATGTATGCTTCAAGTATTTTTGAACACTTATATTAGATTTGCTTCAACTTTTACTTTAAGTTTTTACCAAGTACTAAAAAACAAAACCTAAATAAACAAGCATACAATAGAATGAATAAAAAACAATTTCCAAACTAATGTGCAAAGTGCTCTCTTATTAATAAAGCTGCATTTTGCCATTTTTGTTCATGATAAGAAATGCATATGGACATATAGACAGATATTATGATTAAGTTCTAATCTAGCTGCATTAAGCGTGTGTGCTCGAGGGATGAGTGTCCCCGAGGCAGAGTCTCTATCAGCCGGGTGCAATTTCAATCTCTCCCCCTTAGATCGGGACATTCGCCAGTTTCTGAGTTTAAAGTTATTAACATGAACTGCTTCTGTATTATTTTAACTTTAATAAAGCTATAACGCATTAAATTTTACTGCATTTAAGATGTAACGCCGGGATGTTTCCTTTAAAGAGCTCCGCCTCCGCTTATTCCACAACGGTACATGCTTCTGAATGTACTTTTTTTTTTTTTTATAATTCCCTAATACTTTGGGATCTACATAAAATAAACTGTGAAAGTTTAGAGAGCATCTGGACTGATCTGTGTAATTCGTCCTCCATCAGGCGTGAACTTCTGCCCTCACGCGTCATCGTTACAGTTTAATGTGATTTCATGTTACGTTAAATGAGATCAAACAACTATCAGACAACGAACATTTTTCTCGTCAATTTTTTTTATATGACTATGTCGATAATGTCGACTAAACGTTTTGGCCCTAATGCAAATGATAATGTGTTTTTAACACTAGAACTACCACGGCGGTCATTTTGACCGTTTTTAAATTTTGCAATGTAATAACTTTGTTGAAATAAAACCCATATGACCATGACTTTTCTTAAATGTGTGTATTTTATTCTAACATTGTTATTTTATTAAAATTTCAAAACAAAAAAAAGAGTTCAGAGTGTTTCTACCTTGAATGGCCATAACGGTCATTTTGACCGCATGCATTCCAGCATTTGTTACGTAAAGGAACAAAGGGCGCTGTTCACCACGGAGGTGCTGAGACGTGACAATGCAAAGCTTACAGTCTATTAGTGCAAAAGAAGGAAAGCACTGTCCACACAGCTGTTGCCATCACAAGTGGCCAAAAGGCCAAACCAGGGACAGTCACATACTATCAAATCAAATCAAATCAAATCACTTTATTGTCACACTACCATGTACACAAGTGCAACAGTAGGTGAAATTCTTGTGTGCAGTTCCGAGCAACATAGCAGTCATGACAGTGGCTGAGACATATACCAATTACAATAAACAACATACTTACACAAAACAATTTACATATCAAATGTACACATACTTACACAAAACAATTTACAAATCAGATGTACACATACTTACACAACACAATAATTATATACAATGCAGAATATAGAACAGAATATACAATACAATACAATAAGTGGGAGTATATGAAATATATATGTGTATATATATATATATAGCAGTTGTATTGAGGAGAATATGTTGACAGTCCAGTGTGAGATTATAGATTAATAAAGTGCAGTGCTAATTATTGATCCTGATAGATCAAGAGTTCAACAGTCTGATTGCTTGGGGAAAAAGCTATCATGTAGTCGGCTGGTGCGGGTCCTGATGCTCGCGATACCGCCTGCCTGATGGTAGCAGTGAGAACAGCCCATGACTTGGGTGACTGGAGTCTCTGATGATCCTCCGAGCTTTTTCACACACCGCCTGGTGTATATGTCCTGGAGGGAGGAAGCTCACCTCCGATGATGTTCCTGGCAGTTCGCACCACCCTTTGCAGGGCTTTGCAGTTGTACTGCGGTGCTATTGCCGTACCAGGCGGTGATGCAGCCAGTCAGGATGCTCTCTACAGTACTAGTGTAGAACCGTGTGAGGATGTGGTGGTTCATTCCAAACTTCCTCAGCCGTCTCAGGAAGAAGAGGCTGGTGAGCCTTCTTCACAACGGCCTCAGTGTGGACCGGACCATGTGAGTTCCTCAGTAATGTGGACACCGAGGAACTTGAAGCTGCTGACTCTCTCCACGGTGCTCCATTGATGGTGATGGGGCTGTGTTCTCCGTCTTTCTTCCTGAAGTCCACAACAAGCTCCTTGGTTTTACTGGCGTTGAGGGAGAGGTTGTGCTCCTGACACCAGCGTGTCAGAGTGTGCACCTCCTCTCTGTAGGCTCTTTCATCATTGTCAGTGATCAGACCTACCACCGTCGTATCGTCAGCAAACTTAATGATGGCATTGGAGCTATGTGTTGCCACACAGTCATGTGTGTACAGGGAATACAGGAGTGGGCTGAGAACACAGCCCTGCAGGGCTCCAGTGTTGAGGGTCAGTGATGAGGAGGTGTTGCTGCCCATTCTAACCACCTGGCGTCTGCCTGACAGGAAATCCAGGATCCAGCTGCACAGCGAGCTGTTTAAGCCCAGAGCCGGAGTTTCTCATCAAGCTTGGAGGGCACTATGGTGTTGAATGCTGAGCTGTAGTCTACAAACAGCATTCTCACATATGTGTTCCTTTTTTCCAGGTGGGAGAGAGCAGTGTGTATTGTAGATGCAATGGCATCATCAGTGGAGCGGTTGTTGCGGTAGGCAAACTGCAATGGGTCCAAAGAGGGGGCAGAACAGAGCAGATGTGATCTCTGATTAACCTCTCGAAGCATTTGCTGATGATGGGGTCAGAGCAACAGGGCGCCAGTCATTTAAGCATGTGATTATAGCTTGCTTCGGTACAGGCACAATGGTTGATGTTTTGAAGCATGTGGGGACTACAGACAGGGAGAGGGACAGATTGAAAATGTCCGTAAAAACACCAGCCAGTTGATTCGCGCGCGCTCTGATGGCCGCGGCCGGAATGCCGTCTGGACCCGCGGCTTTACGGATGTTCACCCGTCGGAATGATCGGGTTACATCCACAACAGAGGCGGAGAGTGAATCAACCTCTGTAGCGTCAGCAGCGAGTGCTCTCTCCGCGAGGCGGTGTTACTGTCCTCAAAGCGAGCATAAAATGTATTAAGTTAGATCCGGGAGAGATGCAGCGGTGTTCATGGCGGAGACTTTATTCCGCTTGTAGTCCGTGATTGTGTTAATTCCTGCCACATACTTCTAGAGTCAGTGGTGTTGAACTGGCCTTCAAGCTTGTGCCTGTACTGGCGTTTAGCTGCACTGATAGTGTTACGGAGGGCATAACTGGCTTGTTCACGCTCCTCCGTGTTAGGAGAATTAAAGCGGAGGTCCGCGCGGTGAGTGCAGCGCGAACATCGCCGTTAACCCATGGTTTCTGGTTGGGGTATATCCGTATAGTTTTGGTGGAACAGCGTCCTCACGCACTTCCTGATGAAACACGTTACGCTGTCAGCGTAAACCTCGATGTCGTCATCAGAAGCGGACGGAACATCTCCCAGTCAGCGTGATCAAAACAGTCTTGTAGCGCAGAGTCTGATTGGTCCGACCAGCACTGGATCGTTCTGAGGGTGGGTGCTTCCTGTTTCAGTTTCTGCCTGTAAGCGGGCAGAAGCAGAACGGAAGAATGGTCCGATTTGCCAAATGGGGGCGGGGGAGGGATTTGTAGCCTTCCGGAAGGGAGAGTAACAATGATCCAAAACCCGGTCCCTCGTGTGTTGAACTTTATGTGTTGGTGGTATTTTGGGGCGATTGCTTTGAAGTTGGCTTTGTTAAAGTCCCGGCAACAATGAGCGCAGCCTCAGGGTGCTGCGGTTTCCTGCTCACTTATACACCCATACAGTTCCCTGAGTGCCCGGTCTGTGTCGAAACTGCGGGGGATGTACACAGCTGTGATGATAACCGCTGTGAATTCCCTCGGCAGCCAGAATGGTCGACACAGAAGCATGAGATATTCCAGATCAGGAGAGCAAAAGACTTGATGAAATATGCGTTCCTCTGATCACACCATGATTTGTTGATCATAAAACATACACCACCACCTCTGCTTTTACCAGAGGTCTTTCAGCTCTGTCCGCTCGGTGCACGGAAAAGCCCGTGATTTCGATGGCGAGTCTGGAATCTCCGTGAGACAGCCAGGTTTCTGTAAGGCACATAGCGCAGCAGTCCCTCGTCTCGTTGGAAAGAGATCCGGCTCTCAGCTCGCAGAGTTTGTTGTCCAGAGACTGAACATTTGCCAGTAGTATACTGGGTAGCGGGGTCGATTTGCACGACGTCTTACTCTGATGAGAACGCCGGCTCGTTTTCCTCTTTTCCTTCTGCGTTTCACGGCCGAGCAGCACAGACAAAGGGCTCCACCGGCGTGTTTGTAAACAGCGGGTCGGCATTAAGGAATTTGAAGTCCGGTTTTCGATGTGTGATTGTAGAACTAATGTCCAAAAGCGTTTGTCTGTCAGTAAACAATAAGGCAGACAACATCCAAGACAAAAAAACAAAGAACTGTAAACAAAACAAACAATAAACCGCAGTGTTGTAACGGAGCTCGCAACGCAGCAGCCATACTCGGCGCCATCTTGAGTCCAAGTACAACAGAACCAAGTTCGGAGTAGATGTGCAAGATCAAATGGCGAGGAAATACTATGTGAAAGCACCCACATGTAGGTGGCCAGTGGCTGTGTTTTATAATATCCTTGACCTGGCTGCGATAAATGCTTCCATCATGTTCAAGAAATGCACAAATGAGAGAATGTCACGGAGGAACTTCATAATGCGACTGGCAAATGAACTTCGCTACGGCCATATGAGAAAAGCCACACAGCTGATGTGTGAGGACCCTGGCAAGGACAGCTGATGATGGAGGAGGGAAGGCAGTGTCAAGTGTGGAGAAACTGCAAGAAAAACAAAACTAAGGACTCTTGTGACAAATGTCAAATGTCAAAAGGTAGATTGTGGGAGCTGCACATGGAAGGTAGAGAGTACCTGTGTTGACTGAGTAATCGATCCACAAGCCTCAGTGAATGATGTGTGGTGTTTGCCCCCAAAACAACCAGATGCCTTGTTCAAGTGAGCCCACTTTTACGAGAATTCGTTCATAATGATCTTACAGCGTACTATTTTCATTATAGTTTTACTGCATTATATTTTTGATCACAGTAAAATAAATATTGCTTTCTAAATCAGTTTGTTTTCCCACAGTTTAGCAAATGTTCATATTCTTTATTAACCGTTTTGGCCATTTTGGGTTAGGCCTATATGTGTTTCAATACATGTCAAAGGTTTTTACTATGCATTGAAATACACTTTGGTGATGTTTTTATAAGCTATTGTATTGATTTATATTCTATTTTCTTTGTAAAATAAAAACAATCAAATTTGTATCTGTAATAAGCTATAATAGCAAGTTCTGTGGTTGTCGATGAACTAATACATTTTCACATTCATTAGAATTTTAATTTCGTGTCCTGGTGTTTATTATTACTATAACAGATTCATTTATTCATGGTTTTTGATTCCAGTGGTGGCTGCATAGGATTGTTTCCGATTCGTGTTGTCCAAACATTTCCAATAACTCCAGAGCATTGTAAAGTCAACATGTTTTGAAAAAAGATAGATGTAATAATTTCCTAAATTCACAACATGTTTTTATCTAACGAAATATTCTGCCTCAATCCATGTTTGTTGGCGTTTAGACTTTCAAAAACATTTTCACTGTGGTGAAAACTTGCTGGACACAAAGTGAGGCACGCACCTTCCGGGCCAGTCTAGCAGCTAATATATATATATTTGTATAGTCTAGCACTATATATTAAAAACAATATCGTATTATGTAGGCCTATCTGCGTTCGCTTGGCACTCCGTGCTCCATTTAATCCATATTATACTATTTTATTCAAATTGAGGATTTTGTTCGAGGATTTAATTATTTTTTAGGGTGATAATGTCATAGAATATGACGACAGACATTAGAAGCTTCATTCTAAAACCTCAATAGAAGATTCGAATGTAAATATGACATGAAAAAAATGACATTTGGTACAGTCTAGTACGAACGATCAGAATGACCACTATGGCCATTCTAGTAGTTATAGAATTCCGTTAGTTCTAGTGTTAAACTCACCTGCTTTAGGTGCTTGAATTAATCCGGGTGTATGTCTTTCATGTGCTTTATTAAGTTTGATGTGTTTCCTCCTTTCGTCAGAAAATTGCGAAGCAGCATTCACAAATAGGTTTTGCTGATCTATGATGTTTCCCTAACCTATGAATTTCCAAACCTGGCTTTTTCCACTTTTATTTTCGACAAGATTCAGTTGAGACTCCGCAGCAACTTTGCTTGTCGTCATCTTTTGCTTGTTGTGAGCGTTCGAAAGTTCCCGACTCTGCATGGGTACCGGGTAGACCTCCAGAAATTCTGGTATCGTAAATACTTTTTTGTTTGAGTACCAGTTTGGTACCGGAGTACCGGTATTTTTGACAACACTACTTAGCCACACCCTAGGAACCATTTAGAGATCCCTAGCAACCAGATCCTTTTGACTTCGATTCAAAAAGGCTGAAAGTGATATCTTTGGATCAGAATGTCCTAGAGAAATGTCAGTCGGCTTGTTTTACTTGGATGAGCATTCAGACTTCAGGTATCATCTTAGAAACTACTTAGCCATGTCCTAGCAACCATTTAGAGCTCCCTAGCAACCAAACCGCATTGACTTCCATTCAAAATGCTTAGATGGGGATTTCAGGATTAGAATGTCATAGAGACATGTGGTTTCATTGATTGGACTCAGGGTAGCAAGGAGTCTTTTTAGTATCACCTTAGTAACTGCGTAGCAACCAGATGGGGTTACCTTAGCAACCATGTTGCAAATCACATATCTCTGCACCAGAATATCATAGAAAATTCTGGTTTCTTTTGTTTGACACACGGAAGCAAAGCAGCCTTTTGAGTGTCACCTTGGTAACTACCTAGCAACCAGATTGGGTTACCCTAGCAACCATGTAATAAATAACATATCTGTACCACAGAAAATCAAAGACATTTCCAGTTTGTTTCATTTGACTGTGGGTAGGAAGGTGCCTTTTGAGTGTCACAATTTGTATTATTTGGCATCCACTGGATCATTTCTGTCAATTCTAATTTTTTTGGTTATTTCTTCACATGTGATTGGACCCCGAAGATTGTCGCTTGCGGCTATATTTATTATTACTTTCAGGACATATGCAAAACAGTTCCTTTACTTGTAAAAATTAAAAGGTACTGTTTATTAGAGTAAAATGGGCCATCAGGGATGGAGTGGGATAAAAAATAATCAGCTCAGCATAGGGCATCCAGTAAAATAACTGCCATAGTATAAATTTACTGATGAAATCAAACATTACATTTTAAACTATCAGCACTATCAAATATCAAGACCCTTAACATTATTATACATTATGTTCAGTATTATATACAGTTTAACATAGTATAATCATCTGCAAACACAGTGCAGATTCACTCGTGTGCTGAAAAGTCTCATTCTGGTGCTCAATTACATGCATGATGAGAAACAATCTGAAACACTTCAAAATCCGGCACACATGACATCCATGAAAGCTGCACGATTGATTACATTCAACTGAAAGCACGGTATGATGTTGCACTCTCGTTTGCTCAGTAAATTTAAGGGAGACTTCATGTGGTAAAACAAACAGTTTTGCGAAATACCTGGAAATACATGCCTGATTTTTAATTCATAACATGTATTCATTAGAAAACATTGAAAATAACTGTAAATTGTAAGTTATGCACTAGAGAGAAACAACTCTTAAGCGCATCAAACAACCGCTCCACATTAAATTGTATGCTAACTATGAATTTTGAACTGTTGATAAAGTGCTCTTGTGTGCAGTTATCTTGGGTCATGTTTATTCCGCTTCATTTTTCAAATGCGTTTCATCATTCAACACATTTTCACTGGGCTGTAAAGTGACATCACTGGTGAAGCTTCTCTGTGCTGGCTGCATTTATCCTATTAATCAATAATGAATTTCGTTGTCTGTTATTTTCATTATCGATAATTATCAATTGTGTCAATTAGTGGTTGCAACCCTAGACTACAGTCTTTCACCGTCATTCATTGACCCCCAACCAGCATCCTGGCTGGATCAAATAAGCAGCCTTTGTCTCCTCAGTCACCCCCATGCATTTCCTAGGGGTTTAAGGAGAGAGAGCAAATGCACATTTGTTATGACATCACTTCTGTTGTTTTGAGTATGTGCTTTTTTAAATATCATTGACATTTTTGGCATAAACATACATTTGTTTTCTTCCTCCAAGTTGCTGCCAGACATGGGCTCCAAAGTCTGGGCAAAGTCGCGGTCAGTCGACGCATGCCCCCTCCAGCCAATCTGCCCAGCCTAAAAGCTGAGAACAAAGGCAACGACCCCAACGTCAGCATTGTACCCAAGGACGGTAGTGGGTGGGCCTCCAGACAAGATCAGCCAGGAGACGAACGGTAAAGCATATTCCCTCCCCCCTCTAGTAATCACAAAAGATTAGAAGTCATGGAAATTTCATATTCCAAAGATGTGGGAACCCTGCTTTTGCCTCTTTTCCACAATATTAGAGGACAATCATCTGCAATCACCTGTTCTAAACTTACTTGACTTATATTGCTTATAAGAATAAACAAGTCTTGTATTTCCACAATTTATTGGCCATTTCACTAGCTTTTCTAGCAAATGACTAGTCAGCATCTAAGCACTTAGACTTTGGAAGGCCTTGTACAGATTTGACCAATATACCAGCATCTCCATTGTTGATGCTTCATTTTGGATTCATTGTATAATACATTTATTTTATTGACTTGGTGCCACTTTTGTTAAAATAATGTGTTGATGGATCAGAGTTGTAGTGCCTGTTGTGAGAACAGGTTTGTGAGTTCTAACATGAATTACTAACATATTCCTTCATACCTCTTCAGGATATTTTTATTGACTTTTAAAAATACTGCAGTACCACTTACAGTTTCCTCCATGATTGTTTTCCCTTTTCCGTGTATTATTTTTTACTAATTGTTTTGCATGTATCAATTGTTTGATAACTTGTAATTGTTACCTGTATTTGCAATGAAATAAACTTTGAAGCTGATATGACAATTAAATCCAATGCAAATAAACTCTATGATTGTAGGCAGCAAGAGACCCCTCCACCACAGCCAAAACCATCTGTGCCCCAGACCACTGATGCCCCTCTGGGAGGCAGCCGCTCCTGGGCCAACAGCAAACAGTCTGGGCAGCTGGACGGTACACCTTTTCTTCTCTAAACCACCTCATAATTCTTAAACTATACCCTCTGATGTTCATTCATGTTTTATTGTGCAAGGAGTCGGAGAGAGAGCGTTGTGCCCTACTCAGTTTGAATTGGCAGCTACCGCAATTGTCACGTGCAGCATGAATTTATTTGAAAGCTGAGACTAAAATAGTGTTTCCCCAAAAATTACCAACTTAAAAAAAGTCACATTTGTGGATATGTAGTTTATGTCGTTTATATGCAATTTGGAACAAAAGACAACTATTTTTGTGATCTTTATGAAAGACAGTCCTTTGTAATTATGATCTGTGTGCTCTGATGGCATCATCATATGATTATCGCATTATCCAACAACTTGGTGCATTTTTCACTTTTACTCCATATCTTGCAGCCCTTATTGTGCAGCAGAGTTGTCATACCTTTATTGCAATTGCTCAAGTGAAGAACTCATGACAAGTGGTTCTGCATGTGTAGGATCTCCTCGCATGAGCAGTCAGTTCCATCAGGAGTTTCCAAGTCTGCAGGCTGCAGGTGAGGTGGAGAAATCAGATGACCAGGAAGATGAGCCCTATGGACCGGGCCCCAGCCTCAGACCTCAGAGTAAGAGCATCATTCTCCAGTCCTTACAATACCATCTTGGATGCAAATGCTTTTTTTTTTTTTCTTGGTACTTGATTACTTGATGATCATGTAAATACATAGTAGTGTTTTTATAATAATATTAGTAGACTTGTCAGAGGAGATGCCATATTTAATTTGACATAAATGAAAACCAAGCTGTGGAATGGGTCAGTAGGACAAACTCCATAAATAGTACTTCTATACCTTACAGATAGGGTTGCAGATTTCATGCATTTTCCTTAACCAATATTTGAACACGTTAACAATCTATAATCCGTTAATCATTAATAATTAATAAGATACAAAACTTACATCTTTATCTAATTATTTATTTCAAGAATAATAGCGACACTTTAGTTATGCGAAAAAATTCAAAGCACAAACTATTTAAAAAACCTAAATAATAAAACTCTCGCTCGAAACGGCTGCTCATTTACGCCTGTCCTAATTCAACAAATGGTGCCACCAAAAAACAATGTCAAATGGGGCACAACTACTGCCATTTCTAGACTAGCAAAGTCAGACCAAACCCATTTTTTAATAAACAAAGTGCTGTATAAAAGGAAAATTAAAAAGACCTCTCCACAATAAACTGAAATCCTACAGGTTTGCATTTAAGAAAATTAACATATGTACATGGGCAGGAGTGAGTTGTGAGCACGGCAAAATACTCTTAAACTCACCACAACATATTCAAGACCAAGGCCTTCTGGATTTTATTTAGAAAAATGAGAATATCTACGTGTTCAGGGGTGAGAATACCTAGAATGCACAAATATTGCCTGGCCAACTTGGCCAGCCTCGGGGATGTGATAGTCTGGTTCAGTGTAGTTCAGTAACTAACGAAATCCCTCACCGTCTACCACACTTATAGGCATCATGTCCTTTTCCACCATAAAGCATAGCCTCAGAGTTATTAGCTCTGCACACACATCACTACAGCCTCTTTTAGCTAACATCGACTTGATTGCTTGGGAGGACAGTGTTCCGCTGTCGACATGCACTGCAACCGTGGGGTGTCGACTTCAGGTTTTACAACAATGACGTTGTACTGGAGCTGTATTTAAATATGGTGTTGCAATATTTACATTGAGCATTGTCCTCTTTTACAGTGTAATGCTCCCACGCTGTACTGCGTTTTGCCCCTTCATCTTGCCTCACCGTTTATTGACTGCTTCTTTCTTTGTTGCGCGCCAGTAGTTTTTCTCAACTGCAAATGTGAAGTACGCCCTCGTGTGGTATTAAAATTAACATAGGCTATGTATGCTCTGGAGAAATGGTACATAAAACATACATTGTCGGTTAATGCATTTTTAATCGGTTAAATTCTTAACAGCATTTAACCGATTAACGGTTAATCATTGACATCCCTACTTACAGCCTTGCTTTATTTTTGTCAAATCAAATTTTGCATCTTCTCTAAAAAAAGGTCTATCAATAATTGTTTGACACAATATAGTCTTTATTCTAACTAGAATAAAGTCTGAAAGCATTCTACATTTTCTTTCTCTCACTTCTGTCTCATGTCTTGCCAACCTTTGTTCAGATGTGGGTAGCTGGCGAGAAGGTGGAGGTAGGAACCTAAATATTGCTCCCAGCCCCTCTGAGACAGACAGTATGCCCCCTGAGGCAACAGGGGTAGGTCGAGGAACACCATCTCCCTCAGTTGACTCTGATGAGACAGGGAAACCCTCTGTTGGGGAGGGCAGAGAAAAGAGAGATGCCAGAGAGAGACTCCCACCTACTGGCCCTCAGCATAAACTCAACGGTGGGCAGCAGCCACTGGGAGGGATTTCATCATCTCAGTTCCATGCCCAGTTCAAGAGCATGATGCCACCATATGTGAGTGATGACAGAATTCATCTACTCTCTTATATATTATTGTGAAATCTGGTTGGTTAATGTGTATACATTCGGAGCAACTAGCAGCACTTAAAGGCACTGTTAAGCAATTGTATTATTCTGAGGCTTTCACGTGACTGAGCTGTTAAATTAGCCATGCAGCATGCAGGCAATCACACATACACTGCTCCTCTAATGAATGAGTGATTTCTCAGCCCTTGATGCATGACAGAATGGCCTATGGAGGGTGAGTTGTTGGAAATTCTAAGCATTCAGGAATTTAAACTTTCAGACATTATGTAATTGAGATGAATATGCCGGTATGTTTAAAAAAAATTTAAAATTTGATTTGATATTAATGATTTCTCACTGGAGCAGTTTTAGAGCTTGTTATGAATATATTTTTCTTATTTTTGAATGTATATCTGCAGTGTGTGATGCTTTCATGGTTTTTACTGGTTGTCAGTATGTCACAAAGGCATTTTGATATTGACAACAGAACTAATAACTGTTTAATTATTGTTGAACTTGGGCCTGTTCAAGTGTAACTGTTTACACCACTTAAGTGGAATTGCAAAATTTAATTCGTTTTTATAGAATACATTTTTTGACTATTAAAGTCAAGCTGTTTATACCATTTGTAAGTGTATGTAAGATTTCTGTTCATCCATACAGAACTCAGTGGATTTGTGATTTATTTTTGTACCTGAATATTTAAGTTAAAATAAGCCATTACACCATTCTAAGTAGAAGTTGATTTTATATGTGAGTTTTATAAAAATGCTAGCTGCACCAAGTTAAATGCATTAAGCTGAAGATATCTTAGTTACTTTTTTTACTTGGTTATTTTTGTAAACAAACAAAAAAATGAGTCTGCAGCTCTATTATCTAGGCAAATTTAAGTATTGGATCGGGACTCGGTATCGGCAGATATTTAAATATCGGGATTGAGGGCCAAAAAAGCTGATCGGGACATCCCTAATAATCACACATCTACAAAATACCTGCCCCATTTCTCCACGAACACTTTATACCTCCCCATTCCTCTAAATGCTCCTTCCTCATAGGCCACTCTCGCCTTTGTGTGTCCACATTCAATATCAATGACCATCCATCACCCAAGATACAGAGTCTGGGGCAAAATGGTACCTGAATACCTAACATCACACACTAGACTCTGCACCTTTAACCAAAAATTTTGTATTTCATCACACCCCAAAAAGACATGGGCTATATCACCGTCCTCTAATTGGCATCGTCAGCAGGTGGGTGTGTCTTTAAGACCAAGCTTATAAAATGTAGAGGGGGTCCAATAGAACAGATGTAAAATCTTGAATTGTAAAAGGCACACACTTGCGTCTCTAGATGCAGTTTTTATATTTTTTTTAAATCCTAGCCCGTTCTCCCTCTTCCAATTCCAGCTGAAGATACCTAAAAAACTGAGATCTGGGGATCCCAAAATATTGAACCAAATTTTCAAAGGATTTCATCACACCACTCTCATAAAGATCACAGAGTGTATTAACCCCCTCGCGATCCACTCTGAACAACAAAAAGGGGACTTATTAATACGTAGTTTGGGGTTAGCCTCGAGGCAACATTTAGATGAATATCTGAATTAAACACAATAGACACCTTTGTCCATACTGAGTGCAAATGTGAAATAACGGGGTTTGATTTAACTTCTCTGGTTAGATTAATTGAAAGGCTTTGCAATGGCAAAATAGGGGCAAGTATTCCTGTTCAATACAAAACCAGGGAGGGGCTATTTCAGGTGGAAGCGACCAATGAACGAAATTTCAGAGACCGAACGCATAATAATTAAACAATCTTGGGTAGGCCTAGCCCACCCCTGTCAATCGGCCTATGCAGCCTATTCAAATGTAATCTGGGGCATTTACCACTCCAAATAAAAGATTTCGCTATACTCTCAAATTGCATCATTGATAAATGTAATGACACCCATCTGTCTACATTGCTCAAACTTTTTTTATTAAAGGGTAAAAATGAACTAAATCAGACAAATTTGTTGGGAATAAAATACCCAAATACTTAATGCCCTGTTTGGGTCACTGAAAGGCAGTTACTGGACAGTACGCTGTCAGAGCCAAAGCTTCAGATTTAGACCAGTTTACTTGTATCCTGAGAATTTGGAAAAGGAATTAATAATTCTGTGGAGGCAAGGCATAGATTTAGTAGGGTCAGAGAGGAATAATAAAATATCATCAGCATAAAGCAGAAGCTTATGCGCCACGCCTCCCACCACCACCCCTGGAAAATCATCCTCCTATCTTATCGTGGCTGCTAATGGTTCCAGGGCAAGACAGAACAATAATGGGGAATGAGGGGAACCCTGCCGGGTTCCCTTATCCAGAGTAAAATAATCTGAAATTAATCCATTTGTTTCTACCGCTGCTACAGGGTGTCTATAAAGTAACTTGATCCAACCAATAAGCGTACTCCCAAACCCATATATTTCCTAAATCTTAAAAGATAATCCAATTATACCATATCAAATGCCTTTTCGGTGTCAAGTGAGATGGCAGCGACCGGAGATTGATCATTCGCTACTGACCACATGATATTGATGAGACACCTAATGTTATCAGAAGAGCTGCGGCTCAAATAAACCCCACCTGATCTATATGTATAAGAGATGTCATAACTTAATCGGTTAGCCAGAATCTTTGACAAAATATTTACATCTAATTGGATCAGGGAAATTGGACGGTAACTTTAACCCTCACTTGAATCTTTGACCTTTTTAAGAATCAGACTGATCGGGGCTTTTGTCATGGTTGGTGGAAGCTTTCCATTCATTAATGATTCCATAAAAACTTATAACATAAAGTGGAGCCAGTTCTGTAGCATAAGATTTGAAAAACTCAGCGGCAAAGCCATCAGGCCCCGGAGCTTTGCCTGTAGGTAAGGCCTTAATTACCTCATCAAGCTCCTCAAAGGTTATCTCAGAATCAAGAGAATTCTTTTGCTCAGTCATCCAGTATTGGGAGTTCTAATGGTTCCAAAAAGTTTCTAATATCTTCTTCAGTAGACGAAGATGTGGCAATATAGAGATCAAAGTAGAATTCTTTAAAAGCTTTATTAATATCAATGGCCGAGGTAAAACTTAAAAAAAAAAACTTTCAAAAGCTTACCTGTCCAATAAGTAGAATGCCAATTCAAGGTCTGTTTTGAGCCTCTAAACCGAACAAAGGTCCCTCCAGGAATCAAATGCCCTGCCGATGTTCACTCTAGTTATCACTTTACCACTATCAAGTTCCTGCTTAGCCAGACAGGATTCAGTAGATAAATGTTTTTTTGGCTTACTCTGAGTTTGTGCAGAAGTCAGTGTTGTGCTGGCAGCCGGATGTTTGCTTGATTCCATCTCTAAGATAACGTTACCTAGTGTTGCAGTTTGTTGTCGCTGTTGAATAGCTGAATAGAAGCGATTACTGAGACAAGGCTCTCGGGAGATCACATAAATATCACATCCTTTGGATTTTCCCGGCAAAACAGTCTCGCTCCCTTCGCATGAAAATCAGTCTACAGGCTTTAATATACAACCTAGGAAGTCCGGGAAGGGCAAATGTTTTAAGCTGCGTTACCAGCGGTTCACACATTGGCAAGAAAATGGTGAATATTACATGAAAATTGTTACTTATTGCACCATTAAGGGAGTAGGAAATTTTTTTGCATAATTTTCCATGAACAAAATCACTTACAGCATATTCAATGGAATTAGGGCTTTTCAAACTGGTTTCTAGAATAGTTTCCCCCTTCTGTCTTTGGTCAGACAAACAGATTGGTCAGGATGTTCAAGATGAATAAACAGACCAATTTTTTATAGTGCCTTTAGGAGAAATCAACCTACCAATGGTTTACTTCTTGTTGTCTTAAACTGTGATGGTATATTTTTCTTTTAAATTACGCACTTCACCTTTTAATAATTCCAGCGTAATTACTTCCTTTGTAATTGTTATATTGATGAGCACCTCTGGTCTGAATGTGGCGTGCTGCTGTATTGTTTTGTACTGATGAATGCTGTTTGTGCACATCAAGTATGTACATAATCATTTTAATCTGTGCTTGGTCTTTTCAGATGTTCAATGCGTACCCTCGAGGGCCCTTTCCTCCTGCTCAAGCCAACTTAAGATACCCTGTACAACAGGAAATATCAAAGTAAGTTATCACAAAAGATCTGAAAACAGAATTGAGTTTGCTTAACATGTAGGAGCTAAGACTTATTGACCTGTTGTATGTGACGTCACTGTATGACCACGCTGCCATTGATTGTGACCTAAATTCCATATACATTCAATGCAACATAAACCGCCTTCAGGAGTTAAAAGTGGCTCTTACATTCATACAGATGGGATTATCATAGTTGTTTTTAAATATAGTGTCTAAATCAGACAAGAAAAGCACACTGATATTTGTAACTTGTGAATGAGAGATGTTTGCAGTGACGTGCCGGTAGGCGTGTTCTTGCTGTTCACATATCAGACCTACTACCATACGGAGATTAATCGTGGATAAAATGTCTTTTAAATGTCCGCAAAAGTTCTATTTGGCTATATTTGTGCTGTCCTCCAACCTTTTAGGAACTTTTCCTGGGATTTGCCATGATCAGAAGCAATTTATGTTTTACTTGCTATCGTTTCTCAGGTGTTTTTCCTTTCACAGCTATTGTTTCCTCCCGCTGATGGTCACTAATATGGCGGCTGTGATTTCTGCCTATTGACCATTTCACTGAAAATGGTCAATAGGCAGTGTCACTTTACATTTTGTCACAGTGATATTAGAGAGACTCGCTAGACTCAATGAGGTGCTATATGCAAATGAGATTAATTCATTTGGTGATTGTGGTGATGATAATGTTGCAGTAGTTCCATTGGAACTAGTAATTCCACTGCTTACAGCGTTAACTAATTTTTGAGTGGCATTGACATCCTGAACCTGACTGAAATTAAGTTTATGCTTGAAAGTAAATCCCTAAATGACAAGACTTTATTTAGTGTTTTAGGATATTTATTGGACTTCAAGACATTTGTATCAGATTAAGCAAATACACTTTCCTTAAATCTTTCTTTCTCCCTCTCCTTCACCCAGGGGTTCACGGTCTGGTGGAAGACCGACCCAGCCTCAATCTCGGGCATGGCTGCAGGATCCAGACAGGCCATCAATCGTTAGTGCCACTGAATTAAAAGAGCTAGACAATCTAGACACTGATGCTGATGAGGGCTGGGCAGGTAAGCGAGACAACTGGATGTTTACGTTTATGGTTTTGCATTTGGTTGTCGTAACCAGAGCTAGACGTTTAAATGTCATTTTCTGTGGCCAGCAACTAGGATTCTTTACAAAATCTGTCTTATGTAGGTGCCCAGATGGAAGTCGACTATACTGAAAAACTGAACTTTAGTGATGATGAGGAAAACCATTCAGCTAAAGAGAAAGGAGATAACTGGTGAGCACTATTTTATCTTTGTGATGCAAAGTTTTATTTTTTTTTATATACACAAAACATTTTATGGATGTAATGCACAATTTTGATACTTGGCAAAATGTGGTCCTTTGTCCTATAACCTTTTTATTTATTTTTTTGCTGAAACCTAGGGAGTGGATGACTAAAGTGGATCGTCTGCGTCCAAGAAACACAAATGCCCAGGAGGGATGGAAAGGAGGAGCACAGGAGAGGAGTGACAGCAAGAGTTCATGGGCGGAGAGTGGAGACACCAGGGCTCCCTCCCATGGCAATATTGGCCATTATAGCAAGATGACATATTCGCAAGACCACCAGGTATGGTATACACAGGAGATTCACTCAAGAGTGCAAAGTACTATTATTTTGACATGAAGGTGGCTATTAAGTTAACTTTTTGTTATTCAACATCAAGAATTTAGGTTAAAGTATACCTTAGTCCTTGAATTGGTTATTTTGTGTGTTTTATTTTTTAATCAACCGCAATAGTTGATTTCTTTTTACTACTACATTTAACCATCTAACAGTGTGACACAATTTGCAAACTAAAAACATAAAAGCTCATTTAAAATTGTCAAAAAAGAATTGGAAAAATTGTTATAAAATATTTTTTCAAAAATATAGAATGGTCCTATAACAGCCTGTAATGCTAGTTATCCTTTTCTGTAATTAAAAAATATCACTTTAGTTTCAAGCAATCGATACCATATTATAAATTGTCCAGGGCCAACATGTTGGACGTTCTTTGGAAAGTGGTGGACCCCGTGTTACAAAACCTTCCACTACAGCACCCCCTACTGCTGAGGAGTTAACAGAGGCATGGCGACAAAAACGGAAGAAACAATCAGAGATCTCAGAGGCGGTGGAACGTGCACGTCGACGGCGTGAGGAGGAGGAACGGCGCATGGAAGAACAGAGACTTGCTGCCTGCAAAGAGAAACTCAAACAGCTGGAGGAGAAACAGCGAACTTCCATGACTTTAGAAACTACTAAACCAACTACGCAAACTCACACTGATCACCAGGAAGTGACTGAAACTGTGCCTAAACTACCTGCTGAAACTCCTCCCCCTCCACCTACCCATGTACAGCCGTGCTGCCCTCCCATGCAAACTCATGAAAGGACAGAGTCCACTTCGGAGGAGGTGCCACAATTAGATTCCCGGCAACCTAGCCCTCCTGTCCTCAGGGCTGCTTCCGAACCCCAAAGCAACATTGTTTCTGCTGTAACTGAGGAAGTCCATAGACCAGTTGAGAGACAACCAATGAGAGACTACTTTAGCACCGAGGAGATCCGAGGTAAAGGTGTATGGATGGATAAAATTGCCTGAAAGAAATAGTGTAACCAAAATGGCAAATTGTGATTTATTCACCCTCATATTCTAAATCTATATGACTTTATTTCTTCCTTCAAAACATAAAAGAAGTTTAGAAGTACGGACCACCTCAGCCCCTTTTTTACTTTATGGGAATAGAACGGTCTTCTAAATTTCTCCTTTTGTGTTTCACAGAAGAAAGTCATATAGGTTTGGAATGATATGAGTGTGCCTAAACAACAACACAACTTTCATTTTGGAGAGATTTAACCACACATTAATTTAATAATGAGATGACTTTGGCTTTTGTATTGAACACTTTGTTTTTGTTTACATTTAGTTGAGGAGCCTCAGTTGTGTCTATCCAGACTGGATTACTCTGTTAGTGAAGATGTACCTCTTCCACAACTGGAAAATGAGGGAGACACAGGAGCTGCTGTTCGCCCTTCAGTCACCTCTGGATACTCTAAACAGTTCCAGAAGTCTTTGCCACCCAGATTCCTCAGACAACAGGTGCTCTCAGACTGTCTTTGTCTTGAATTTTGTCTGCTGCTTTAATCATCTATTGCTGGGGTTCCATCCAACTATTTTAATGTGAATTTTAAATTTGCACTTAAGAAAACCTGAATGGAAATGCTTAATATGTGCAAAAGATTTTATAATTCACTTAAGTTTAAGCATTAGGCAGAGGTGGTTTTCCTAGTCGAAACAGTATTTGCACAACAGCGATGTGTTTTGACTAGGGCTGCACAATTAATCGAAATAAAAATGAAACCGCGATATGACCTTGTGCGATTTATTAATTTGCAAAGGGCTGCGATTTAATTAAATAAATAAATAGTCTGCTCCCTTCTAAGTTTATCTGCGCTGCTCTGTCCGGTCTATATTAAGTCAGAGCATTGTTACGGTGTTTTCAAAGTGGTTCTGTGCTCCACAACTCCTGCTCATGCTTAGAGTAACAGAAGTGACCAGAGTTCAGTTCTGTTTGCTTACGTGCGCCAAATGCTTTATTTACACTAAACATGCGCATCCTGCATGAAGCGTTTTTTTATTATTATCTGCGGAAGCTGCATTTCCGTCTCCGCAAGGCATGGGTATCATAATAATAACGCAGAATACAAGATTAGGTATAATTCAAACATCTTTATTAAATGATTGCTGAGCAAACAGCATTAACAGTAACACCTGTAGAGTCCAGAAACATCTCTTCAGTCTCCTGTCACGAGAGAGCGTGTCGCCCTTATTACACTCCCTGCGGAAACAAGTGAAAGCGGACCTAATATTATCAACATCCAACAAAATGAAAAGGAAGGAACATGCATATAATAAATCAATCAAATTTTTAGTTACTATAATATAGTGCATTGCTAAATTAAATATAATAAAATAATTAATAAAAATAATTAAATTAAATGGTGACAAAGTAATAAAGATTTTCACTTTAAATTTAATTACACCAATGGGTTATCAATTCAACATCAGTTTGACATTAAGCCTCATTGTTTAAGACTATCTTATATACAGTAAAGAATAATTTGTATAACCCTACTAGTTTAAAGGCCTAGAATAAAGAGTAACATTTATATTTTTAAATTATATTTTGTGTATTCTGAATTATTGATTGACAGCAAACACTAGGCAACAACTATGATTTTACTTACAGGGAAATTTAGTTAACAGTGACATTGAGCAGAAAGCTTCAATATAACCAGTTTTGACAGAGCTGCTGATAAAAAGTTAAATGATCAGCATCGATTGGGGAGATAAAAAGAGAATTGGAGATCGGTATCGATGTTAAAATCCTGATTGGAGCATCCCTGATATTCAAGGTGACTGTTTCAAAAACTAATGATGATGATTAGTGGGATGAGATCCTGTTACAAAATAGACAAAAACAGGTACATGGTGACTTTTTTTCACTGTTTATATATTTATTTGTTTGTGGTTGAACTGAAAAAAGGTCTCAGTTTGGTTCTTTTAAGAGGGCTCTCTTAGCCTTTTTGCAGTTGAACATGTATTTTTCAAAATAATCACTATGACTTTTTGTCCAAATCGTGCAGCCCTAGTTTTGACCATTTGTACATGTGTCTCTGCACCTCCGCAAATCAAAGCAATTCTACAAACATAGCCCTTGACATTTAGAAGTGTTTAACTTACAGCTGGCTGTTAAAATAGGTACTCAAAATCACAAACAAGAACAGTTTTTAGGTATATGGTTTTGAGTTATACGGCCCCAGGTATACAGAGGCTGGCAGCATATGGACATAGCAGCCATTCCTGCTCTTATTTTATGAGATACTACACTCATCCTGTGTTATCTCTTTGCACAATTTCAGGGTATCCGCTGGTCCTTAAGTCTTAAATTTACTTTTTAAAATTTAAGACCATGAAAAGTCTTAAATATCTTAAATTACAAGAAGTCTTAAATTTAATTTGCTGAGGTCTTACATTGTGGGGCATGAATAGAGGAGATGCTTAAAACAGCAGAATCTGCACGAGTCAAAATCATCTCTCTCTCTTGTGCATCCATCATTTAGCAGCTGACGCTTGAGTTTAGTGTGAGCACATGCAGGGAAGCGCATTTTCCTGCCATTTGGCATTGATCTAAAGCAACTTTTAGATGCTTTTATTGACGTAATTTCACAGGTTGTCCATTTTCCACTCCTCGCTCACTCAGTGCTCCTGGATTAGAGAAACCCTGCTCCGTGTTTGCTCCATGGCAAAATTAGCACCCAACCACCTCTCCACTGTAAAGTTAAGAGGACCGCTACCCTACTGGAAGGGAGTGAAGTACGTCAAGCCGGAGGTTTCCCCGGACTGAATTTGGCGGTGGAGGAGACTGTCTTCCTCCTATTCTGGGTTTTGGCACCACTCTGGCAGACTCTGCCTTCCCTACCAAAAAGGAAGCTGGAACTGGAGTGAACCATTAACAGAACTTTAATTTCAAAACTAAAATTTAAACAATGCAACGAAACAGATGCATGCACACAGACATGTGCATCTCTCTTTCTCCAACCAGCATGTCTGGCTCGTCTTTATCCCCCTCCTGGCTGATTAGGACAATTCCATTCTGGGCGTGCAAAATTCAGTGACAAATATACACTACGTATCAAAGAGGGGCCTTATTTTTAATATTGAGATTGATTACGTTGTCATTTTCAGCGGTACCTTGATTGTCAACTGAGACATCTCATAGCAACCAAAATGATAAATGATGCTGCAATGCTAACGTTGTTCTACAGGTTAACGATGATCATAAGAAAGTTTAGTTCACCGTATCATGAACATCTGTTTCTGCACACATTTGCTAAACAGATTTTTGTGCCATATAATGTAGAAACCATGACTCAATGTATATTATTTAATAAAAGTGAAGGTTTATCATTGATTGTAAATCAACATGCTTGGGTGGCACACCTGCATCTCAGCTAAATCAGAGTTGTAAGTCCAACATAAAGTGGCGTTCCATTGCAGTTTTCCCAGTATGAATTTTAAAATTCCAAGTTAAATGGGAGGAAGCATGAATCATCACAGCAACAAACTCTCAGACACTGTGCTCTATACTCTGGAGAAGCGGGCACACACACAAGGCGAAATCTTTCAAACATCTAGGTGGAGCACAGCTGAATGTAACAGAATGCAGGGTTTTCAAAACTATTTTCAACTTGACACTTGTGTTTTAAAAACGTGATGATTATGGTGTCACGGAAACCACAGTTTGCAGATAAACGGTTCAGAAACTGCATGTAGTATTTAATGTTGCATGAAATATTTGTATAGGCTTCTTTAAAATGCTGATACACTCTGACTGATGTCATCTGTTTGTGTGTGAGCACTTTAAAAAGGCAAAATACTTTGTATAGGCTTCTTTAAATGCTGATACCATCTCTGACCGATGTTTTCATCTGTTTGTGTGTAAGTTTAAGTGTTTTGTTGTGCAGCGTGTTTGAACGATTGACATCAATTACATATAAATTATGTGCTTAAGTCGCTTAGGACTTAAAGTTGCAGTACCTTTCAAATGATGAAGAAAAAAAAACGCAACTTATGTTCTAGAAAATACACAATATATTAGAGTTGCTATTTTTAATAGCTATTCTTTAGATTTGTAATACTTTTTTCATTCTTTTGAAACAGCTTAAACAACAACAGTGGCAGCAGCAGCAGCATCAACAACAACAGCACCAACAGCAACAACAACAGGGTGGAGGAGGTCCAGTCTCTCCCTCAGGGGGTTCTGTTCCCCCTCAGCACAGATCCCTCTACCAACCTCTTGGCCCCCACCATCAACATCTTGCCTCAATGGGTTTTGATCCACGCTGGTTAATGATGCAATCATATATAGACCCCCGAATGATGTCTGGACGGCCACCAATAGACATGCCTTCTATGCACCCTGGTATGTCTCACAGTGGCTTTGTTGGAAATGTTTTCAGAAAATGTAACATGCTCTGGAACTGAACATTTCATAGTCATTTTTCAAATCCAAACACTGCATCATATAATACATTTTAAAATGCATATCCATTGTATAAGACATTTAAAAAACAATAACATTTTACAATTTATTAATTTCAGCTGTTTTTAGAGCATTTTACATCTCACGTGTGAGGTAATTTGAAATATTTTTCATTAGCAGGTAGAATGCCTCCAAAGCAACTAATACGGCGAGAGCCCACAGACAACAGCAGCTCTGGTTCGGACTTGTTTGATCATCTGACCCGACCAATAAGAGAACACAGAGTTCCCAGTGAGCCTCGAATGGTATGGGATACTGACCCGTATCCCCAAACTGAGCCCTTGACCACCTCCACGATTAATAAAGGGCGAGATGGTGGCATGGAACCTAGGTGGGATTTTTTATAAAATAACATTTTTAGTTATTTACATTTAACTTAGAAAATAGCTACTTGATTCAACATTCCAAAACATTCATATTATTTTGTGTGTGTCTTATGCCAGACTGGACACTGGTTTAGAGCTGGACAGAGGTCTATCAGTTGTTTACCCTCAAGACCATAGCTCACCTGAGCCTCGGGGCAAGAATGACTACTTCAGGGATTCATCTGAGCCCTTGTCTGCTTTTAGTCATATTTCAGAAGAGGATCCAAGTCTACTACAGTCTGGAAGAGCACCAGTCATCTCTTCCTTTGAGCCAGAGGAGGCCAACCTCTCTGCTGCAGAGGAGGTTGAAGCCATTGGACAGGCTGTACTGAAAAGAAGCATCTCTCAAGGCTCCAATCACTCTCTAAAACTGGAAGAGCCCAGATTTGAAGGACTTTCCATAGCACAGAAACCCCCAGACTTTACTGATGCTGGGGAAAGACCTGAGGAGAAGTCCAGAAAGGAGTCTTTTATTCAAGGATCTGGGATCAACAACTGTGCCACCCTTCCTGTAGCCAATGATGGTATGCACAAAACAGACAAACAGCTCTTACCTGCACCCACCAAGCAGAAGTCAGAGATGCGCTGGGGATTCCGTGGAACCGGAGCAGGGAGGAGAGAAGGACCTGGAGGAGAGCGGCCTGTCAGGAGGTCTGGACCTATTAAGAAACCTGTGTTGCGGGACATGAAGGAAGAGCGGGAGCAGAGAAAAGAGAAAGAAGAGCAGCATGAACGAGGGGAGAGGTCGAAAAAAGATGGTGCTGCTCCCAAAGGTGCTCCTTTAGCTGCTGTAGTGTCGTCTGATGGACAGAAGCCCTCTGGAGATGGCAAGAAAGGAATGGTTGAATCTAAGGTGGGAACAGCCATTGGTGGAGCAAAATCCAGAGATATACAGACAACAGCAGGTTTGGCAGCTGCATCTGTTGTGAATGAAAAGCCTGACAAGCCTGCAACAAGTGACAAACGTTCTGAACTCAAACTACCATCTCGCAAAGACTCCAATCTTCCTCCTAGAGCTTTCCAGAGAGAGGAGAGGGAGCGAGACCGAGATCGGGACCGAGAGAGAGACAGAGACACAGAAAGGGAGAGAGACTGGCCTTCTGATGCCAATTTTAAAGGCCGTGGTCGTGGAGAGTACTATTCCCGTGGCCGGAGTTTCAGAGGCAGCTATGGTGGAAGGGGAAGAGGTAGCCGTGGTCGAAGTCGAGGGGACTACCCATACAAAGAGCCACGGTCACGTTCAGACTTGCCATTAAGTGCTACAGGGACAGCTGGCTTCCGCTGTCGGGAAGAGAGTGAAACTCGCAGTGAGAGCTCAGATATTGAAGTCTTACCAAAGCGCAGACGCAGGCGAGGCTCAAACACAGACTCTGAAAGTGAAGGCAGAGAATCTGCCAGTGACACTGGAGCATCGGATCGTGAGCCCAGCAAAAAAGCGAGCAGACCGCTCCGTCGTGGGCTGCCAGAATCTCGCTCCTCTAAAGCAGCCTCAGGCTTTTTGGCAGGACATTTTTCGGAAAAAACTTTGTCCAGGGACGAGGATGGGCGGCCAAAACCAGGTTTTCTGTTAAAGGGGGAAGTGCCACACTGGGGCAAGGGAGGCTTGCACAGCAGGAGAGGAGGTGGCAGGGAGAGGGGCAGCCACAGGTCTACTCCTCTCCGTCGGGCAATGGTCAAAGAGGGTTCACAGTGGCCCTCAAAGCCCATGGATACCTTCCGGCCAGAGGAAGCTGAAACTTCTCGCACTGATAGCACACCCTCTGAACGATGGCACACCAAATATGAAAATAATAAGTTTGGAGAAGGTGGACAAAGCATTAGGGAGAGACCTCGGAGACCTCGTGCAGCCCGCCCTCCCAGACAGGACAAGCCCCCGCGATTTCGGAGGCTTAAAGAGCGGGAGGCAGCAGGGAATGCTGGGGAAGCTACACCTGGCATTGCGGTACCTACATCTGTTTCACCAATGCGGTCTAAAGCCCCTGGAACTCATGTCACTTTGCCTGTGGGAGCTGCTAATGCCAATGCAGCACCGCCTCTTTCTTCTGATGTGACTCCCCCTGAACTGCCTGTTACAGAGGTGGTTCTTCCTGAAATTGGAAACACCAGAGTAGTTGCTGCTGGCAGTAAATCACCTGACTTGTCCAATCAGAACTCCTCTGACCAGGCCAATGAGGAGTGGGAAACGGCCTCTGAGAGTAGTGATTTTAACGAACGGAGAGAGCGAGAGGACAAGAAACAACTTGAAGTAGATGTGACGGAAACCTTTTCCTCCTCTTCTGCACCTGCACAGATCTCTAGGGTACAGAGCAAGTCACCCACAGAAGGTGTGGCAATCCTGAAACGAGAGTCAGCCACGGCTGCCAAGAGGAGCTTCTCCAGCCAGCGGCCTGTGGATCGACAGAATCGCAGGGGAAATAGTGGGCCTAAAGTGGGTCGAGGGTACGCTGGAGGCAGGGGCGAGAGAAGAGGAGGATCTGGAGCAAAACCGGGACGTAGAGGGTGAGTCTTATTTCATAGAATTCAGAGACTTTGTGGGTTACACCAATAAGAATTACTTTTTTTTTTTTTTTTTTTTTGCAGTGTGTGTGTGCCAAGTGTTGCACTGCTCGGAGAGTGACATTGCTCTTTACATTGATTGGCAACTGCAAACAGATATTGAACCACACTCATTTGGACGAATTTATTATTATACTTAATTATTCAGCATTTTGTGTCATATTGCTGTTAGCACCATTTTAAAGTAATGAGCTCTTCAAAGCTATGCATTACATTGAATTGTGTAGGATTTTATACGTAAATAATTAGTTTAAGAATCTTGGCCGCGTTCAACCACCATTAGATGTAGGGAAATTGCTTATGGCTTTTAGCGTATGCCTTTTTCATTTTCCAACCACTAATTCGCAGAATTTAGCTCAAAGGGAATCTTGATTCGGGGGATAATATAAGAATTAATCTTTACTTAAGATCAAAGTCTTCGGCCAGTAATAAGTTGATCTGAACATAATGTTTAAGTAATACTAATTTCAGTGTCTATAGACCATGCCCTGAGGAACATAGATACTTCATTAAGTATACCTCAATTTACAGTCAATATACCTGAAATATTTAAATAAAATACCAGCACTCTCTATCAAGGTCTGGATGTGTACTTGTGTTTCATTGCGTTGCTTTGGTTCTTTGCTGTGTCCATAGTAGGGCTGCAACTAATGATTATTTTGATAATTGATTAATATAACGATTATTTGACTATTTCAACGATTTATCATTAGCTCTTAACCAATTATTCTGCTTGTATCCCGATTTAAAAGGTTGTATTAAACGTGCTTACTAACAATAAAGATTACAAAATCATCTTTTAAAAATACCTCTAAATGACACTCACTGAGATAAAGGGGAAAAATACTTTTTAAAAATTATATTATCATCAAGTGTTTTTGTCTTGTTTTCCATTTAAAAAAGTCAAAAAATCCTTAAAACAAGATATATTTAATTGAGAAGCAACATATAAGATATTTATTCTTGCTTTAAGAGTATGTATCCTAAATATACAGTAAGTGTATTTTGTATATATAAGTGTATTTATTTATTTTTTAAATATACTTGTGTTCAAGAATCTATTCTCTAAAAGCAAGTCTAAATATCTTATATGCTGCTTCTCAGGTGAATTAATCTTTTTTTTTTTTTTTTAAAGGATATTTACATATTTAAAAATATTAGTATTTTTTATATTATATTCAACATTCTCAGATAACAATTTTTTTCTTCTGAAGTATAGTTGCAAAATTTTTTTTACATTGTTTTAAGAGTTTTACATATTTATATTGGAAAACAAGCCAAAACAAATGAAAAACACATTTTGTTGCAGTGTATAATGGGGCGATGACTACCCTCTCTCACCTTTCGGTTCACTTCAATCCATCTTTAACTCACAACTCTCTCGTATTAATAAAGCTGCATATTACCAAATTTCTTCATGATAAGAAATAAGAAGTGACATATTATGATTTAGTAAGTCACGAGCCATCACATTATAATCTAGCTGCAGCAAGCACACGCTTGAGGGAAGAGTGTCCCTGGGACAGAGTGTGCATCAGCCGGGTGCACTTTCAGTCTCCAAGATCGGGACATTCGCGCAACTCATAGACAAATGCCAGTTTCGGAGTTTGTAGTTATTTACATGATCTGCTTCCATATTATTCGAACTTTAATAATGCTATAACGCATTAAATATAACTGCATTTAAGATGTAACGCCTGCATGTTTACATTTTACATTTATGCATTTGGCAGACGCTTTTTTCCAAAGCGACTTACAGAGCCCTTATTACAGGGACAATCCCCCCAGAGCAACCTGGAGTTAAGTGCCTTGCTCAAGGACACAGTGGTGGTTGCTGTGGGGCTTGAACCAGGGTTCTTCTGATTACCAGTTATGTGCTTAGACCACTACACCACCACCTCCATAAGCTGTTTGGAAAGTTTAGAGTGCATCTGGACTGTGAGCTGTGTAATTCTTTCTCTCCTAAGTCAGGTGCGAGCTGCAGTGCTGCTTTCATCATTAAAGTTTAAAGTGATCTCATGTTACATTAAATTAGATCATACGACTATTCGACAACAAACATTTTTGTCAATAATTTTTTTTATTGTCAACGTTGTCGATAACGTCGACTAATCGTTTCAGCCCTAGTCCATAGAAAGTTCTGGTTGTGCTCTCAGGTCCCAGATTTCAGCGATGGTTTGTACTTGCATTGTTTGGTGTGTGGATTTTTTTTTAAGTCCTTTTTGGCTTTGTTCAGTTCCAGGAGGCCTTTGTTCAGGTTTATGGATGTGCGAATGACCAGGTAGATCCCCAGATGCTGGAGTTCACTGGACAGAGTTCAAATGTAGAGCAGAGAAGAGCCAGCGTGAGGGGTTGTCCAGGCTGGTCTTTTAACCATTTCTGTTTGGTCACAGCCCAAAGAGGCTCTAAGCCAATCAAAGGTGGCTTTTTAGAGGGCTTGTGGTCAAAATGTCCTCTCCTCAAGATAATTAACTTGTGACTCTTTGTACCAAGTCTCCACAGTTTTCCTACTCAGAATAGTGTTGGAATGATGTGTTGCCTGTTACAAATAAGGGTGTTTCTTGAGGGAGTCTGCTTTAGCTCTGTGTCTTAGTAATGAGTTTTAGCACATGATTATAATGACATCACATCTGCACTTTAGGGGTGAGGGTGAGATGGCAGATATGGCTGTATCAGTCATGTGATGACCATTAACTTTCCACAGAAACTAGAAGGGGGTGTAAAAGTTTTTGTGCTATTCTGGACAAGTTCCCGTTGCTCAAGATGGATAAGGTTAGGCAAATGAGCATTTGGTCTAATTTCCACTGGGTTGATTCAGACTTTAGGGTGCCATCTTTACAGAGTCTTTAAATGTATTGTCCTCAGGAATTCCAGTGTGGACTGCAGACCTCTGTGATAGGAAATATCAGTGTAAATCCTGGATTCAAGTCGTTCTACATTCTTCTGCCCATAAGCCCACCAATTGTTTATATATAGATTTTTTGGTGGGGTATTAGGTTTTTTAACACACCCCTTCAACAATGGTTAAAAGTAATGCTTCTCATTTCTTACTGCTTTATTAAAGCTTCATTACAAATGTTATTTGCTATAGTCTTGCTTTCATGTCTATTTTACAGTTACACTAACATTTCATCTCTTCTCCCCGCAGTGCTCCTGTTCAGAATGCAGAGGTTGCTCAGGCCGGTATAGGTCAGAAGATGGTGAAAGAGTCACATTCAAGCCGCAGGAAAGAGGAGGCAAAACAAGCTGTCAAAAAACCCAAAGAGAAAGAAAACGCTCTGTCTCAGTTTGATCTCAACAACTATGCCAGTGAGTGTTCAAGAGATTGCGGTTTTATTTTTGTCTTTTGTTTAATCATTGTACCAGTTTAGACAATTTCTCTCTGTACCGGTATTCCAGTGGCTGAAATCTTAAGGGAACAAGTCAAAAGTTTGAAGACTATTACCATGCAAGAAGTTAATTAGTCTGCTTTTATCATTACTCTAGGTGTGGTGATTATTGATGACCACCCAGAAGTCACGACACTTGAGGACCCTCAGTCAAACTTGAACGATGATGGGTTCACTGAGGTTGTTTCAAGGAAACAGCAGAAACGTCTGCAGGATGAGGAAAGGAGGAAGAAAGAAGAGCAGACTGCACAGGTGAGGAAAGAAAGACACTGTCTAATTAGTTATGTTCCAAAACCTAGTGAGCTGCCTACAGAGGCAGCATTTTAAGGCAACATAGGTGCACTGCTGATGCTGACATCTTAATTATGCTGCCTTCCAAGATGCCTCAAGGGATGTAAATATGACGCTCTTGATACTATTGCGTTTATATCGTTTGATAGATAAATAAATACATAACTGGTAGTGTTAATATGGCTACTGCTTTAAAAGTGTTTAAAAGCAAACAGTGCAACTTTGAGAGGTAGAAACACAAAGCAGCAAGTTTCCCTCACTGCTGCCTTTAACAGATATTCTCGCCCAGCTGACACTGAGTGCAATTTACATGCACAGCAAGATGCTGACGACAATCAAAAAACAGCTTATTCAAAAACCGACAACGCACAAAACCTGCATTTACATGAAACGTATTATTCTCTGCTATTCTCTGCACAAGCGCACATGTGGTAAGTCAGTAAAAATGGCAGTAAAGGTGTTTACAACAACATGAAATCGGGAAAAGTGAAAGGATGTACATGTGCTGATTGGTTTTTCTCATACCACTAAATAATATTGGCTTATGTACATATTTTACCATGTAAAGCATTCTAAATCAGTCACCTTATTAGGTTCAGTGATGTTTAGGATGCTGCCTTAAGGTGTTGGCAGTGAGCCAGCTCAATAGGTTTTGGATCATAGCTTCTCATTTAATGTGATTCATGTATATGGGTTGTTTGTAAGCGATCGAATATCTCATATCTTCTACATCTGTCCATGTGCTATGCAGAACTGGTCTAAAAAAGGCTCTGGAGAGAAAGGCAGAGGAGGTGGGTCAAAACTGCCTCCACGGTTTGCCAAAAAGCAACAACATCAGCAGTCTTCAGCTCCACAGAGCCAGTCTGTCCCCCAACAGCCTCAACCGCAGCCAGCTATCACTGTGTCTCAGCACAACCTTCCTGCCTCTAACCAGAGCACTAGCATGCCCCAGCCTCTAGAGGGTGCTGTAGCACCTTTACCCCCTGTGCCAGTAGACTTCCCACCGAAGAGCCAGACGCACAACACCCTTGGCACAGAATTGTGGGAGACCAAGTTGGCTGGTTCCACTGTTATCCCCGATGTCAAGAAATGTAAGTCTTTTTTCTAAACTGGTCAGATTTCCTATGTTGTCCCACCTATGTTTAATGGAGTTTATCTTACTATTGTAGTTGGACCTATCAGCCCTCCCCAGCCTCCATCGGTCAGTGCCTGGAATAAACCTCTCACTTCATTTACAGGGACTGTGACACCTGAGGTAGGAAGGAAAATGTCTTGCAATGTTTTGTTCATATTTCTTAGTTCCAGTTTGTCTCATCATATTTGTTTTGTTTTTAGGGTGTGAAAGCAGGCACAGAAAGTGGGGTTGAGCTTTGCATGGAAAGCATCCAGTTTGGTGCCCCCTCTTCAGCAGGAAGCACTGACAGTGACGGAGTGCCTGCCCTGCTGGAGATAACCTCTAACAATAAACTACCCGAACCCAAAGAACAGAGACAAAAACAGCCCCGTGCTGGACCTGTCAAACCTCAAAAGGTGTTACACAGACTTTTTCATAGACTGTTTTTCTCTTTCTTTCATTTATGCACTATATAATCTTATACCCATATAGGGGAGAATGTTAGTCTCAGTCACCATTCAATTTCATTGCAAGTGAGTGGTTAAGAGGCTAACATCCCTCTTTGTATTCCACAAAATTAAAGTCATATGGGGCTGGAACAATAAGAATTTGAGTAAATTTTATATATATATATATATATATATATATATATATATCTCTTTAAAAACGTAAATCGCTTGTTTCAAACAATTCTCCTCCACAGTTGCCTGACACCCCCCCGTCAGAGCCCAAGGAATATAAACCCGGTCCCATCGGTAAAGAGCGTTCACTAAAGAACCGTAAGGCTGCCAAAGATGTGCTTCAGTCCGATGGAGAGGGCCTGGATAAAAGTGTAGCTGGAGGTAACCGAGAAAGAGACTCCAGCTCACCCACTAAAGACAAAGTTCCTGAGCTGGGTGGAGATATTGAGGGCATGATCACTGCTCCATCAGCAGAATACTCCAGCAGCTCGAAGGTGAACAACACTATCCTTCTAGCTCAGTTCTTATTTTGTGGATCTTTTAAAGCACTTCAAATGCCATTTGCAACACTTAACTTTTTATAATGTTCCATTTTCCAAAATACAACAGATTATTCAGATATTCATTGAGAAATATTGTTGTGAAAAACTTGTACTTTACTGTGTTTTTGTTTATTTGTGTGTATTTTTAGGGCCCAAGCACTGAAAGTGCGGAGGCTCTATTGTTGTTCTAAGGATTCTTTTTCTTTTTAAAGTTTTCTGTGCGTTTGGGGTACATAATATGCGTGAAAACTCTTGAAAGTTTGCACACACATCAGAGTCATCAGCCATTAGGGCTAGGCAGAGTTGCAGGGGGGTTCTGTAGTGTCTCTTTCTCATTATGTGCTCTGTAGCACCCCCTTTAAAATGGGTGTGAAAGATGGCCTCTGTAGCACCCCCATTTTTACCTAGTCACCAAAATTGGTTCTCATCAAGCCGGACAACTTTAATAATTCTAGTGATTGGGTCTGCCCAACAGAAAGTTGGCCATTTTGGATTTTTTTATATAGCATGCTCTGAACATTTAAATATTCCTCATGATGAATCATGAGACTCAACACATTTAGACAACATTATGCCAAGACATTGAAGATACATAATTTCGAACAGATTTTGATATATTGAATGGTGTTGCCATGGCAAGGCATTACATTTAATGGCAATAAAAGGGAAACAGGAAGTGTCTAATTTCTTTTTATGCAATGTGTGATTTAGATACAAATTTTGTTGTATGTTAAGTCTTGAGGGATAATCATGAAATTTTACTATTTTGGGTCATGGTCATAGCGCCACCACCTGGCAGCAGGAAGTATGGCTCTTACAACAGACTTTAAAATATTCCCTCTTGATACCCAATGATACCAAAATGTATGTAATGTACTAGACTGGCACTGTGGAGCTGAAGGCTGATGTTGTTGCTTTTTGGCAAACTGTGGAGGAAATTTTGACCTGCCGCCTCTACCTTTCTCTCCAGAGCCTTTTTTAGACCAGTTCTGCATAGCACATGGACAGATGTAGAAGATATGAAATATGCAATCGCTTACAAACCACCAATGTACATGAATCACATTAAATGAGAAGCTTTGATCCAAAACCTTAGCTGGTTACACAAGTACTGAGCTGCAATCCAATGCTGAAACACTCATTGGCAGTAGTCAATAAGGAATGACTGACACCGTTGAGGCCATCAGACACAATAGGTGTAGACACAACCTGAATGAGAATTTTTCCCTTTCTGATAAAGGGACAAACAACCGCTAATCAATCCAATGCATTCCTCTAACAGAAATTCTTGATGCTGATTGGAGTTTAATAAGACCCAGATAAATTATTTCTTATAAGGGCATCAGACAACTGTTTGTCTAATTTATTTTGAATCCCAGATTTGCTACATGAGACACTAGCATTCTTGTTTCTATCTCTGCTTACTGCCGCAACGGCGCACACAGCAGTAGATCATTTAGATAAGCAGACACGAGTAGTGGCTTTTCAGGGAAGGCAGGTCTCAAATGCTTCCCCATTCTTTTTCCTCAAATCACACTGCTGCCGCATTGTTGACATCGTAGCCCCAAAAAGGGCTTTTGGATACACTGGGGCATCGAGAAAATCTGTCTTCTCATTCTCAGACAGGCCATTTGCTGTTGTACAGATCCATCTCTGTACCGTGGCCAGTCTGCTGCCAGTTAATGGAGAGCTTGACTGCCACCCTCCTACACATCTCAATATGGTCCAGCTCTCCTTGGACAGGAGAGGGGGACGCGTCCATTGCGCTACCTGGCCGGGAAAGAGGAAGAGTGGGGAGAATGCCATCATCTTTATCCTCCTCGCCATCATCCTCAAAAACGATCATCAGCATCATCCTCCTCTTCCCTGTCCCCCACCAAAGAGGGGAGGAAGATCAGGGAAGACTTTGTCTGTGAGATTGCCACAGGTGGGAGGTCTTTCTCTGCTGACAGAGGAGTAAAATAAGGATCCTCTTTCGACGCCGTGACCCACACACTCCTTTCCAAAACTCTCCATATGGAACGGGAACAATGCGTGCAACACTCAGGATTAGCAAGTGTCTGGGGGTCAGGCATGTATGGGCCAATGCCTGCATGAGCCCCAGACAGGCGATACATAGCAGGTGGGAATCCTTTATCAAGATCATAGATCCACAAGCGCACGGACTGTAGGGATCCTTCCCCTTTTGAGTGAGCTTGTAGTTGCCATGACAGAACCTGAACTCAAGAACATGTGCCACTTAATTCTGTGTTAATGTTTTGCCATAGAGGTAGTATCTATAACAGCTCAAATATCCACAGAAAAAGGCAAACACGCCCTCGACGTGCTGGTTCACTGTTCTTTTCACGCACATGAACTATTTCCTCCTCTAAAATCTGAGCTGACTCCCGCTGTTGACATTAACACACTCTTGAACGGAGAGAAAAGAACAGCCGCATTCTGCAACGTACCTGAACAGCTTGCCTTATGAACTGTTAAGTGACCATTTCTTACGAGTACTACTGAGGAAAGCTTCCAATGATCTGCACGGGGAAGCAAACGAGAATGAAGTAGGCACCTATGACAGTGGTTTATATAGAGAGGTGGGACATCCTCATCACTGCTGTAATTGGTCTGTCAACTGACAGACTGGGTGTTATTGGTGCTTCTATGATTGGCCACTCCCGAGGCATTACGCATAGCGAGATACCAAACTAATATTAGAACGAGAAAACTACTTGAATATGATTTTCCTTTGTGCATTTGCCTTTGCCTGCTAAGTGCATTTTCTAAAAAGCCAGCAATCATCACTTGTTTTTCTGAATAAAAACGTGTAAAACAATACCAGTGTAGACTCATTACATATGCATTAACCTAACGGCATCAGTATTGGTTTCTGTATTACATTTTTCCATAAAGAAAAGCATAGTTTGTTGAAGTACTGTTCTTGTAACATTTAGAGTTATTCACCCAAAAATGAAGTATCTCTCATAATTTACTCACCCTTATGATATCCCAGGCGTGCATGACTTAATCTTCACCAGAACATATTTGAAGAAAAACGGAAAAATATCTCAGCTCAGTTGATTGTTAAAATGCAAGTAGATTTTGATCAGACTTTTTGAAGCTCCAGAAAGAACAGACAGTCAGCATAAATGTCATCAATACATCTCCAGTGGTGAAATGAATGTCTTCTAAAGCAACACAATTGCTTTTGGTGCAAAAAAAAAAAAATCTATATTTAAGTACTTTTTGCTTCCAGTAAGCTTCGTAAGAGGGTGGAGTGCACACAGTCTCGCGTGACGTATTCGTGTTGGCATGTTATGTATGTAATCCCATGTACTCCTCTTGGTTGAGAAATCCAGGAGAAGCACACAGATGCACCACTGTGAATAAATAAACAGATTCAAATACAGATCTAAACCAAAACCAACCAAGCTTCTGTACAGCATTCCTTCTCCGTTGTAAACAGCACTGCTGTTCCAGGTTTAAAACTAAATTGTCGCTTCCGGTCAGCAGCGGTATGCGCGTGTGTCGTAATCTTGTTTGCCACGTGAGACACACAAGAACTTTAACACTGCTGACTGACAGCTATGATTTAAAAAGTATTTAAATATTGCTTTTATTGCACCAAAAGTGATTGTCACTTTTGAAGACATAAATTTAACAGCTGGAATTGTATGGATGACATTTATGCCAACTGTCTGAGATGTTTGTAGCTTTAAAAGTCTGATCACCATCCACTTGCATTTTAAGGACCAGCTGAGCCAAGATATTTTTCTTAAAGTGTGTTCTGGTGAAGAAATTCATACACACCTGGGACATCATGGGGGTGAGTAAATAATGAGAGAATTAAAATTTTCAGGTGAAATCCATTTAAATTATAAATACATTTTACAACTGTGGCATACTTGTTATTTTATATTTACATTTTAATGTACAAGAACTCATTGTTTTGGGGTTAGAGTAATCTACAAAAAAAATGAATTGATAGTGTTCATCCCTAGTGTCGATGTAATGTAGTTCTTGTTATTTCAGTAGTTCTGACACTGTTGTCTGTATGTTGTGCAGGAATCAGTGACTGACTACACAATCCCATCCTCCTCATTGTCTGACAATGTCCCCACTGCAGGGACAAAGATGGAGGAGAGCCTCGTGACTCCTGTAAGTGCTTGTGTGTGTGTGTATGTATGTGCGTGCATGCAGTTTTTCTCTGTTCTAATTACTCTCTTGTTTGTGTTGGTTCAGGTCCTCCCTCACACATTGCCTCTTCCACGTAGAGAAGCCCTTCAGCAGAGCTCCAGCCTTGCCACTGTTTCTCCTGCTACTGTCGACCTCACACTCAAAGTAAGACACGCACAGCTTTCATGCACTTTGTGTCAAATAGAACTTAAAGGGCACATATTCTACTCCTCTGGCATTTTTTACACTGAAATTTCATAATGTTAATGAAGGTTTTTGTACATTTTAAAATTTTAGTTTAGATGTCACAACCATAAAGAATTCTGAAGCTGTTTGTTTCCAGAAATGGCCTGGGTGGACTGGGGAGGGAGCTTTGCATTGTGACCATTTAGTGTAGGGGAGGGCACCATTACTCTGTGACAGCAATAACCAATCATAAAAATGATGATCGATAATGATCATGCGTGATGTGACTTTTCACTGCATTTTAAATTTGAAAGACTGCATTCAACACACAGAGAGGGGCACGCCCACAAGACAAGCTATTTCTATTTTAAATACGAATCATAACTACGTACTTTTGTAACAGACTACGTTATAACAGCCTAAATTATAATGAATATGCAAGACACTAGAACAACAATAAGACTCAATCCAGTGGCCAAAAATGTCCGTCTCATATTTACATACATATACCAACAATATAGACTAAAGCTGTTAGAAATAATTGTTTCAGCGATGCATTGCGATTTCATACTCAAACGATTCTGAATCTATTCTCAAAAGAATCAGAATAGAGTCTGAGTTCAGTTTAAATCACGGCAGAGCAGTGGTGCGTGCCAAAGACAGATTTGGAAACAAAGACGCGAGTAAATAGCATACACTAAAGTCAAGTGCACAAACACGACTGTTTGCAGACCAGCTGTATCGAACACATGACCATTTGTGCCCGAATCAAACTACGATCCCGAAATCCTTTCACAAGCCCATGCACATAGCAACGGGAGAGTTGATTCGTGATAAGAAGCCAACAAACATCATGAAAGATGAGCCCGCACCTGATTTGCTCACAACCGGGTAAAACACAGCAGAAAATAATGATGAGGCAGCGGTTTGGGAGATGTTGATGTTTTCATTGAATTATTTTTATAAAAAAGCTGAAAGGGGAAAAATTGAGAGTAAAAAATACATTTTGAAGAAACTGAAAAAAGAAAGATATTGAAGGACAAGATGCATTGAGAATTGTTTTATAATATAAACTAATGTAATCAATTATAATGTAATTGTTACCCTTTGAATCGTAATCGAATAGTGAGGCCAGTGAAAATTCACACCTCTAATATAGACCCACGCCACTTTGAAAACTCAAGTAAACACAATGACCCATGCCCATCTCTGAGTATGTCTGTGTAATACATTTAAACTGTTATTTCAAAAGAGCGAAAATCCTGTTTTCCTTGATATGGCCTGCGAGATGTAGTTGTGTGTATTCTTAAAGTACTTTGCTTGACATCTTAACACCCATATCAGTGAGCATCCTTCATTTCCTCTACAACATAAAGCTTCTCACTCCTCACTGTGTTCCTGCAGATGGAGTCAGCACGTAAGGCATGGGAAAACTCCCCCAGTCTCGGAGAGAAGAGCTCGCCTGTCACCTCCTCTGCCTCCCCCATCACTACTGGAGGAGCAGGCAGTGCCTCCTTCAACTCCTTCTCCAGTGCTTCAGTGCCTCAGATACCTGTGGCTTCAGTCACCCCCAGTACCTCTTTGTCCGGTAGGAGTACATGCTTAACTTCGGGGCAATTCAACTCTTGTCCTGGAGATCCACCTTCCTGCAGCGTTTAGCTGTAACCCTAATTAATCAAGTAATCCTCTAGACCTTGATTTATATTATTGAAAAAAGATTAGGGTTGGAGCTAAAGGATGGTGACTGGACTGTAGTTGAATAGCACCACTTTACGCTCTGACCCATTCATGGTTGGTGTTGGTACAGTATGTAAAAGTATTAGAACAACATGGGTAGTTTCAAAGTTAGGATTTACATTTTTTTTTCAACAGGATCTGCTACCTACACGACGTCCTCTCTCAGCACAAAAAGTACCTCAGCATCTGACCCTCCCAACATCTGCAAGGTGAAACCCCAGCAGCTGCAAAGTTCAGGAATATCCAGCAGTAACTTCTCCCATCTGGGTTGTGTGCCCTCTCTCTTACCACAGCAGCAACAGACACCACAGGTGTTCGTATCCCAGTCTGCAGCAGGTAAATGGTTTAAATTACATATCACACTCCTGCGGCTCTCAGTAAATGCATTTTTTTTGTTCGTTTTTTTTTTTACACAAAGTCCTTAAAGTGCTTGAATTTAGCTTTTAGAAATGTATGTACTGGAATACCTGGAAAATCGGCTTGTTTTGTTGAGAAGTACTTGAGTGTTTGAAATGAACACAAATGCTATACATTAAGTGTTCCTGAGAAATGCATTCATTTTCCATACATCTTTTAATTGTTTTTGCAATATCTCCCTCTCACAGTGCACATATTTGAGCCGCCTGAAAGGGGCCATCTGACCAGCATAAAAAGTGACCAGTCACAGCTAGTTTGATTTTTACTTGACATGTGGGGCGGGTAAAAACAAAGGTCTGTGCTTTGTGTTGTTTGCAAACGTCAGTTTGTACACACAGACCTCTACAACTCGCATATGCAACCAAATTTTGCGCTAGTTGACAAAAATGTCTTTCATTAACAACTGGCCAGTGATTGAGTTGTGTAGTGACGATAATCTTTCATTACGCGTTGCGTCACAAGAATGCGCACACTGAAGATAATATACCTCATGGATTGTCTGAATGGATGTCACCATCGTTTTAGTTACATTTACACTGCATTTAAAGGTCCCCTGACATGCTTCTTTTTGTAGGCTTTGATATAGGCCTTAATGGTCCCTAGTACTGTATCTAAAATCTCTTTTACAAAATTCAGCCTTGGTACAGAATTATAGCCACTACAAGCCAACCCATAATGAGCTTTCCTTCAGACGTGCCGTTTCGGTGTCTGTAGTTTTAAATGCTAATGAGGAGGAGAAAGGCGGGGCAAGGTGTAGTGTGGGTGTTTACATTGGATATATTGCAATGGCACTTAGACACGCAGTCGTTCAGATGTTGCGAACGCATCTTTTCACACTCATTCACACCATAAGACGATATTAAAGTGTTAATATCTACATCTTTAAAGAAATATCAACAGTAAAACCTTTACCTCTCCTAAAAAAGAAAGAAAAATTACCTACCTTTCGGAGTTGTTCGCGTCGCTGCCGTAGTGATTTCAGTACGTGAAGTGCTGAACACCGCAGCACGTGAGCTGTTATTCAGTGCGTATGAGAACTGTCAGCGCAATGTTTCGAGCGATGGTCGTTTTCCTTCAAAGTGGTGGGATTTCTCTTACAAATAGCCTACGTTCTGCGAACGCAGTCAATAGCTTTTAGAAATCCATGGTAACTGAGAAAGCCCTCCACAACTTCGCTCTGTGACCGAGTAAATTAAATTTATCCATTGATCCTTCTGGGGATTGGATGAAGGAAGTAAAAAAAAGACTTCTGTGATCATTTGTGCATTCAATTATTGAGCAACTTTTGTGCTTCGATTGGTCACACGCCATGATATCTCTCGAGGATAAACTAAAATCGCGCGCTCGCGTTCGTACTTCCTAGCTCGTTTTCTCATTGGCGGGTCAAATTCTCTGGGCGGGCAAAGCAGAGAAGGGGGATTGAACCTCCCCCTATATGACATCATATAGGGGGAGATTCAAGATCAGCCCGTCTGAGATCTCATTTTCTCACAGGCAGAGAAAGATAGCCAAAACTCGGTTTACACCGACTGAAATTTCTAGACACGAGGGGACCAAATACAGGCTAGGGGAACTAATATTAATGTTAAAAAACCTCAGAAAGTGAAAATTTCATGTCAGGGGACCTTTAATGGGTTGAATTTTGACTTTACCACAGACTGTTTTCACAAGAATTCTCCCTTAGACGAGTGTAACATGACAACAATATCTCTCTTAATATCCTTACCGTACTTCACAGTCAGTTGTTAATCAAAAAGTGAGAAGAAACATTAATTCTAGTCATTAATTCTCTTGTTAATATGCAACAAAAACGCTCCATCTGAAGTGAGACGGTACCATTTCTGTAAAGTCCTTGAAAATGAAAAGTTATTGCTGAGAAAGGTTCCTGCAAGTCCTTGATTTTCATTGAATGATACATGTATGAACCCTGTTTATAGCAATAAGCCATCAGAGGCCTGCACTGCAGTTATTTCATTATGGTAAAGGAGGTTTTAGGCTTTTAATGACTCCCTTGGAAATTGTTTTAGATGTGGCTAACCAATCAGAATAGAGTCTGACCTACCCCTTTAACAACAAGCATTGAGGCTTTTTCCTACCAAAATTTCTTTCTTAGTTTTCCGTGTTAGTGGTTTGAACAACTTTCAAGTTCGTTTGTTTCTAATTTTGTAGGTTCTGCCGCCCAAATCCCAGCCTTCTACATGGACACCACTCACTTGTTCAGTACGCCTCACCCTCGCCTGGCTCCTTCTATAGCCCAACAGCAAGGCTTTCAGCCAGGACTCTCACAGGTATAAACCTCTGCAGTGTTCCTCCCTCAACCACCAAGATCAACCTATTAAATTATGATCTTGCATATTTTTATATGTGGACATGGGGTAATGTAATAATTACTAGAGCTTCTCTTAATTTTACTCCTGTGCACATTGGTCATGTCAGTAATTTTTACTTACTGCGATCACTTACATTGAATGGTGGCATAAGACATCTAAAAACATTTCTCAAGCATGTTATGCTGTTGAGAGTTTATTTACCCATGTAAAATAGGAAAAACTAGAAAATTTAGAAAGGTGTGTAATTTTGTGATTTCTGCAATGTGAATAGGGAAATTGTGTTAAAGTGTGTATTTTGTTCAGACATTGTAGCCCCTCTTTTCTGAACATATTTTCCAGAGAGACAAATATAATTACAAATTGTTAACACATTTGTCAATATTTTTAATTCAAGAGTTTAATATAGGATTACAGGATCTTGTTATTTGCCAGATATTCCAATCAATCTCTTTTTACTAATCCCAGATACAGTGATATGATAATGTTTAATATTCCCTGCATAATTAATCAGCACAGCTAAATAAATTTTCTAATGGATTGGTTATGTGTGACGGCAGTCGTGAAATGCTGTAGGGACACTTACAGTATCTGTGCGATTGCTACAGACATCGCTAATCCTGTGTAATTCGACTGTACATTTATAGAAGTCTACGATTTCTTGGGGGCAATCTTTTTCACTTATTACTTAAAAACATAAACAGAATATGGGAAATGGCACATTGTCATGTACAGTACAGCATTTCGATTAAAACAAGCCCAAACACATCCTAACTTGAGCGACATGAGGTAGCTAAAAACACTATTTTGGGTGATACGAATGTGCCTTGAGTTTTCTATCATTACTAATCTATTCAATCTGTTTGTTACCTTTTCCCATTGTGATGATTATGATCACATTACAAATGGAACAGTTAAAGAACTGTTACTGCACTCGCAGTTTGGCTGCTAGCAAAAATATTGCACCATATATACAGATTATGGTTTGTATTGTGTGCTTTGTGCCGTTTATCACCTCATTTTAATTTAATGTATTATTACAGATGTTAGAAGTTTATTATTCACTTTGAGCGATTCATCAGGATTTCTGTAAACACGTGTGTGTGTGTGTGTGTGTGTGTGTATATATATATATGTGTGTGTGTATGTATGTATGTATGTGTATATATGCACCATACAATTTAAGCAAGTGTATTGCCATTTTTCATTCACATCAGCATACATCTGTTATATAGGCACATTTCTGGCTTTTAATGACTTGGCTAGCAGTTCCAACATTCCAGGATAAAGGATTAAATCTCCTTCATTGTTTGATTGTGTTGGGTTATGTAGGTTGATTGAAAACTTTTTAATGGGTTATGATTGTCTCCCGGTAGCCCACGGCAGTGCAGCAGATCCCCATCCCCATCTACGCTCCTCTGCAGGGGCAGCACCAGGCCCAGCTAGGCCTCAACAATGGATCTCCTGTGTCTCAACCTCAAGACCTCTTCAGCTCCTCCATACAGACCTACAGGTACCGCAGCCTGATGAACATCTGGTAATTTCAGAGCTCTTCTGCAGCATTCAGTCTGAATCAATGTCAACATCAACAAGACAATAAAAAATATTCACAATTTTTATAAAAAAAAAATAATCCCAAAATGTTTCCATTAGTTGTTGATTAAAAAGTGAGATAACCAATACATTGTACACTCTTTTGCCTTTTCTCTCCTCACAGGTCTCAGCAGGCGTTCATGCAAAACAGCCTCTCCCAGACGTCTCCCATGATGATGTCTGGCACACCGCTGCACAGTTACCCTGGGGTTCAGCCACCAGAACTGGGCAAGCACCAATCCAACCTGGCCTTCCAGCAGACCTCAAACACCCAGCACATCCCCATCCTGTTTGAGCCTCAGCTGAACCAGCCCTCTGGCATCGGAGGATCACAGCTGATAGACACACACCTACTGCAGGTGAGAAATAACCTCCTGCTCCTAATGCTTCAAATATTTGCATAGCCTTGATATTCAAGTGCATGGAGCATTTAGTAAAGATTATTTAGAATGGGATTAGAACTGGATGAATTCAGCACAGATATAAAGACTGCTATAACCACTTGCTTCTGAAACAGTATGTGGGGGAAACTATTCTATTCTACAATTTGCATCCTGCAGAGCATAAAATCACGCAGATACGGGTCAGGAGCTTCAGTTAATGCTCGCATCAACCATCAGAATGGGGGAAAAAATTTGATTGGAGCGTGGCATTATTGTCGGTGACAGATGGGCTGGTTTGAGTATTTCTGTAACTGCTGATCTCCTGGGATTTTTACGCACAACAGTCTAGATAGTAAAGAGAATGGTGCAAAAAACAACCACTGAGTGGCAGTTCTGTTGACAAAAATGCCTTGTTGATGACCGAGGTCAACGGAGAATGGCCAGACTGGTTCAGGTTGACAGAAAGGCTACAGTAACTCTGAAAACCCCTCTTTAATTGTAATTGTAAGCAGAATAGCTTAACATGTCGAACCTTTAGGCGGTTGGTCTACAACAGCGTAAGACAACGTTGGGTTCCACTTCTGTCAGCCAAGAACAGAAAATGTAATCTGCAGTGGGCCTACTATTTGTGTACCTCTGCAGAAATCCAGATATGTCAGACCAGGTGATGTTTTTCCAATCGTCTAGTGTCCAATTTTGGTGAGCCTGTGCCCTCTGCAGCCTCAGTTTCCTGTTCTAAGCTGACAGTAGTTGTACCCAGAGGGGTCTTCTGCTGCTGTAGCCCATCCGCCACAATGTCTGATGTGTTGTACCTTCAGAAATGCTTTTCTGCATGGCACAGTTTTAACGTGTTTATTTGGGTTACTGTCACCTTCCTGTCAGCTTGGACTGGTCTAGCCATTCTCCTCTGACTGTTTTTTCCCATAGAACTGCCGCTCGTTGGATGCTTTTTGGTTTTGGCACCATTTTGAATATAAACTAGAGACTGTTGGTGTGTGAACCTCAGGCGATCAGCAGTTACAGAAATACACAAACCAGCTTGTCTGGCAACAACAATCATGCCACGGTCGACATCACTGAGGTCACATTTTTTCCCCATTAAACAAACTTAAGCTCCTTTCCCATATCTGCATGATTTTATACATTACACTGCTGCCACACAAGTGGCTAATTAGATAATCACATGAATAAGTAGGTGTGCAGGTGTTCCTAATAAAGTGGCCAGTGAGTGTATGTTGCAACTAAATTGTAAAAAATTATGCTAAGATTTAAAAAAAATAAAGCCATGACCTTGTTTTAAAGTGTTTATTGTGTATTCTGATTTGTTCTGCAGCGTCAGGGAATGAGTCAGCACTCAAACCTGTACTCTGGTCAGGTTCAGCAGCAGAGCAGTTACTACAGTTCAACACAGAGTCCTAGTTCCACCTTGCAGCAGGTGACTGTTCCTATGCCGGGTTCACAGTTGTCTTTGCCCAACTTCGGCTCTGGTGGTGGTCAGCCACTCTTGGCTTTGCCTCAGTCCTTGCCTTCAACTCCTCCCCAAGCCCCGCCCCCCAGCCTCAACCGCCAGCCCCCCAGTAATCTGCCCTACCGTGGCCTAATTGGCCAGAATACACACAGCATGATGCAGCCTTCCAATAAGGTTTGTGCACAAAAATGCTCATACACTGATAGCCTAATATCGCCATTGCCTTTTCTCTTTTAATTTTTAATTGCAAATATTACAGTCCATATTTGTTCGGTTTACTGACAAGTAGTAGTCAGGTAAACAAGTAGTTTAACAGAGCCCAGATCATTTTCTGGATACATTGCTATTATATTTCATTTTATTTTAAAGCAAAAGTGTGTAATTTATATTTATGTATTGATTTATATTTATATTTGAGATACATTTAAATATTAATATAATGTTTAATATAATTTAAATTTGGGCTGTTGATTTAACATGTTAATTTAGTATGACTCATTATTTAAAAAATAATGCAATTAATCGTGTCCCTGGAACATAAGGAATTCCTATCTTTTGAGCAATTCAAGCTTGAAGTGCCACCTGTTTTCAGCACGGGGCAGTAAATGAAACTCCACCTCTATAGGCAACACACAGCTATACAGAGAGCAAACCACACTCCGGTTTGCTTGACACTAGCGATAGCACAAGATAAGAATGTCATAAGAATGATAAGTTCTTGCATTCCAACAGCTGGACGGAGTGCAATTTTAAATGCAGGGATCTCAAGACGTGTTTAACTTGGCACAGCAACCTGAAAACACAGTGGTTATATTTATGACGCAACCAAAGTATGACGCACTCAGTGTCCATCTGATACAGGTGTACATTGATACGTCCCCTTTTTTTTTTTAAATCCCCTTTTTTCTCCCAATTTGGAATGCCCAATTCCCACTACTTAGTAGGTCTTCATGGTGGCGCAGTTATTCACCTCAATGCGGGTGGCAGAGTTGCCTCCGCTTCTGAGACCCCCAATCTGTGCATCTTATCATGTGGCTCACGGTGTATTGCACCGCGGAGACTCGCAGCATGTGGAGACTCATGCTATTCTCCGCGATCCACGCACAACTTGCCACGTGCCCCATTGAGGATCCCTAATCATGACCACGAGGAGGTTACCCCATGTGACTCTACCCTCCCTAGCAACCGGGCCAATTTGGTTGCTTAGAAGACCTGGCTGGAGTCACTCAGTACGCCCTGGATTCGAACTCACGACTCCAGGGGTTGTAGTCAGCTTCAATACCCGCTGAATTACCCATGCCCCCAAGAAAAGTCCTTTTAATAAATCTATTACAGACAGACTGATGAATTCAATTGTAAAATGGATTACTATGGATTGGCTTATGTTCAATAATATGATAAAAATAATAATGATGTACAAAGCCACTTTTTTTCTATTGTCTTATAAATACTTTACTCATTTGCCACAATAGTGTATTGTGTTCTAGTTATTTTGTCATATATATTATATTTATAATTATTTAAATATAGCAATTTATAATTGTTTTATCATTATATATTGAATTATTGTAATTTGGGGTCCTTTCTCAACTAATATTCATAAATGATTTATTTTAATTAATTTTATCGCTATCATGTGATTAATTTGAATTGATTGACAGCCCTAATTTAAAAATGATTCATATTTTGTTGCTTTTAAAATTGAAAGCGGCTGTGTGTTTATTAAATTTTTTTTTAAGTCGTCATTTTTATTTGTACAGTGCTTTTCACGACACACGAAAGCAGCTTTATAGAAAATCATGCATTAACAGAAAATTAAACTGTAATATCTATAAAGTCTTGGTGATCATTATGTAGTTTGATTAAATATGATTGTAAATTGTGTTTATAATTGTATATAGAACCCCAGTGAGCAAGACGAAAGTGACTGTAGCAAGGAACACAAAACCATAAGATGTTGATTTAATGGAGAAAAATAACCTTGGGGAGAAACCAGACTCACTGTGGGGGCCAGTTCCCCTCTGGCTAAACAACATGAATATAATGCCAATAACACTTAATTATGTGTAGTGCAAGTCATGGTTTAACATTAATAAACCAAGTAAGTGTTAAGGGTCAGTGTTTAAACAGATTTTGTATGAACTGTAAAATTAATGACTAATGTCTTTTGAAGTTTATCCTGGATTAACTGCAGAAATTCACATAGATGCAATTGTCCTTTGTTAGTTGGCTGATAAAAGCTTTTGTTGCCAATTAAATGATGGTCTTTGTATTCCATTTCAAGAGAGTAGTTCATCAATAAACAAAGGTGATGCAGGCAGAGATCAATGAGGTGCATTGCAGTTCAACCAGCTGGTAATTTTGGTCAGGTTTGGTGGGGTCCATCCTAAAAACAAAGTTCAGGCTGTGGCATATGAAGTATCCGATGTCTTACAGTTGGAGTTGGCATCAGTTTATCCTCTGAAGTCCATCGTAAAAGACTGAAGTGATGTCTGGCTAGCACTGGCTGCATTTAGTCATCACTCAACTCCTTTTTATCTGTTGTAGATGTGTGAGATGGATCTGAAGCTCTTCAGTGGTGGAATGGATGTGAAGCCTGGAACACCACCTGTTAGTGCAAGAAGCACTACCCCAACTTCTAGCCCTTATAGGTATATAGGTGTATATACAAATCTTTAAGTTTGCTTAAATATTTGGAAACAAAATTTGCAATTTCCATATTGATGGCTGTTGGTAGAAACTGGGAGTGTTGACACATTTAATTGGTCAAGCAGGCATGTTGTCATTGCCCATAACATCTCAAAATGGCCAATATATTGGTCTTCCGCTAATACAAAGCCATCTAGCTTTTGTTCACTTGATACATAGTTCTTATCCCTTTATTGGTGTATGTTGTATTTTTTTCCTGAAAGCTTGTTTGCTTTCTCAGGGTGAGTTCCACAAGTCCCAGTAGTCAGTCTAACAAGATGAACAGCATGCTATATCCCAAACAGTTCCCATCTGGATCTGCAGGAATGCGCATTGCCCAGCACTTCCCCGGACAGTTCAACCCACAGGTCAGCTCCTGATGTACACACAAATACTGGTGCCATTCAAAACTCAATGAATGCTAGATTAAACTATGCTTCTGTGGAAAACGTTGATTTGGCCATTGAGAAATGCTAAGTGTACATGTGTATGTTTGGTTGTTGGAAAGCTTAAAATATTACTCACCATTTAAGAGTTTATCCTGTCTGTCATGCATTCAGATGTTGTCTCAGGCCAACATGGTGTCTCCGCTGGTGCGTCCACCCCATGCAAACTTTCCTGGAGGGATGCAGCGTTCACCTATGGGTCAACCCATGTCTTCTAACATGAGCGGAGGTCTGATGCCTCACCCTAGACCTCAACACCTTCCACGTGGACCCTCTGGTCCTCCTTTAGCACTGCGTGGAACACAGGCTGCCCTGAAAGCAGAACAGGACCTTAAGGTGAGTGTTGGATCATGTGAAATGTTTTAAGATTGCTTTAATTGGGAATATTTTTATAATTTAACATTATAGAACATTACATTTAAATTATTAAATGCTAAACGTGTATACACCTTTAGAAAGCAGTAATGTTATTCTGAGGCACTGGAGCAGTTATCAAGTACATTTAAGTGGCCATGTTGGACTGTTTTTGAGTGTTCACCTTTTTCTGTCAGGCTAAACAGAGAGCTGAGGTTTTGCAGTCCACCCACAAGTTCTTCTCTGAGCAACAGCAGCTGAAGGCTCCAGTCAGCAAGTCCACCCGCATGGAAGGGCCAGGCAGACCCAACAACAGTGTCACTTCAAATCACCAGGGGGCACCATCCGACCACCAAGAATCTGACAAAACTACACCGCTAGCAACAACCAAACCCATCAGAACAGGTCCAATCAAACCGCAGGCCATCAAACCAGAGGAGAGTAAATAGTCAGAACTGCTTCAGAAAGGACAAGTAGATTGAAGGATGGATGGAGAGGTCTGATGTGAAGAGGGCAATGTACTAGAGCACCTGAAAGCAGTTTAGGGAATTATATGGATGTAGAGTGATAGAGGTTCATAACGAGGTGCTGTGCATTTCTCTCATATTGACTGTGCTCTTCTTCCTCATCCTTTTATCAGTCCATCCATTCTGTCCACAGCTGTGGTTGGCATTAAGGTGAAAGCACCCCTTCATTGTGTGTGTCCAAACTAAGAAACGTACATCCCCAGAGAACAGTGAAGGTAGACATCAACACAAATTAAACTGGCTGCTGAAAACGCCATTTTTATAGCAATATGATTTACTTTTCTCTTTTCCACCTCTTCCCCTGGAGAAACATGTTTTAGACAGGAAGATATTTCCTTTTTTCATTGAAATTGTTTATCCCAACTTTGTTTTTTGGTTCTTTCTCAAGCGGCGGCTCTTAAGTTGTTATTGTGATGTGACTGTGTACACACTCATGCATACCATTACTGTGTGTGTGCACATATTGCTCCACATTGTCTGTACTAATAATTACCTTTTCTTAATATTTTCACCTCAACCATATGTATTGGCCTTAACAAAACAAATCATTTCAGCAGATTAAGAACTGGTTACGGATGTATTTGTTTAATTCATCGATCACAGTCTACACTGTGAGCCTTCCCTCCTGCCTTCTCAGTAGTCTATGCCTGCAAGAATTGAAGATTGTGCATTTGCGTCTGTGCAAGAGTACCATGAATCTTTAGCCAAAGGATAGGCCCCGAAAGACCTGAATCCTTTTAGATAAATATATATGATTTTGAAAAAAACAGTTGACAGCTCTGCTTTGTCAACAGCTAGTAGAATTACAATGGAATGTTTTCTTTTATTGTTTTTTGTAAACGGTTACTCCAAACCATGCCTATGTTTGATGTGTCCTAAGATTAAGCCCCTCCCCTTATTCTGTGAATGTGAGGACAGACACTTCTCAAACTTACTCCAGTCTTTCATCATCCAGCCTATTCACAAAGCTCCCAACCATGCTGCTGACTAGCTCTGACTCTCCTGACCAATCACTGCAGAGAAGGGGCGGGGTTTGGGTTGGGGCGAGAACATTGAGTGCAAGGCAGCCAGATTCGATGAGGGGTTGGGGGCAAGAGTGATAAGTCTTGGAACAGAGGCTCTCAAATGTTTGTGAAAAAGGACTCCTCTGTTATGGTGACCACAGGACTGAGTATATAAGATGTTTCACTGAACCACTCCTCTTTGGTTGCTAATAAAAAGAAGGGGCCGGCAAATGAACAAGGGTTTCAGTAAGGCTCCCCATTTCTTGTTTGTTTAGTAGGAATTAGAAACTACAAACAGAAGGGGAGGAGAGGAATTTATATTTTGTTTTTGTTTTACTTGTACAGGGGTTAAATCGCTGTATTAAAATATGTAAGGTCTTATTTACATTATCCTGGTTTGGTTACAGAAACAAATAAAATAATATGCTGTTATAAATGGACTGCGGTTGTTTGCTGTTTAATGGATTAAATGACTGCGTGTGTCCACCAAAAATGGACTATGGTACTGACAATGTAATTAACACATTTAAGAGTTTGTATATATTTTACATTTGCTGTGGCATTTTTCCAGATTGTGAGCAATTTTCAAACTTAAAATGTATACACCTAGACAAGATAACACTCTTGAGGTAACATTGTGATTCATTTATTTTGATGCTAGGGGGCGCTATATCTTAATAATCCTATTTTTGTAATTACTCAAAGCAGATTAAATGACACACTGAAATTGCTGTCCACAGCATCCACAGGATCTTTTGTCAAATTTGTTTGTTTTGGTCATCTCACCATTTGTGCTTGTCCCCCGACAATAGTCGCTTACGGCTATGTTTTTTTATATTAAATTTGTAATCTTTATTTGCACAAGTTAGTACACTTCTGAGTAGCCATAACATCCCAGATCTTAACATTTCAAGGAGCACATGATTACGTCTTGAAAAGCAAATTCAAAGAGAAGAGAAAATGTTCATTACATACAGATCTGAGAATATACACCAGAGATCAAGATTTTATTGGAGTTTTTGAGGTTGTTTACATCTTTGTACAATCTATCAATTCAGAGGCAGGCTAACTGTAAAAAAATATGCCATTTATAATTATTAGAACATGTATTCAGTGCGGTAAACACATAAAAAGGCAAGACATCGCTTACAAAGGTAGAAAAATAATTTCTCTATTAACATGTTAAGAAGACAAATCCACTGAAGAAGAAAATGTGGCCTTATTAAAAACCTGTTAGAGTTATAAATGACTAAATTTCATTTATCATGACACTTTAGAAATTACATTTTATAAGTTGTTGGTCAAAGAATCATCTTTGAACATACATGAAGACCATCTCCGATGAAGATGCAGAAATATAAATTAATATCTTAATCTGAAGATGTGCAATATAGTCATTACATATACTTACTGCTGTTGGTGGTATTAACATTGCACCAGCATCATGAATAGAATGTTGATTCTTGTCCTACTGAGAGTCTGTCATTGCCTATGCATATCAGTAAATCCAACTATACCTCACTGGTTGGTAAAACATGATAAAATATCACAAAACACAAAACAGGTTAATCTGGAATTTACACTGAACACTTTACTCCTGCTTGCCAAGCCTCACATTATAAGATACAATGTAATAGTTATCCCAAGCAAATAGCTTTCTCTGCACTGGGTTGTAGTCTACCATGCTATTGTAGCGATAACGGTTTTTGAAGGGCACTGAGATTGCTTTACTCTGGCTGGTCATAGTGTCATACATGTAATTTATTGTGGTGTTTGGTGAGGTGTAACTAGCGACTGTGTACAACTTGCCACAGATCATAAAAGCATTAGCCACCGATGTCTTGCGGATTTTGGTCTCCCAGGTGCCCCTCACCTCCAAGCTCTGAGGGTCCAGCTGGGAGATCACAATGGCACCCTTGGCTTTGTTAGTGCTGTAGATGGCCCAGAGACCGTTTTCATCAATTGCCAGGTCAATGTCTGTGTATCCACCCCAGGAGTAGGGGAACTGACCATGGAAGCCAGCATGGGGAAGATCACGACGGGCAGCAATGTTCTCAGAGAGTAGATCATATCTTAGAAGTGTGCGGCTGAGCCTTCGTTGGTAGTACAAGGAGCCCTGGTACATGGTGGCGCCAGTGCTCTCCACAGCTTCTGGTAGGAGAAGGACTTTGGTTGGGAAGCCACGTGTCAGCTGGTCCATGTTTTCATACCCGAAGAGTTGACGCACTTCAGACCCCACGGCGTCAATTCGCCATACCATCTCTGCACCATAAGGTTCCTTGGCATCTGGGTCCTTCATCCAGACACCGTACTTACCAGCAATAGTATCAGCCTTACGATGCATTTCAGGTTCTCCTACCCACACCAGGTCACCACAGCCTGAAAAAAATTGAGATTGGCACTTGGAGACAATTCATAAACAATTTTGAGGAAACGTGAATAAGAACATCAGATTTCACAAGGTCCCAATGAAGTGAAAGTTTGACAGGTTGAAATGAGACCCAACCAAACCAAAATATGCTAAATATGGCTAAAGGTGGAAGTGAGGACATCTTGTCCTATCACTCCTTTTAGTATAAATGGTTAGAGGTAAACTTACTCTTTCCTTAAATACCCTGTAAGGCAGAAGTGTTGTAGTAGCAGGGGTAGGAGATACTTGGCAGAATTTGAAAGACTTGTCTGGGAAAAACCCGAAACTCAACTGTCTTGGTTTAGTAACATGTTCCTATCAAGTTTCCTATCAACATTACCATTTTGGCGCCTTACTAAATATATACGACTCCCTTAATATACCAGATTATTTTAGCCGCAAATGAATTGGTAAAAATAGCAGTATTTGTGTTAGTGCTGTCAGCAGGAATTAATGTTATGTGCACGGTATCATTTTTTCAAGCACCTGAGATGGACAGATGGTGTGGCATGGCTGTTACATAAATCAAATTTGACAGTCCAACTGATAATTTAAGATATTTTGAAAGGCATTAAATCTACTACTATGTAGCTCTTTATGAAGGGTTAAGATTAGGGCTTGAAACACTCACCTGTAATATCTGCTGGACCGTCCAGATTTGAGGCAGAAACTTCTGTTACCACGGCTGTCAGCTCCTGATATCCCGGAGACTCATAATGCCATACAGGATCTAAGAGAGTGAGAGGACAGAAATTCACAATCACTTACTGAAATTGAGATGTGTATGTAAAGGTGTTGAGGTCTACATTTGTCAACCCTTCACTCTCTGAAAGGTAGCCAGGATCATGAGATAGCAAATCATTATGGGATATTGTAGATCATCTGCTTTCCCAAAGTAGTCTTAGCACAGGAATGGAAGATCCCAATTGTAAAGCTTGCTAAATTCGGTGATTATCTGGATGCCGTATATTCTGTGTAGGAGCTACTGTAGGGTTCTGTGTAGGGTGTTACACGTAACCTGTTAAACGGGTTGTGTCTCCTTGGGTATTCACAGGTCTGGGTACCAGGTGAGGGAGGACAGGTCCTAAAAGGCAAGGACACATGATCAACTTAATGTTGATGTGATATGATTACCAAAGATATGGTCTATAACTGCTCAATGTCCTTAATTATGTTTTTCCATAGACTGCAAAAGAAAATAGACCAGAACCACCATTATTTTCAACTCTAGATGGAGCTGAATAGCAGTAGTAGCATTGCAGACTTTTAGGCTGATTTCTTTCTTCCTGGTATTGATCTTTACTTTCCTGTGACGTGCAAGTTTGTTGTGTGCATGGTTTTGGGGGGACTGGCAGCTCTACTGACAGTCAGGAATTTAACAGAAGGAAATAAACCACTCTGAGTAGATTCCCAGCTGTCCCGGAGCCTGCCAGACTCCAGACCTCCCATTACACATCCCAAACGTGCACTCTAGCAGGATGCACATATATGGAACTCTAGTTAACAATCTAAAACTAAACCAAAGCAAAACAAAACATTTTTAAAGTTGATGTGTTTAGTTTTTGGATGTTGAAATAATTTTTCCTGTCCCAGCTTAATTTCTTAAGGCATTTGTAGGAATTCCCAAAAATTGTGGAACAATGGCAGACAAGGTGGCAGGGGGAAAGGGGCGTTTCTGAAACCTGTTTGGAAGAGACAAATTACTTTATGTGAATTCGGTGACAGTAGGTTGAATGTTCTAATGTTGAAATCTGAAACTCTGCTGCTTAGGTTTGTGCTTACTGGAATTTGTATCACTGCCCCCCAGTGGCCAAAACTGTAAATTTTGTTGAACATATGGGCACTTGTGAACTACAGTTTGTTCTCAGAGTGGAGCCAAAAGCAAGTTGTATTTTTAGTTGTAAATTATGTAATGAAGTCAAAAGGAATGCATATTTTAATAACCCTACCTCCTAAACCAAACCCCAACCCTTAACCTAAATATCAGTGGAGTTAAAATTGCATTTTAGAGCAAATATGTTACCTCAGATATGTGCTCACTATTGATTGTGAACCTGATTACTTCCGAGTCACATGGGACCAGAACTGGTGTCTCGAAGGCTGCTTTTGCGAAGTGCTAACAGTAGTGTTATGGTTGAAGTTATGTATTTGGAATTGTATTTGGTGCAACAAATGGTTAACAAAATGACAAATTGCAGCTTTTACCTGTACAACTTTGCATGCACGTACAAATACCCACTCATAATCCACACTTCCTGTCTTTGATTGTCAGACTGTCTAATTTTATTGCCCAGAAACTAATTTGCCTCTGTTAGTCCCTATGACAAAGCTATGCTGCCACATAATCATTAATGGATGATCAAGTGCTAACATGTATACAGACATTTATAATGGCCCAGATTACACATTGAGACATGAACATCTGGAAGCTGACTTTGCTTGCTTTGACGATGGTTAGAAAGATTATGTTTGCTTGCTCAGACCTGCAGAGGGAGGGTCTTAAGTTCACCGTACTTTATCCCTATAATCAACACATGCTTATTGACACAGGTCTATCAGTCACCTCAAAGCAACAAAAGCATGTCATTCTTAAGGTTTTTTTGCATGTGTGTTGCAGTCTGTCTGTATATCATGCCCAATGGATCAGAAGGAACAGGCAGAATTTCAACAACTCTCTGGACCAGCTGGTAGTGTGTCCCATGCTATTTTATTGACAAGAGTATTCCCAGCTTACTTGAAAACTTTGGAGTCTTTGCTTTATTGTTTAAATGTTTTGCAACACTAGGTTCTGAATCAGATGCCAAATCTTATTACAATTCTAAAAGAGATTTCCAATTCATTTGCAAACATCTGACTAAGCATTTCCAAAACAGTCAGATCTCGGGAGTCGATGCACTAGGAAAGTTCTGTATTCATACCAAATGAGGTGACACTGACAACATCCATGTGCCAAAATGGAACAAGGTTCCTGATCTGATTTTATTGCAAGCTCTGTTTGCATGTGGGCAGCTGTAAATTCTTCCTTGCTTCTCTACTGGAGTTGAACCAGGGCAAGGCGAATGTAACTCAAGTTTTCATACCCTTTGTTAAGTTATTGTTTATTCAGCCCCTGTCTGAGCCAGAGTACATTTCCATGATAGGATGTGCTGGGTGCTGAGGGACTGTGAATACGAAAACAAAACACTAACACCCTGGATTAAAGAGGGTGAAGACATACAAGACAGATGGTCTGTTTTTTTTCTTGTCAAAAAAGAAGTTTTTCTTGCCGTCTTCCTCTCGCAAAGAGGGTCTCCACAGGCCGTTGCTTCCTCTGCCTTTTCAAACTCCATAGATAGGTTTCATCCTGTTTTTTTTATACATGATGTATGGTGCAGATGTGAGGAGTTGTGGCACTGAGCACAGGTGTCCGTGTTAGAAGTAGAACAGATGGTAGAACATGGACAAGAGAGATTTACTATTTAGATATACCTTTAAAAAAAATATTTTAAGGATCCCCTGCAATTAAGCCAAGGACTGCCAGATGAGAAACACTGCGCTAGAGGATATATCCCTGACATGTCAAGGTTAATAGATGCTCCTATGTGTGCTTCACAGGGATATACACAGTGGCAAGGTGAAAAGGTGTTACGCATCATAGTTATTGCTTTATATGGTGTACTGACAAATCAGCATCTAAGACCAGAACTATTAATTTTATTGCATGATTAAGTTCAGAAGAAGTGCTGATTTATTTATTTGATCATGTCTCATCAAATAATGACATTTCATTAACAGCATATATCAGTATTGGGGGGAATGTTTTTTTTTTTTACCTCAGTAATGCTTAACCAGGACATGTTTTCAACTTACCAATACCAGCACTAACAACCCCAGCGGGGAACAGTTACCCCTGACCTCAACTCCTTAGCATTAGGTGTCTGCTGGGAGCTATCAGATAAACTGCTGAGTATTTGCACTGTACTGATGTTTTACTGCTTCTGTGGGTCACCCTCAACACCTTTTGTTCAATTTGTCATGTTTTTTCCACTCTTGTACACTATAGCAGACCGGAGAATGTCTCCTACATGTACTCTAATCCATCTGGTTCCCTGCTGTTTTAAGAACACGATCAGTCATACCTGCTCACCTGTTAGTCATATGCACCGTTGTACTGTAAGTATGATTCATAATACTACCAGGCATAAATAGCTGTGGAAATTCATACAGAAACAGTAAGATTACTGTATGTTTCACTGTGCCATTCATTCGCCACCTAATTCGAACACCCTAATTAAGACTTGAGCTACATGAAGTAACTTACTTGTACTAAACCATTTGAATTGTACATATTATACACATTTCAAAGCATTTTCAAATGTTTTAGTAATCACAAAATTTAGATTTCATATTAGCGCAGACTTGCCAAAAAAGACACTCACAGGAGGTACACGCTATTTACACTATGAACAGTTTGTACATGTTTGTCTTGACACTTGGTCCTATTATTAAAACCATCTACTGGAAAACACCAGAAGATTTTTACCCAGCTTTTAATTACAGCATGTCCACTTATTTTATCGCATGTAAACATACACAGGTAGCACTTTATTTTACAGTACTGTTCTACATTTACGTACTTTATAGTTACAACAACTACAGTCATTTCTAGGTACTAAACCTAACCCTTAACCCATGTGTCGAGGGGGAGGGCATGGCTGGGCCTTGATGGAGCACGGCCGGCACTGAATCAGCTGATCAGCGGGAGAGCAAGATAAGGGGCGGCTGGAGGCGCCGGCTCGAAAGAGAGACGCACGTGGCCACGTTGCATTTAGGTCTGTTTATGTAAAATTTTTAAGATAATTTATATCATTAAGCTTTACGTTGACTGTTCAGCCGGTTCCCGCCGCCTCCTTGCCCGTCCTTATCTATTACACCATTTTAAGTACATGTAGTTACCTAATATTACTCAGTACTTTCTTGGTTAATTACATGTACTGTAAAATAAAGTGCAACCCATATAATTTTAGCAAAGAATTCTACCTTTAAAAAAGTGTCTAATTAACGTTATTCACAAAAAACAACATTTGAACATATTTAAATAATTAAAATAATGAGAGTTTATTTGAAACAAAATATTAGGTAAGTATATTTTATGAATATATTTTAATGTTTGTTTAATGTACCATATACCATGATTAATCCCGATCAATCACAGAAAACTTTGTGAATAATTAGTAACAACTTTGTAATAATTTTTCAATTCACATCCCTACTTTTTATATATAGCCACACATGATTCCTGTATGGTTGGTAAGTACTGACCTGATCCTGGTCTAAAGCTGTTGTCATTTTGTGTCACTCTGGGAGGAGGTTGCTGCACGCAGGGTCTGGTCCTTAGCCTCACAGCCTCCTGTTGGAGCTCCTCCATCCTCTGCTGGAGGTCCTGGACCTTTCTGTCCAGTCTTTCCTTCTCTTTTTGGAGCTGAGTGTTCTCCCCCATCATCTGGTTGTAAGCCTCCTGGAGGCCTGACTGAGAGCCAGAGCCCTGTGATAACTGTGGTGCGGCTTCTCCTCCTACAAGTCGAGTGACCAGTGCCTCTAGCAGCCTCAGACGAGTCTTCAGGGCCTCCATCTCAGAGCTTGAACCTAGTGATGGACAGCTCACCTCTGTGGGACTGTCCACCGTGAAGCTGTACTGACAACGACCATTGCGATCATTCGCCCTACGAAAACTAGCACTGCTTTGTGCTTGAGTGCCCATCAACAAGCAGGAAACACATATAATTGTCAAAAACCACATGTTGAAGTGGACAGCAGAGATCTGAGAAGTTATTTCTTGTCTATACATGATGCCCTTCCTCCAGGAAACCTTCTTGTACCTCCTTGTTGCTGCTGAACACTCGTCTACTCTTTCCTCTTGAGCACCGGCACTAATCTGTTCCTTTGCTTTTATCTTGCAACTTGCTCTTAGTGAAACTGTAGAGTTGCACAGTACTTAGATGTTCCACCAATGACCTCTCACCTGACTCTTTTCAGTCTTTTGCTCTTGTCTTCTCTCTCTTGGCTTTACAAAGGTTGCCTGTAAAGGGGCTGGTTACAGATCTTCTTGCTTTGATTTGTGGTTGATCTCTGTGATTCCACCTCAGTTTGTGTCTTCAGGTTGGGAATCTGTTTCTCTGAGTCTGGGCACTCTATGCTGGGGCTTATTTATACAGTCAGGGAGGAGAGGTAGGGAGGGAGGTAGAGGCGGGATGCTGTGTACTGTAGGGATTGCCCACAAACAAAAAGATCCTTCCAGAGCTTTCTTTGCCTCCACCTCTTGGAAGGGCATATGGGAGCATGTGTGGGATGGTTTGTGTGCCATTTGTTTGGCTGTGTGTGCAGGAATGCAGTGAAGAGCATAGGTGAAAACAGGTTTAGTTTATACCCAGGATGTGCTACTTAATGCTTTAAGGGCCCAGGTATTTTCCTACTGTGTATTGCAGTAATGACTTATGTAATGCATATGTTTGTACAACTAAATCTGACAAAACCTCATTTATTTTAATAGTTTAGTTTAGGATGATGTTTAGAAATGATAAATAGCTTAATAAAAAAGCATTATAATTCTATTGTATGCCCTCATTTATATAGATAGGTAAACATACACTCACCAAGCACTTTATTAGGAACATCTGTACACCTACTATTTCATGCAATTATCTAAATCATACCAATTGTGTGGCAGCAGTGCAATAAATTAAATCAGGCAGATATGTATCAGGAGCTTCAGTTAATGTTCACATCAACCATCAGAATGGGGAAAATTTTTTATCTTTGAGTGATTTCCTCCATGGCATGACTGTTGGTGCCAGACAGGCTGGTTGAAGTATTTGTGCAGAATAGCATCTCAGAATGCACAACACGTGGAACCTTGAGGCGGATGGGCAACAACAGAAGAACAACCACGTTGGGCACTTTATTAGGACCATAATGTTCCTAATAAAGTGATCGTTGAGTGTATTTGTGTGTGTGAATGCTCGTTTCAGAACGTTACCAAAGGGAGAGTACATGCCTCTCTGCTGCTTTCTAATTTGGGTGTTGAGGTGTATGTGGCGCTATCAGTTTGCTGCTTAAGATTCACAGCCAGGAGATCTCACTGTGGGGTACTCAAGACACAGGCTATTGAGAGGGGATATATTTAGATACAGTTACCCCCTGGACAGCCCTGGATGGGACTTTAACAGTGTTGTCTTACGTGTGGAGTTTAGGTAAAGTGGTCAGAACATGACACAAACGGGACAAGAGATCAAGACATGTTTCAGATGTTACAGATAGTGATGATGGATGGCATTTGTAACCATTTAATATAATGTGAATTACAGCATCAGTCCAGGGCATCAGCATGCTCCCTGGCTCGTTTCTTGTTTATCATTTTGTTACCTTCACAATCCCTCTAATTAGGAAACACTACTTTTCCACCCCCTCCCACCATAATTCATCATCTCTTTATATCTCACTTTCTCTGTTCTGGTCTTTCATTTGGTGTTGTTTTTTCCAGTTTGCTCTGTAAACATTGGTTCAGAATGCGTACGCACTCTTTTATCTGTAATAAGGCCCAGATGGCTCTGGACTTGAGCACTGCATCTTTCTAACCCTTCCTGGTGGCCATTTGTTTTCTTTGTGTAGAAGTCTGAATTTCGTGCCCAGCACTCTAAAACTTCTGTGAAATTTAGATCAGCGTCCCATTCTCTTAACAACCAGGTTCAACTACATTTATTTGGCAATCAGAATGAACAATGATGTCAGACAATCTTTGGCTCCCTCAACTCTCTCTGAACCACATCCCTGTTTGTATTGCTTTTATCAGTGTGTGTGAAGGTGAACTGATGGTAACACTTTACATTGATGTTCCCTTTCTTGAGGGATTGTTCATTGATGACTAACAGCTCATTTACAAATGCATTATAAGCCATTTCTATGCAGTTGTAGCAACACGCCTAAAAAAGGAAACTTTCATCCAGTACTAGTTCTTAAATTGTGAGCATTTTAACTTATATGTTATGAATGCTTAATATTACACTTATTCATACCTTATTTTAATGAAAAAAAAAAGCCCTAAATGCCCTAAAGTGTGGCTGGGGCTCAGGTGGTAGAGCGGGTCAGCCACTAATCGCAGGGTTGGCGGTTCGATTCCCAGCCCACATGCCGAAGTGTCCTTGGGCAAGACACTGAACCCCAAGTTGCTCCCAATGGCAGGCTAGCACCTTGCATGGCAGCACTACCGTCATGAATGTGTGAATGTGTAAGAATGTGTGTGTGAATGAGTCAAAGCGCTTTGAAATCCGCTAAGGTTAAAAAAGCGCTATATAAGTGCAAAACTTTTACCTAATTCACGATTTGTGACAACGTAGCAAAACAGATTATTACAGTGAGAGTAAAAAGAGGATTGTGTTCATTTATGTATATTAATTACTGTATGTCTTGACTCACTTGCATTGTAACCTTTCTTGTCACATTGATGTCAAAAGAATGGTGTTACTCCGAGTGCTGTCCCAACTTAAAGTCTTCTGCCAAAACACACTTCAGGTATTCATGCTCGTTCACAACATGTATTATAGAATAAAGCCTGATGAATATTAAACATACATATATGGGATTCTAATGTTGGCAACTCCTTATTAAATGCCTCAGAGCTGCCCACATTACATCAAGGTTAATTTCCATAGGTCGTAAATATTGGTTGTGTTATTAAGCATTTATAACATGAGGTAAAAGGGCGCACTGTTTAAAAAGTCACCCTGTTTATGAATGTTGCCTTAACCACATTTAAATTATTTATAATGTGTTTGTAATTGACATATTACTGATTAATGAACCCAGTTATAATTCCTTAAAGGGAACACTGATGTATGTGTTTGTGTAAATACCTTTCACAAATGTTTTTTAACACACACACTTTTTTTCCATCATAGTGAGGGCTCCAGGTGCGTCGTTAGACATGGGCATCCGGGGCCCCGGATGTTTTTTTTATAGCCCCGGATCTCAAAAAATTGAATTTATTGATAATTATTATTATTTTTTAATAATTTTGTATTTATTTAAAAAAATGTACCGGGTCTTTTAATCTATCCTTCGGAATCATGTATTAAAGACGATTAAAATGTGTTCAAGCAGATCAAAGTTACTATGGTTACAGAATGCTTGTATTTAGAGTGCGCACCAGAGGAGAGAGCCTGAAAGATTCATCGGTTAATTTACAGCTTTAGGGCTTTGTTGTTTGTGGCTTCTGGTGGTAGCTATTATGGACATTAGACACTTTTTAAAAAGTAAAATAAGGAGTCATGAACGATACGAGGGAGGCAAGAAGAGTTATCTACTGGCGCCGTTCCCTCATCATTAAGCTCAGGTCGGAGAAGGCTCTCAAGCAAACCCTGGTCTAACTTACTAGCCCTGTAAGTTACTCACTGTGGTATTAATGCAGAACATGTACTGTATATATAAAGTACGTGGGACCTTACTATTTCGCCTATAGCTAATCCATTTTGTGAGCCATAATCCCTTTCTCGTGAGGAATGTAGATGAAGTATACATCTGATTTGGCGATTGAAACACGATGTGTAAATTAACGTTATTCAGGGATGTAGTGGAGGCTAAACAGAATTAACAAAAACTCATTCATTGTTTCATTCCTATCATTGAACTTCAAGTCAGATGACTATGCTGCGTTCATACCGGACGCGAATAGCGCGTCAGGCGCGAGTGCTTTCTATGTTAAGTCAATGCAAAGACGCATTACGCGCGTAAAAAATTCCTGCGGCGCGAATGAGATGTAGAGCGCGGCTTTGCATTGACTTAACATTGAAATCACTCGCGCCTGACGCGCTATTCGCGTCCGGTGTGAACGCACAGTCACCGTTAGGTCCACCAAACCTAGCTCCTGGAGCAAATGGTGAAACTCCTGAAACCCTCCGGAGGGTCTGGTGGATCCACCCCCCAACAACACACACATCCCGAGGAATGGACGCTCCCCGAAACCGACGCTGGACACATTGCACCTTTCCCCGAAACCCCAGTTCCCTACTCCCAGAGGAATGGACGCTGGATACAGTGCCCCTCTTCCCTATTATTTATGTTTATAGCTATGTTATTTAAATGTATATAGTTCTCTTTACAAACCTACACAGAGTGCCTGTGTTTACTGTCTGTTGAATGCCCTCTTTACTGGACCTGCACTGACTATTGTTCCTTTTCCAGACTTACACAAGCAGACTGTTGGAGTAATTTATGTGTGTGTGTGTGTGTGTGTGTATAGATAAATAGATATAGATAAATATAGAAAGATAAATATCTATATACACATTATATATATAGTTTTATATTCATTTTTTTAAATATTATTTAATATTCATGTATTATTTATTTGTGTTTCTGTGAATAGCTGTTACAGTTCTACAAATAAAGCATTCTATCTTTTTACCTATCATTTAAAATGCTAAAAAAATGCACCTGAATGCAGGAAATGAAGTGTTTAATGGCCAACATTTCCTGGGGGAGGTCCCACAGACCCCCCATTTATATTATTATTGCTTATTATTATGTGCCTATGAGTAGAAGAAGTAGTTACCAAAAGCGGGCGGGCGGGCGGAGGTGGGTGTTGGTGGGGACTGGGCTAAGCCCCCAATGTATCAAGATCCTAGCAACGCCCCTGGAGGGCTCCATTGATTTCTATTATATTTAAACTGAGCAAGTAATATTTTCCATCATCTAGCTTTAACCTTAACACTCACACAAACCTTTTTGCATTTTTATATTTTCAATAGGACATTATTTTGTATCTTTTATTAGGCCGTTGTTCTCGCGGGGTTGACCGGTGCCTACAATAGGCATTCATTTAATGTGATGATATTCATACATATTTAAGTGTCTAAATGGCAGGAATGACATATTTTTTTTCCCAACACCTTTGCATGCAACCCTCTGACCTCTCTTCATGGCCTGCCCCAGAGCTCTCACCTCACATTCCACATTCGATCTATGGGGGATTGAAGCAAAGAGATGTTTACGTGAAACACTATTTACTTACAAGACCATGCTTGCAAAAGAAAAATGGTAATGCACTTAATTTGGTCTGGTGACAGTAAAATCTTTATAAAAAGATATAGAATAAAAGCTTTGCTTCTTTGCTTCTAAACATCTATTCAATTCATAATTTGTTTAGGCGTAACCATTGAATGTCTTTAACAGAAAGGATTCTCTGAACTTATATTTCACTGAATCTGTCACAAACGAGTACAAAACATATAAGCCTTGAGATGTATTTTCAAGAATAAAGAGTAAGTTCAGCATTGCAAATCCTTAGCAAGCATTTGTAGCATGTACACTCAGTCTCTTTATTCAAGTGCATGTTCCTGTCTTGCAAAGGTTTGAGACAACATGCAAAAAAAATGACTTTTAACAGACTTAACATGTCTGTTTTATGTTTGCAAAGGATCTGATCCTGTTTGGGATACACAAATAAGACATGTTGTCTAGGGAGAGAAAGGAACAACTTATCTTTAGTTATGTAACTAACGGAAGACAGTCTTGGTTGAGGAATTTGACAATGCAACACTATGGCCCTTAAGCAACCTACTAGTTAGAGTTTGAGAATGTCAAAAGCTGTTCCAAACCTTTTCATTAATAAACGTAATTCTTTTTAAACCCCTTAACCTAAGAATTAAACCTAATCCTTCACCATTTGTGCTTTGGACATTATATGTCAAATCATGTGGTTAGTTGAGGAAATGTGCACTATTATAGATTTAGGATTTTATTCTAGCAGACGATAAAATGGACACAAAAATCTAGATATAAACTGATAATCGGTTTGACAGATATTTTGAACAGATATTACACTTTTTCCACTCAAAAATAGTTTTGTAAAATTGTTTTTAATGTGCCTAATGTAAACATAAAACAAGGATTAGAAATCGGTTAGGCATATCGGTTATCGGACACTAAAATATTAAAAGTAATATAACGGTCATTAAAAAACAATATTGGTCGATCTCAAAAGTCTCCTAGACTTTCAGTGGAGAAGGAAACTGAATATGAACCTAAATGTTCCAAAACACTGCATAGCAACACCCTCACAACCACCAACAACACCCTAGCATCATGAGGTTAAGTTTTGTACAAGCAAACCTTCATTTTCTTCAGAAAATGTAAAAATCTAGACAGAACTTACTAGACTATTCCTGTCTGATGGATTCAGACTTGACTGGAAGTGATGAGCCACACGGAGATGGGAAGTGATGTGAAATGACAAGAAATGGCCAGCATTACCAGCAGGATAATCATCGATATTCCATCTACTACATTTGAAAAGTACATAAATCTTAACAGACTGATTTTAGCCAGTTTCTGAGCTCGATTTCCAGCAGGTCATAACATTTGTAAAGCTGTTTTCCATGTACACATGGGAACCAGAGCACATAACTGAAATGAGAAGAACAGAGAGAGGTGTAAAAACACTGGAAAAGAGGGATAAAAGACAACAAGCAAAATAATACAGTGTGAGGAATGCAATGAGACTCAGAGAAAGGGATGAAAACAGATCTATCAAACCTTTAAGTGCTGACCAGAGAGTTGATTTTTAACATTAACAAGAAATTCAATACAAAGTGCTATAAAAAGAACCGCGAGTGGCTGAGCCAAATGAAAACTATTAGTTAGGTTGGCCAATTTTGATCTTGATGCACATGTGTTAAGCGGTTCTTAAACAGTGGGTCACAGGTTAAATCTAATACGCCATATAATCTTGCATGGATAGGATAGCAAAACAAATGGCTAAATTTAGGCTAGAATCTCTGAATAGCGCAAGATGATGAGTTTTTTTTTTCCTCGTTATCTATAAGCCAGTCAGCTCACATGATGTAAGCTGATAGGTCCTTTGCTGCGTAATCAGGTAGCCAATCAACTTCCATACTCTCTTTTTGCCCAACATCTAAATTTGCTCTGTGTGCAAGTAAGCTTGTTTCACTGCAGTGCACTATGAGAATTTTCTGTGAAACCCTCCAACTCCCCAGCTTCACTTGTCTAAATCTACTACACGGGATTGTATTTGTGTCTCATTATGCAGCAGCATGTCTTGTTTTTTCTAATTGTGCAGCAGCAGCATGTCCACATGTTTAACTCAGTGTCTATATATTTCCTAGTGGCATTCTCATTCTTGAAAGTAATGAACAAAACTATTCAAGGTAAAAAAAATAATACATAGGCTGGCTGATGAAACTGGCATGAAACTATCAACATTCAAGAGAATCCTATTGTATCCTATTTAGCCCATGTCATATTAATCATTTTTCATATTGTTGGCAATAGTCTATCAGTTTCCTTTTCTCCTTTGCCTACAATGACTCACATCAGATGATCTTTAAAATCACTTTATTTCAAGATTCATATCATTAATTCTATCATATTACATCAATATCATATCATTAAAGGTGCTGGAAGCGATTTTAGCATTCTGAAGCTCGTGTCTGAGCCGTTGAATTAGTGACGCCCCCTCATTCCAAAACACCACCTCCAAAGAACAATTTGAGACCAATATGAGGAAAATAGCAGCATTGTTTGTTCCTGTGTCTGTCAAATTCAAAAGTGGCAAAATAGCGCCATCAACTGACAAACATTATGAATCACAGCCTCAATGATCCACTTCAAATACAACACTATGAGAACGAGCAAAATAATTGACAGGTGAAAAGCGTCAATATCCGCAGTCCACAGACACATTTTTGTTTGCTGTTTACAAAACCTACAGCTGTCACAGAGACTGATGAGATATCAGGACACTTCATTAATATATTTAAGGGAAGAGGAACTTATAGCACCTTCAATCATAATAAATTACAAGTTTGTATAGTTGAATGTACTGTATACATCATGGTGTAAGCTTCTGACTATAAAAAAGACATAAAAAAAAAAAAACAGGATGCAGGCCTAAAATTTTGTCTCCATGTTCCACTATGTAAAGGTTTCTTAAATATTTGCCTTTCATCTTATTGACTGCATATAAAACAAAATAACCACTGTGTTTTATTTTAAACGCAGTGGAGGCTTGTGTTTGTGTATGTGCGCATACAAGAGAAAGGTCGGCACCAATGTTGTGCCACTGTTGTGAATGTTTGATATGTTGTGTTGTTACGCACACACACACACAGAGAGATGCCCACAAAATTAACTCTGTTATGTTTTCAGACCCTGCCAAAATAGGCAAACACAGTGGCCAGACCAATTCTGTGCAGCGCCCCTCTGGTATGGAGGAATGATAGCAGAATGATGAGGAAGAGTTCGTGATGCCTCTAACCTCCCATCCAGACACTAGTGATACCGCAGGATCACAGGAACTAGGGAAAAGAGGACAAGAGGGATATAAAACAAGAAAAAGACAACTTAAAGCCAAATAGATATCTCAGGTACAAAAGCAGTTGCATTGACATTATGCTTGTTACTGGGTCTGAGATTATAAAAGGTTTTATATCTTTTAAACATCCACAAATATGATAGTTGGGTCCATGTTCATTTCATACATCTTTGATGTTTAAACCCCCCTTTACTTTTGAAAGATTTTAAATAAGATTAAAATTTGTATTTTTTATAAAATAATTTTACAAATATCATGCATTTTTGAGTTATGAATGTCAAGACGTTTTCTCTGTGTTACTTAATTTGACCTGAACAAAATGAGCCTTTTCATAGAAATGTCAAAATATCTTGTAAAATAAATATTTCTAAAACTTTGCACACAGTCATGAGGGTGTAAAGGGATCCTTCCTTTTTTAGGGTTTTCTTGTCACGTGACAACAAAATGGCAATCTCCATGTTGGTTAATCCACCTGAATTTCCCATTTTACACATTAATTTTTTTGTATGAGCGTGCATGCATAAATATGTGTTTGTGTGCGTGTGTACTTACCGATAACGAGAAGTAGGAGAATGACCACCACCAGCGCCACGATCATTGTCATCTTGGGACAGAAATAAAAAACTAAGCGAAAATGACATTAATTATATTTTATTTACAAAAGTATTGACACTTCAGATGAGCCATTGTTTAAGACATTTAAAAACATATACATTTTGTCAAGATTACAGGTGCTGGTCATATAATTAGAATATCATCAAAAAGTTGATTTATTTCAGTAATTCCATTCAAAAAGTGAAACTTGGATATTATATTCATTCATTCCACACAGACTGATATATTTCAAATGTTTATTTCATTTAATTGTGATGATTAAAACTGACAACTAATGAAAATCCCAAATTCAGTATCTCCAAAAATTAGAATATTGTGAAAAGGTTCAATATTGAAGACACTGGGTGTCACACTCTAATCAGCGAATTTAAATGGTCTCTCAGTCTAGTTCTGTAGGCTTCACAATCATGGGGAAGACTTCTGACTTGACAGCTGTCCAAAAGACGACCATTAACACCTTGCACAAAGAGGGCAAGACACAAAAGGTCATTGCTAAAGAGGCTGGCTGTTCACAGAGCTCTGTGTCCAAGCACATTAATAGAGAGGCGAAGGGAAGGAAAAGATGTGGTAGAAAAAAAGTGTACAAGCAATAGGGATAACCGCACCCTGGAGAGGATTGTGAAACAAAACCCATTCAAAAATGGGGGAGATTCACAAAGAGTGGACTGCAGCTAGAGTCAGTGCTTCAAGAACCACCACGCACAGACGTATGCAAGACATGGGTTTCAGCTGTCGCATTCCTTGTGTCAAGCCACTATTGCACAAGACACCGCGTCAGAAGTGTCTCGCCTGGGCTAAAGACAAAAAGGACTGGAGTGGTCCAAAGTTATGTTCTCTGATGAAAGTAAATTTTGCATTTCCTTTGGAAATCAAGGTCCCAGAGTCTGGAGAAAGAGAGGAGAGGCACATTATCCACGTTGCTTGAAGTCCAGTGTAAAGTCAGTGATGGTTTGGGGTGCCATGTCATCTGCTGGTGTTGGTCCACTGTGTTTTCTGAGGTCCAAGGTCAACGCAGCCGTCTACCAGGAAGTTTTAGAGGACTTCATACTTCCTGCTGCTGACCAACTTTATGGAGATGCAGATTTCATTTTCCAACAGGACTTGGCACCTGCACACAGTGCCAAAGCTACCAGTACCTGGTTTAAGGAGCATGGGCTCCCTGTTCTTAATTGGCCAGCAAACTCGCCTGACCTTAACCCTATAGAAAATCTATGGGGTATTGTGAAGAGGAAGATGCGATACGCCAGACCCAACAATGCAGAAGAGCTGAAGGCCACTATCAGAGCAACCTGGGCTCTCATAACACCCGAGCAGTGCCACAGACTGATCGACTCCATGCCACGCTACACTGCTGCAGTAATTCAGGCAAAAGGAGTCCCAACTAAGTATTGAGTGCTGTACATGCTCATACTTTTCATGTTCATACTTTTCAGTTGGCCAACATTTCTAAAAATCCTTTTTTTGTATTGGTCTTAAGTAATATTCTAATTTTTGGAGATACTGAATTTGGGATTTTCATTAGTTGTCAGTTTTAATCATCACAATTAAATGAAATAAACATTGGAAATATATCAGTCTGTGTGTAATGAATGAATATAATATCAAGTTTCACTTTTTGAATGGAATTACTGAAATAAATCAACTTTTTGATGATATTCTAATTATATGGCCAGCACCTGTATATGACCGATGCTTGCTCATGCAAAACTCACTGCCATGATGCTAGGGTGTTGTGGGTGGTTTCCAGGGTGTTGAAGTACAATTGCTAAGGTGTTCTGAGTGTTTTAAGTGTATTGCTGTCAGTGTTAATTTTACACAGTTTTTTGTTTTAGACTTTTGACAACAATGCCCTTTAAAATGTGTATAATAATAATACTTCGTCATGTCATATTCATTCATTTTAGTCTGATGAAAATGGCATATAAATTTAGTCAAAGAAAATAATATCTTATAGTTGATGATAATGTGTAAAATGAAAAAAGTATGTCAATTTCAAACAGACAAAACTTCAATCAAATATTCAAACCTTTAGAAAAATGTTTTCTAAATTAAGCATATATTAAACATATAAAAGATACAAACAAAATACAATTGTCCTTGTAAAAACCTGAGCTCCTGAAATAATAATGAATTTATTATTAGCTACTTTATAGAAGGTAGCCGACTATATTCTGAATTCTTTATGCTTCATTTTTGCACATTTTCAGGGTTTAGGATATTGCATTATGTGTGGCGTACTTTTCACAACTTATTAAAATATTGATATTCACAATGCAAGTTACACATATTCTAACTAGCATGTCATTTCAAGTTCACCCATTTATTTGATTCACTCTGCAGATGTTAGTTGTAATATTACATATATGTTGTGGATAAAGGGATTTTTCACATGTATAAATAGGATAACTTTGAGCTGGTAATGAACCCGTTTTAAAGAGCTTCATTTTGCCACTGTTCAGCACTTAAGCTCAAGCAGCTTTTTCTCTAGCAGAGAAATCCTCAACATATGGTATATCCATAAATCCATATCTAATATTTTCTTTTATAAACAGATATTTCTCTAGATGTTTCTTCTTCTGTTTATATCTTGCAGTATAATCTTTGTCTTGTCATATTTTCGTCAAAAGTATGCTTTATTAAAATCATTAAATTATCGTCATGGTGCGCCTTTTACATCATGTTTTCATTAACGCTGAATGGGCCTGGGTAGCTCAGAGAGTATTGACGCTGACTAGCACCCCTGGAGTCGTGAGTTTGAATCCAGAGTGTGCTGAGTGACTCCAGCCAGGTCTCCTAAGGAACCAAATTGGCTGTTTGCTAGGTAGGGTAGAGTCACATGGGGTAACCTCCTCGTGGTCACGATTAGTGGTTCATGCTCTCAATGGGGCACGTGGTAAATTGTGCATGAATCACGGAGAATAGCATGAGACCCCACATACTTGGAGTCTCTGCAGTGTCATGCATAAGGAGCTACATGATAAGATGCACGGATTGACTGTCTCAGAAGCAGAGGCAAATTAGACTTGTCCTCCACCACCTGGATTGAGGTAAGTAAACGTGCCACCACGAGGACCTACTAAGTAGTGGGAATTGGGCATTCCAAATTGGTAGAAAAGGGGATACATTTTTTTTATTATTTAAATAATCCCTATGTCAACAAACAATTTCGCCAGTGATTTCATAGATGAGATTAAAAGGATATTTCATCCAAAAGTGAGAATTCTCACATCATTTATTCATGCTCATGCCATCCCAGATGTGTATGACTTTCATTCTACTGCAGAACACAAATGAAGATTTTTAGAAGAATATTTCAGCCCTGTAGGTCCACACAATGCAAGTGAATGGTGACCATAAATTTGAATCTTCAAAAATCACAAAGGCACAATGAAAGCAATCCACATGACTCATGTGGTTAAATCCATGTCTTCAGAAGTGATGTGAGGTGTGGGTAGAAACAGATCAATATTTAAGTCATTTTTTCTTTAAATCTCTTTGACCAACCCAGACCAGTAGGTGGCGATATTTACAAAGAATGTGAATTGCCAAAAACAGAAACAGTAGACTGTAAAAGTGAAAGTGGAGATTAATGGTAAAAAAGGACTTGAATATTGATCTGTTTCTCACCCACACCTATTACATAGTTCCTTAAGTCTTATGGATGACTTTCCATTATGTGATTTTTGGACCTTCTAAGTTCTGGACACCATTCACTGGCATTGTATGGATCTACAGAGCTGAGATATTCTGCAAAAAATTTTGTGAGTAAATGATGAGATCATTTTCATTTTTGGGTGAACTACCCCTTTATCACTGATTGCTGTTCAGTTGTTAGTGTTTTCTGGGTGGTTGCTTGGTCCTTAGATATGATTTTTGTCCCTCCAACAATGGATTTTGTTGCCTGTTTTACCATACACCAGGTGAGAATCACAAGTGTGATTGCTTAGGAATGAGTTACCTGTCGCAAGTGTAATGATTTCTGTAACCAATCAAATTTGAACATTAACATGCAAATCTAAAAGGAGTGATTTAACACTAAAACCTGAACAAAGCACTTCGGATGTGGTAGATCATCTAGGGTGGAGGCCTTACCTTCTTTTCTCTCCACCACATCCTTCTGTGGATCTGCTTGGCTCTACTGCTGAATGCCGAAGCATTGTCCGATAGGCTTTCTGTAAATCATGTGACATAAAAGAGGATGAACACGGGTACTAATGTTGGCTTTGTTGTATGATTGTGCCATTAAGAACATTGTGGAGGAAATCAAGTGTTGTTCCACTTTTTTCAAGGCCCTGTGTGCAATTACATAAATAAATAAGCTCTTATTAATCTGGGACTGTTTGAATACTGATACTTCTGTCTCAAGGAGATGCTTGTTGACTTTCTTAACGATGTAATAAGGTGTCACCACTCTGAAACATGTGGAATTGGTCAAAAAACACAAGAGCTTCATTAGTGCACTAAACAAGAGTATACACAATAGTCCTCTATGGTTGAAATCTGCCACAATTCAATAATATCACAGAGACTGACAGAAAGATACAGAGAACAGAGATGTCTTACTAATGCAGACGGATTGCACCAGCATTACACTGTTTCTTTGTGTTTAGCCTCAAAAAATCTTTTCTCTCTGACTGATTATTGTTACATAACAGCCTTTAGATTACATCTATTTTTCACCATTAGTGTAAAGTAATCTAAACATTGAAACCTAAACAATACTGTTTATTTAAGCATATGTTCATCATTATGCATTCACAAAGGCAGCATTGCAGACAACACATGGCAAACATTCCCTTGTGCAAGTGACAATATCTTCCAGATGTTGCTCTATTAAGCTAACTGTTCTCCATTTGCAAGCATAGAGAGGGGAAGCCTTGTTATGCAAACAAAAGAAGTAGTGAGCTTGTTTACATGGACACCAGAAAGACATATTTTGTGAGAAAGCTGCTTAAGACTTGAAAGCGACATGCCCATTTGCATGCACTATGTTTACATGCTCTTTCTCTTAATCAACAATCTGCTTTCTACAAAAACACTGGAATAAACTGTTAACTTAATTGCATGTAAGTGGGGTCACTGATACATATCCTCAGAGAAAGCAAAAGCTCTACTCTTTATAACTTAAAGGAATAGTTCACCCAAACATGAAAATTGTGTCATTAGTCTCACTCTAATGTCACTCCAAAACCAAATGAATGACTTTTTTCCGTGGAACACAAAACTTTTAAAAAAAAAATGTAAATCGTCACATGGCTTTCTGCCATTTAATGGAAAACTGACACACAAAAAAGGACAAATCACATAACATTAGTATAAGTAGACTGAAAATAAGTAATTCAGTCTCAAATCAAATCCTTGACGAGCTGTTTGCAGCACCCAAAACAAATATGGTGACTACAGCGCAGGTTGGACGTCAGTAACATCAAAAACATAATTGAGCCGATTGGCCCTCCTATTACTTACGGTCATTTTTGACCAGAATCGATATTTCCAATTGAATAAAATTAGTTTCCTTTATCTGATAGGTACAAGACTTGATGACTTTGCTCTCACTTGCTATCTGAACACACACAAACAAAATGGACTTGATTCCATAGGTTTAAATGGTCTTAAAAAAAAAACACCTTTGTTTGTTGACTGGCCAAAGGAAACAAATGGGAAAGACTATAATGCAGAGCAATTTTGGAGGGGATTTGTGAAATTCGATCTATAAATCAGCCAAAATGTAGAAAAAAAAACACATAGAAATGAAGGGGTGACTCTATAAAACATCCAGAGTGCAAAAGATTCACACCTACTCACAGACCCACAACATGGAAAAAAATGGGTGTGACTAAAACTGGCAGAAGGCAGAACACACAACCCAACACATACACAATCACATAATCAGACATGCATCTCACACACACTAACATGCACGTGAACACACACATGCCTGCACGCAAACACACACGCGCACGCACGGGCACACAAAAACACACACACGCAACCACATACGCATGGAAAAAAAACACGCATACATGCACGCAAACAAACACGCATGCACGCAAACACACACACACACAGGTGGCCAAAAGTTTTGAATAATGTACAGATTTTGCTTTTATGAAAAGAAATTAGTGCTTTTATTCACCAAAGTGACGTTCAACTGATCAAAATGGGTGAGACTGACACATCCAGAAAGGAGAAAGCAGAAAACACGCTCATGATCTCACTCACTCACACTCTCACACACACACACACACACACACACACACACACACACACACACACACACACACACACACAAAAAGATCAAAGAACAAATTCTGAGTCTAACCACAATGTAAGAAAAATTTTTATTTTTCACTGTGGGAAAGTTTATGCTTAGGTGCAGGGCCTCATCGTCCAGATGTCCATCTTTTCAAGTTGAGAAATGTACGTGCAAATAAGATCCAAATAGCATAAAATCTCAAAAAGAAAGTGCATTTTACGAGTATTACTCTAGGTAGAAGAAAGAAACTCAAGGTTTGGAACAACATGGGAGTAAGTAAATTATTACAGAATTTTCATTTTTGGGTGATACCTTTAATGCTAGTTTTAAGGCTATTAACAGATATTATCAGATCAGCTTAGATGAAACCATCTGCAAATATAATTTACACACCGGTAGTTTATTTTTCACATGAGGACCTGAAACAAGAAAAATCTCACATCAATGTGTGGGACACGGGACATTTTATCCAAAAATGTCTCCGGGCTATGTGTTCCAGGCTGTTCCGAAACAGAATAACAGCAACGGGACATGACTCACTAGAGTTTAAGGTACAATGAAATATGAGCAGAAATGCTGTAAAACTAATATAAGTGATCGTTTGAAAATGGGGATTCATACCACTTTCCCGGCAGAGCGCACAGCTACCTAGATCAAATTTGTTCAAGTCTTTTCAATTAGACTCAGCTGGGATAGCTGAGTTTGGTGACACCTGACTTCCTGTTCAGTTGCCTAATATAAGTGTTGGCCCAGGAGTGTGTTTGTGTGTTCACTAGGGCTGGGAAAATCTGTTTTATTTAACTTAATGTACAATTTAATTGAATCGGATTGAAATATGTCAGAAACATGCCTGACATTCATAAATACAGTATACTGCACCCAAAGCTAATGTGGAATTTAATTTATTTGAAGTAGTTCAGGAAAATGACTAACATTCAAAACTCAGCTCAACACTTCCACCAGTTTGTTGCTGTCAATTCCAAACAGAGAACCCTCAAACAAGTGCAGAGTTCAGAAAGGACTAAGCGAATCCCTAGTTTGATCTCCAGCCATTCTGTTGTTGAAAAACTGAGATGCATTGAGAATAATTTGGAATCGCACTGGGACCTCCTGAAAAGTGACTGAAGACTACCTCTTCTACTTTCTATGTAGTGATCTGACAGCATCTGTCTTACCAGATTTGTCCTGCAGGTCTTCCAAACGTTCCCCTCGTTCAATCACTTTGGAGATGTTCTCCTGCATGACGTCAATGACTTCATCAACCTGAGACTGCACTCTGATGGCCACCCAGACAGACAAAGAGAACAACATCAATCTGCCACTTCCATTTCATTCAACAGAACATTTTTACAGCTTAGTTGCACATGTTCTTTTCCGTGACTCCAATATTTTGAAGAGAATTAAGGTGTAAACACCTCAAAATTAAACAAGATATTATGACTACGAACTGTTGACCCTGCGGTGTTACAAGGAGGTGAGAATGTTTTACTAGACGTGGCCCAGACACATCCAAATAGTTTGAAATATTTGATCTGGTACACGTGACACACAAAGACGCACTAAACAGCTTGTGAGGTATTTAGCTGCTTGCACACACTTGGCAACGAGGGCTGGCATGAAGACACAAGTTACCCTTTGAATGAACTGCCAACAGGATGTTTTGCCTGAAGTAACGTGTGCTGACATCTGCCTAGTACCCATTGCCTGGTCCAACGATCTGCACCAAAAACCCAATCACGCAGAACCTCTCACATCTTTCGCACCTGAGAGGGTAACTGCCATATGTGTCTATTCTTCTGAATAAGGATGGGTCACAATAGTTGACTAACTAGTTGTCCAATAACAGGGAGTCAATTACTGAGATCAACAAATCTTTTTCTATGTATTAAGGCTGTCGATTTCAATTCAAGTGCAACCAACAAAAGTCAAGGAGTCTTAGTCAGCAGGGGGCAGTAAGCACAACTCCAGCTGTACAGGCAACAAACCGACAGCTGTTTGAAGACAGCTGGAACGAGCAGAGTGAAGAAAATGGCTAGACAGCTAGAATGTCAAGGATCTGCAAAGCTGTCATTACATGGAGGATTTTTTGATGAGAACTCTTTGAAGACGTTCAAGAAGTTCTGAATTGTTTTTTTTTATTGTAATAGTAATTTTTCACACTATTAATGTCCTGACTGATACATTGTGATCAGTTGAATGCCACTTTGAAGTACATAAAAGTAACAATTTCTTTCCATAAGAGCAAAAATCTATACATTATTCCAAACTTTTGGCTGCCAGTGTGTGTGTGTGTATATATATATATATATATATATACACATACACACACACACATATATATAAATATACATTTTTGTTTTTATATTTGTCAAATATATTAATCCCTATCCAGTTATCCTTCTGAACTTTAAAAACCCACAAACATGACTGAGAAAATCACAAGAATCTGAGACGTTTGTGGAAAGGCCACAAAACTTCCTACAAAATCTGACCTTTCATGGTTCCCCTTTAAAATTCCACTCTTTTATGGGTTACTCCACCAATGACTGGCTGTCCTGCATGTGGTTACATAAACCTAGTGTGGTGTTGCTGCTCACACTAGGTCGAAATTCTCCTGGGATTTCTTTGGAAGAATTACTGAAGCATACAAGTTTGTACCAAAACTCAAAACAAAGCACAAAGAAAAGTTCACACTCAGGCTATGATAGCTACGTCAGGACCAAAGGATGGAGATTTTTTAATTTTTGGCTGTTGCTGTTTAATACTGTCTGCAAATAATATGTTGTGTTATAGAAATCAAGATGGTTACAGTGACTCATTTTCACTTTTCAGAATGGAGGTGTGTTAGTGGGCAGTTGTTTTTACAGAGGTAATTTTAAGAAGTTACATAAACTCTGCAAAACAGAGGGACATGATGCAACACTGTCCACAACACAGTGCCAATGGACGTTATTAGACATATGTGTCTACATTCCTCACCTGAACCGGTCCAGCTATTTCAGATTTTGCTCTGGCTGCCTTAATCTCTTCTTCATGTGTCCTTTTCATCTGACATCTGTTCATTTTCACTTTTTATTTCATTTCACCTTCTCACTGGGGTATTTTATATTCTCTTCATAAGTTTACATACACCTTGCAGAATCGGTTTAATGATTATTATGGAAAAATTGTTTCCTTTCCTTTTTCTTGCACATTGTTTCTCCATAGCGAAAACATGATGTTGAGATCCAGCTATGCCAATGAGACAACAGAGGGACTTAAGCACAACTATCACAAAAGGCTACAACCCCAATTTATTTCTCAAGGTAGTTACACTATCGGTCGACCTCTAATATATACACTGGCAGCCAAAAGTTTAGATTAATGTACAGAATTTACTGTTTCGGAAGGAAATTGGTACTCTAATTCACCAAGTATACTCAGGACATTACTGATGCAATACATATATATATATACATACATACACACACACACACACACACGCACACTGGTGGCCAAAAGTTTTGAATAATGTACAGATTTTGCTTTTATGAAAAGAAATTAGTGCTTCTATTTACCAAAGTGACATTCAACTGATCACAATTTATAGTCAGGACATTAATAACGTGAAAAATTACTTTTACAATTTGAAAACAATGTTCAGAACTTCTTAAACTACTTCAAAGTGTTCTCATCAAAAAATCCTCCACCTGCAGCAATGACAGCTTTGCAGATCCTTGTCATTCTAGCGGTCAGTTTGTCCAGATACTCATGTGACATTTCACCCCACACTTCCTGTAGCACTTGTCATAGATGAGTCTGTCTTGTCGGGCACTTCTCACCCAACTTACAGTCTAGCTGATCCCACAAAAGCTCAATGGGGTTAAGATCCATAACAGTCTTTTCCAATTATCTGTTGTAGAATTCAATGAAGCTGTCAGCTGAGGACATGTGAGGCATCTATTTCTCAAACTAGAGTCTCTGGTGTACTTATCCTCTTGTTTAGTTTTACATCTGGTCTTTCACATCTCTTTCTGTCCTTGTTAGAGCCAGTTGTCCTTTGTCTTTGAAAACTGTAGTTTACACCTTTGTATGAAATCTTCAAGCGTTGTCTAGCCTTCATTCCTCAAAACAATGATTGACTGATAAGTTTCTAGAGAAAGCTCTTTGTTTTTTTTTGCCATTTTTGACCTAATATTGACCTTAAAACCAAGGTCAAAGACAATGTTAAGCTTCATTTAATGAACCAAATAGCTTTCAGCTGTGTTTGATATAATGGCAAGTGATTTTCTATTACAAAATTAGCACTTTATTAAGACTACTCAAGGATAAGTTGTTGGAGTGATGGCTGCTGGAAATGCGGCCTGTCTAGATTTGATCAAAAATTACTTTTTTCAGATAGTGATGGTGCTGTTTTTTTACATCAGTAATGTCCCGACTATACTTTGTGATCAGTTGAATGCCACTTTGGTGAATTAAAGTTCCAATTTCCTTCCAAAACGGCAAAATCTGTAACTTATTACAAGCGTATATATATATATATATATATATATATATATATATATATATATAATTTTTTTTTTTTTTTGAGAATCACCTGTGAACTTATCAGAAAAGGGGTAAACGTAATCATATGCCTGCAATGCTATACACAATGCTAGGCGCGCGACACACACACACACACACACACACACACACACATACATACACACATACATACATACAGTTTAATTTTATGATTTTGGGCACCAAATCCTCCCTTTGGTCCTGTCGGTCCTCTCCTGAAAGAAAACATAATTCCATATTATTAACCAAAAACAGCCATAAACAGAGTTTTGCCCAGAAGGCTGTATGCAAATGACAATTAATGTCAATGTTCTATTCATTCAAGAATGCATGGGTCATTATGTTAAACTACTACATATGATGTCATGGAAAGTCCAGCATAGAGGAAAAGCAGACTCACAGGAAAAAGTCTTCCTCTTCATCAGAGTCTTCCTCCAGTAGCGTTCTCTACAAGTTTAGAAGATCAGGATGTCAAAATTTGTGGACGGTGGGTTTATTGCATTTGTCAGAATTGAGGTGTTTGACATGACAGTGAGTAATCTAAGATCTAAGAAGATCTTATTGTGAAGTATATAGTAATCTGCAATCCATCATGGACAACAGAACAATGTGAAGAACACAAAATGGTTACAGCATGTGTGATGGAATATCCTCAGAACAAGAGGACAAAGCCATCTAAAGTCATCTAAACTGACAAAATCCATGTTGTCGACATTTGCGCTCTGATCAAATTAATTTTTTGCAGTGAATCACAGATCAGGATGCATCTAGTCCAGTCTTTCATTTGTTTTGCTGTAATGCCCATGAATGATCACATTTAACAAATACCTCACCAGTGAACTCAGGATCATTTCAACATCCCAATGATTAATGTTAAGTAACACTCCATAACTCCATACAGACTTGTTACACACCCCTAAAAAGCCATCTGGCCAATTCTGTACAAATGTCAACCTTACCATGGAAAAATGCAGTGTTTACCAAAGGACCAAACCTCTTTCATTGCAGAAAGATGTAGATTATTCTAGTCAACTGAACTGTTAAACTCAGTCTGATGTGCCCCAGTTTACTGCGCAGACCATAGAGTGCAATCCATTCACTGACATAAGCACTGAATTTTTCTAAAGAATTTTAGATTGTTTCCCATCGTATTAAAATTGCATGTCTTAAACACTAGTCTGACTAGTCTCCCAGTTCCTGCCACTGAAAAACATCCCCACAGCATGATGCTGCCACCACCAAGCTTCACTGTAGGGATGGTATTGGCCAGGTGATGAGTGGTGCCTGGTTTCCTCCAGACATGACGCTTGCCATTCAGGACAAAGAGATCAATCTTTGTTTCATCAGACCAGAGAATTTTGTTTCTCATTGTCGAAGAGTCCTTCAGGTGCCTTTTGGCAAACTCCAGGCAGGCTGTCATGTGCCTTTACTGAGGAGTGGCTTCCGTCTGGCCACTCTACCATACAGGCCTGATTGGTGGAGTGCTGCAGAGATGGTTGTTCTTCTGGAAGGTTCTCCTCTCTCCACAGAGAAACGCTGGAGCTCTGTCAGAGTGACCATCGGGTTTTGGTCACCTCCCTGACTAAGGCCCTTCTCTACCGATCGCTCAGTTTGGCCGGGCAGCCAGCTCTAGGAAGTGTCCTGGTGGTTCCAAACGTTCCATGGTTCCATGGATGATGGAGGTCACTGTGCTCATTGGGACCTTCAATGCTGCAAACATTTTTCTGTAACCTTTCCCAGATCTGTGCCTCGATACAATCCTGTCTCGCGAGGTCTACAGACAATTCCTTGGACTTCATGGCTTGGTTTTGTGCTCTGACACGCACGGTTAACTGTGGGACCTTATATAGATGTCACGATTCCCTGGTTGTCTGCCCCGTGTCTTCCATGTCACCGTCACCATGGTTTCCGGTCCCCAACACTCTGTCACGATTCCCTGGTTGTCTGCCCCGTGTTTTTCATGTCACCGTCACCATGGTTCCCGATCCTCAACATTGTGTTATTGTTCGCACCTGTTTGTTATTTGTGATCATCCTGTGTGTGTATATTAACCCTGTTTGTTCTCCACTCCTTGTCGTTCGTTGAATGTTGATGTTCTGACTGTTTTGGTGTTTCCCTGTCCTGATGTTCGCTCTGCTGCCCGTCTTGCCATATTTATCCTGCCGTGTTTATCCGTTCCGTGTTCCTTTGATGTCTCCCTGTTTTAGTTTCAGTTTCCCCTCGTGGATGTTTCATTTGTTCCAGTTTTGTCTTGTTTTCACTTTTGTTCAATAAACCGTGTTTAGATCCCACTTCTTGTCTGCCCTCGTCTGCATTCCTAACAATAGACTGGTGTGTGCCTTTCCATATCACGTCCAATCAACTGAATTTACCACAGGTGAAGGGGTGAGGGATGATCAGTGGAAACAGGATGCACCTGAGCTAAATTTTGAGTATCATGGCAAAGGCTGTGAATACTTATGAATACTTGGCGTAGTGGCTAAAGCACAGGGCTGTTAATCAGAAGGTCACAGGTTCTAACCCCACGGCTGCCACCATTGTGTCCTTGAGCAAGGCACTTAACTCCAGGTTGTTCCGGGGGGATTGTCCCTGTAATAATTGCACTGTAAGTCGCTTTGGATAAAAGCGTCTGCCAAATGCATAAATGTAAATGTAAATTATATAACCAGCAAGTGGAAAGCCACATTCATCGTAGCTCTATTACATATACTCATTCTCTCTGCTGTTGAGTTGGTCTGCACGAGGCAAACTGGAGGTGACTTCTTTGGGTGTTTTGATCTTTCACCTGTCCAACATTTTCTCATAATTAGGGATGCACCGATCCGATACCTGGATCGGTATCGGCTCCAATACTGAAACTTTAAGACGGATCGGGTATCGGTCCGACGAAAGCTAAAAAATTTACATAAAAGAACCATAAAAACACAAAGTAGTTCATATGACTCATGCATTTTATTTAAAGCCACTTGAAGACATGTGATAGCTCTGTGAATCGCAAAAGGGAGTGTTTAAAAAGTAAATATATAGTATGTGCTGCGCCAGCACATTAGTAAATGGTGCTGCTCTGTTGACACAAACTCGCGCACAGGCTGATGGCTATTTTTAGCCTTCGCAGCGGTGTGCAATATTGGAGCGCTACTCAAAAACATTATCTCGTACATGTAGATGCTCAATAGTTCGGTTCACTTACAATCTGCATTTAGAACCGAACATTTTATCAGAATTTGAATAAGAAGTGAATTAAACGACTGTGAACTTGCCTACAAACAGACACATGCAGGACTTCCTGGAGAATGTCAAAATAAAAGCGTCTTTGGAGTAGTGACTCATTTGTTTCAGAACACGTACAAATCTAGTTTACATATATTATTATTTTAAGTACTTATTTCTCCAAAATCACAATCTTTTAGTCTTTAGCATCCCACTGTCATTTTATTCTATCCATATGTTTTATTCCTTCTTCACATCAGTTTGTTCATCAGTAAGACATGTTGAAACTGCTTGTTGTTGTCAAGGGCAAATTGCTCTCTGAAGTATTGTACAACACAAGGGTATAAGTGTGCAGTAGTGTGTGACAGTACATGGACACTCCTGTTTTAGATGAACTAGTTATGTAAGAGTATTTTTGTGTTTTCCTGCAGTGCAGACACTGAGGATCATAAGGTAAGAGCTGTTTATTCTTCCTGTAAACAACACAAGCAGATCACAGAGCACAAGGGCCTTCTGGGGTATTTAAAATGGCAGAGACATGCAATCCAGGCCTGGCTCTGATCACCTACTGTACGAGCAATCTTTAAACCTCATCACATGCTGTTCATATAAAGGGACAGTTCACCCAAAAATGAAAATTCAGATTTACTCACCCTAATGGTGTTCAAACTCATAGCCTTTGTTTATTTTGTGGAACACATGTAGACGTAGATTTTAGGCAGAATGTTAACTGTTCACTTTCACTGTATGAAAAAGGTGCAGAAAAGTGAATGGCGACTGAGGCTTTCAGTCTTTACCGTTCTTTCTAAAGGCCCATTCACACCAAGAACGATAACTATAAACTATAATGATAACAATAAAGTTTAAAAATTATTCTAATTGTAAGAGAATAGCGGAACGCTATCTTTAATGATAACGACACAGTGGAAAGATATTGTTGGGATCACTTTCAGAGTGTTTTTTTTTTCCAGCTGATGAACAATAAAAACTTTGACAGCCAAACAAATCCATCCAGCTTTAAAAGGCTCAAGCCGCAACATGCACTCATCTTCAAAATAACACATTCCAGCACCGGACTGCCACACGCAAGCTAAATTGAATCTCCTGCTCAAGAACCAGCAATGTTTTTCCAAATATTTCTTCAGTATTAACGGAGATAAATAAAAAGCATTGAGGATAAATTACCTTATGTATCCAGCGCTTATGTCGACAACATTGTCTTGTCTCTTTTGAAGTTGTTTGCGTCTGTTTTTCTTTTGGTTTCTTTGCAAAACATAGAGCAGTAGCAGGTAATCTACATCTATTTTCTTGACTGTGAACATAACTGCAGCACGCACTTAGAATAAGCAGAAAGTTATCGTCCGTTGGTATGGATGCTAATGTAGTTATTATTATAACGTTATATTTATCTTGCTTAGTTTGAACGGGCCTTAACATCTATTTTTTGGGGTGAACTCTCCCTTTAAATCAATGTTTTATTGACTGGTTGTTCAAAGGACAACAGTTTTTATTTTTACATAAAAACATAAAAGACGACGATTTATTTTTTTTTACAAATATTTATGCAGCTCTTGCCATACGTAGACAGTAAGTGACCATGTCTGTAAAGCAAAAAATTAAAATATGCATAAAGTTATCATAAAAGTAGTCCATTTCACTCAAAAAATTTTTTACTTTCATTATTGTCAGTTTCACTTAATCCTCCCAAGTTCATATTACTCAAAAAAATTATGTAAACAAAAGAACTTAAATTAACTGAGTTGATTCAACTAAAAAAGGTGTCTTGTTAGCTTTACTTAATCCATTTGCATTGGGACAATATTAATATTTTTGTTTAGTTAACTGAAATTGGGCAGAGGATTTCTAGTTCCCAGCAGGTTTTACATGAGGCTTAAACACCTATTGCCCACCCTAAAGATCAAAATGCCCACCAAAGATCTTATTCTTGTACCGGCACTGCTTTTTGTTCTACGGAATAATAACATTTTACAGGATTGAAATTACATGAGGTTAAGTAAATAATAAAATAAATATATTTTCATGAGTCATGCCTGAAGATGAAGGTCAAGACATGTTTATCAATGCAATATTACTCATCTACGTAGTAAGAAGTATTAGTGGTGAACCTTCTAGAACTCTCATTAAGGAGAGGCCAGGACTTACCCTCTCACTGCAAACAGAGCCAGTGACCTCGTCATCATTCAGATGCCGTTTGAATTTGGGAGGCATACTGAGGTCGAGCTGCTCCTCCCTCTCTGGCTCTCTCTGCAGGCAAACACAGGAAACACAACTATGATTGACCAGTGTTGAAGCTGAAATCAAAGTTTAGCTTTGTATAGGCTAACTACCTAAAAGTAGTATGAAAAAAAGATTTTCAAAAGATCATTTCATTATTCTTGTTAAACGTACACCCAGCTTGAAGTGAGAGGTTTACTATTTCCATGCAATATAGGAACTTAGTGCATTAATATAAATGCAGTCACAGGTGTGCATTTATTTGCTATTGTAAAATTGCACCAAATGCAGCTCATCCAATCAGATTTTATAGCTGACACTGTTCAATCTATTATCCTTAATTTAAACCACACTGTGACCAAAAAAAGAACACCTATACTGACCGAACAACCAAGCACTGAACTATTACTTGGTTAATTAGAGTGAACTTTAAGCCATAAAAGGTGTGCTACTTTCAAGTAAATCCAGTCAGAATCCAGATGAGAGACCACCCCGTTATTTTTAACTAGTTTGGTCATGGGCATAAATCTAGCCATATCAATTGTAATGTGCTGCCTTCAAACATCAAACAGACCAGTTAAAGAGAGATTTCCAGGATTTGTGAAAGTCATACGGATCCTTAAAGTGACTTTACCTTAAATTCAAACTGCAGTTCACGTATGGTTTTACCATTCAGCCTTTCTTTTACAAACCCATAGCCTTTAGCTTTGATGTCAGAGCAGGCTTTCATCTAACAACAACCAGACTTATTTAATTCTAGTATATACTAAATAAGTGACTAGATCTCATATGGACCTTCTAATGGCCCTAACAGTTTCTCACACTCAGTATAAGAGTGTAAATCTGGGATCAGTCATGTCCTGAAGAGTCGGAATATAGTGTAATAACATGTCAGATAGTAGTGTAGTGTCCCTAGTTTTAGATAGATAGCCTATTCCCCAGCACTGGTCAGAATATGGAATATGTAACATGTGCATTTATGGAAGACTACGTATAAAAGCTACTCCCCTAATAATAATTAACAATGCTATCCATCCAGACTAGATTATAGATTAATTAGAGGGTATCAAGGAAGCCATTAATGAATTCTTGCATTTTTTGAGAAGTGTGGCCTATTCTCTTCTTCTAACAGATAAAACGAAATCTGCTTCCTTCCTTTCTTCTACCCTCTACACAACATACTCAACACAAACTCTGTGTCTGGTACCATTCACTGTAGTCTCTTTGAGACTGCTCTCTGCTCCTTTTGCTGGAAGAGATGATGGAAAACGGCTTCTCTTTTACCCAGGAGCACAGCAGAACAGTCCAGAAAACAGGAGCAGGGGGATGAGAGGCTGCATAGGGAAGGAGAGGGGAGGTTGGAGGAGAGATGGAGAAGTTGAGAGAAAGCAGAGCATGAAAAGGTAAATAAGAGATGCAAAGACAACAGAGAGAAAATTATAAATTATTAAAAATTTTCCACTGAGAACATGCAAATATTTACTGATCTTTCACTCTCATTATTTCAGTGCAAGAATAATTAATTAGGCGAGGCCAAGACGTGCAGGTAAGTCTACTTAGTAGGGCTGCACAACTAATCTGAAAAATATTCAAGATTACAATTACAGCTGCCGCAATTAACTAATCTTGTAAACTGTCAATTAAAATTCACTTCGGAATTTTCTAACAGAATCTGTCTTTTTGGCATTTTCATGGAAAATCTCAAATATTTTAAAGTACTACTGTCTTAGTGGCTACTGAAGGTATTATCAATTTAACTAGAGATTTAATAAACAAACACACAATGGGCAGGGAATATTTGGAAATTAGTGGGTGATGCGTTTCTCAAATCTGCAGAATTCTGTGCATGTAGATTCCTTTTGCGTATGGCCATCAGTCATAAGGAATTTAATGCAGTCTGATGCATGTTTTATGTCTCACATGAACACAATTCTCAGGTTGTTTTGGGATTTGTGGCCAAAAGAATATGGCATGTAGTTAATATAAATTTGTTTTCATTTAAATTCTACTAATAGAAATTATTAATCCCAATTAAAATATCATGAGAACTAAATTGACAATTATTATTTTGAATTATGCTGCCCAACTAAAAAATTGTGAAAACGTATTTGCCCCCTTCCTGATTTTGTGTATTTTTCATACTAAATTGTGTTAGAACTTCAAACGAGATATAAAATAAAGTCAACCTGAGTAAACACAAAATACATTTTTCCACAACAAAATATTTTGTATTATTGAAGCAAAAAGGTTATCCAACACCTATGTCACCCATGTTAAAAACGAACTGCTCCCTTAAACTTAAAAGCTGGTTGTGACAAATTTAGCAGCAAAAACTGCAACCAAACACTTCTGATATCTGGAGATCAGTCTTTCACAACGCTGTGGTGGAATTTTGGCCCCCTCTTCTTTGCAGAACTGCTTTAGATCAGCCACACTGGAGGGTTTTCGAGCAGCCCGTTTAAGGTTCTGCCACAATAGCTCAATCAGGTTCAAGTCAGGACTTTGACTAGGCCTCTCCAAAACATTAAATTTGCTTCTTTTGAGCCATTCATAGGTGGACTTACTCCTATGCTTTGGATCATTGTCTTGCTGCATAATCCAGTTGTGCTTGAGCTTCAACTCAGATTGATGACTTGACATTCTCCATTAGGATTTTCTGGTAGAGCAGAATTCATGTTTCATTCAATTATTGCAATTCACCCAGGCCCTTAAGCAGCAAAATATCCCCACACATCACACTACCATCACCATGCTTGACTGCAGTTCTTTTTGTGGAATTCTGCTTAATTTACGCCAGACGTAACTGGACCCCTGTCTTCCAAACAGTCCACTTTCAACTCATTAGTCCACAGAACATACTAACAAAAGGTTTGAGGATCATCAAGGTGTATTTAGGCAAAATTCAGACGAGCCTTAATGTTCTTCTGGGTTAGCAGTGGTTTTCGCCCCGCCACTCTTCCATGAATGGCATTTATGGCCAGTGCCTTTCTGAGTCATGAAGTGAAGTCACAGTGATATTTATTGATGCGAGAGAGGCTTAGAGGCATCCTTAGGTGTTGTCCTTGGCTTTTTTGTGACTTCGTGGATGAGTTATCGCTGCGCTCTAGGAGGAAGATGGCCACTTCTGGGAAGATTCACTACTGTGCCAAGTTTTCTCCATTTGGAGATAATTGCTCACTGCGATTCTTTGGAGTCCCAGAGCCTTTGAAATAGATTCGTAGCCCTTCCCAGACTGATGTATTTCAATCACCTTTTTCCTCATCATTTCTAGAATTTCTTTTGACCTTGGCTAAGTGTGCTACAGGGTGAGACCTTTTAGCCAACTTCATGCTGCTGATAAAGTTATATTTATGAGTTGATTTGATTGAACAGGGCTGGCAGTAATCAGGCCTGTGTGCATCTAGTCCATATGAACCCCATTATGAATGCAGTTTCATAGATTTGGGTATTTAGTAACTAAGGGGACAAATCCTTTTTTCACACCGGCCCAGTTGGTATTGGATAACTTTTTGGTTCAATAAATAACATTATCATTTAAAAAACATATTTTGTTTATTCAGATTGCCTTTGTTTTATGTTAGATTTTGTTTGAATTTTTTGAAGCAATTTAATAGGCCTAGGAGATATAGGCCTACACAAAAACAGAAGAAATCAGGATTGGGGGGGTGGGCAAATATTCTTTCACAGCACTGTACATAAAGGTGCACTCAGTAATTTAACACATGTAAATCATGAGCATCCACATGAGATGAAAACTCCAGTCATATCGGTCACCTTACAAAACCGTTTTTATTCTACATGTAAAGGGTCCCCTCATGGGGGCTGCCATGTTGGGATCACATGACCAGCCGAATACTACTGTCTTTTTATAGCTTTAAGCAACCACCCATTTACTCTTGGATTACATTAAACAGGGCTGATTGCGAATAGTGAATTTCAACAATGACATCAATCACTGAAAACTATTTTGAATGATGCTGCATCCACAACGAACGGTGTCAGTGTAACTCCAGGACAACTGTCATAGCACCTTTACAAAGAATAGTTCACATAACCACTGTGCTAGTCAATATGCAAACATGTAAACATACTGACTCCACACAATACTAACAAACCGAGACGAGAACAGAGATGTCGGAAAACGAACAAGCAAGAAGTGATTTGAAGAGATGGATACAGGCGTGGAAACAGATGACATGACAGCTAGCATCAATAAACGCTACACTGCCACGTAAACATACGCACAGGACTCACAAGAGTCAACTCTCCACACGATCTACCTGAATGCGGCTGTTTGCAGCGATATAATAGATCCTTGTATGAATAACAGCGGCAGTTTCTTCTTCTTTTTCGTTTTATGGCGAGGGGCAAACCAGCTAATGGTAAATATCCGCCACCTACTGGGTTGACGTGTGAAACGAAGATGAGAGGGAAAAACAAACAAGCTAAATCCTACTAAACTAGCCTGCTTCCTTTAAATATCTTAACAGAGCATTGTACACCCTTGGCTCTTTCAGTACATTTTAGGATATACTTTTTAATGACAGATTATTAATTCTTGTGTTACTTAATGCTTCTGTCAGCTGGATTCTTTCTCTCTCATAAGCACAGCAGTTCAACAGCTCGTGTTCAACTGTCTCTGGGAGGCCACACTGTGCACAACTCTCAGATTCACTTTTCCCAATGACAAAAGGAGAATGGTTAAGGGAGGTATGCCCAATACGGAGCCTGTATATTATAGCATCCTCCTTTCTATTTCCATATTTATATATCTCAACCCCAACTTTATTTTGGATAGTATATATCATGGGAGCCAAAAGTTTGCAATAATGTACAGTCAGACATCACTGATGTAAAAAAACAGCACCATCACTATTTGAAAAAAGTAATTTTTGATAAAATCAAGACAGGCCGCATTTCCAGCAGCCATCACTCCACCACCTTTTCTAATTTTGTAATAGAAAATCACTTGCAATTATATCAAACACAGCTGAAAGCTATTTGGTTCATTAAATGAAGCTTAACATTGTCTTTGGGTTTGTTTTTGAGTTTCCACAGTATGCAATAGACTGGCGTGGTCAACATTAGGTAAAAAATGGCAAAAAAGAAACAGCTTTCTCTAGAAAAGTCAATCATTGTTTTTTGTTATAAAATTTTGTTATTGATTCCAACATAATAAATGAATTGAAAAATAAATGTAACCTCAACATTTTGCATTTTTATTGCACAAATACAAAATAACATCATACCCACATATAAACAGACATAAAAATACATAGAAATACATAAATAAAAAAGACAAAGTTCATCATATAGGTCTCCCTCCACTGTCCCTCACTAGGACCATTCAAAATGAGACAAATAAGGTTCCAGGTACACCAGCTGTCTGGAAGTCATCTCCTCAAAAGCTGCCACTACCCAACTCGGGGTGCATCAGCTGACTTCCATCCCCTAAGGTTTAGCTGTCTCCAATCATCACACTAGTTAGGACCCAGCTTTTTATGTATTTATCTCCCATATTCAGGACCCCTCCATCATCCAAAATACACAGTCTGGGGCAAAATGAAAACTGAGTGTCCAGTACATCACACACAAAGCGCTGGACCCTCAACCAAAATTCCTGAATCTTAAGCCAGCAGGTGGGTGAGTCTATAAGACCCGGCCTATCCAATCTAGAAGGGGTCCAGTAGAACCGATGCAAAATCTTAAATTGCATCAGACAGACCCCTGCATCTCTACATGCAGACCTGATGCTTTTTAGGATCCTAGTCCACACTCCCTCCTCCAATACTAAGTTTAAATCTTTCTCCCATAATCTCTTCAGAGAAGTTAAAGCTCTGTCCCCCAGACTCTGAATTAACAGGGAGTAATACACTGATGCCTCATGACCTTTTCCAAAAGAAGTAATCACCTCTCCCAAAGCATCTTCCGCTTTAGGGGGGTGTATGCTACTCCCAAAAACAGTACAGAGCAGGTGGTGCAGTTGTAAATACCTATAAAACTGAGATGGGAATCCCAAAATGATGACCCAAATTCTCAAAAGATCTCAACACTCCACTCTCATACAGGTCGCAGAGTGTAGTACCCCCTCACAATCCAGTCTGACCAACAGAAAGGGGACTTGTTGATACATAATTTAGGGTTCAGCCATGGGCTTGAGGCAACATTTAAATAAATGTCAGAATTAAACAGTCTGGCCACTCTTGTCCAAATCACATGCAAATGTGAGATAACGGGGTGTGATTAAACTTCTCCGGTTAGTTTGATAGAAAGGCTTTGCAATGGTGAAATAGGGGCAAGAAGTTCCTGTTCAATACTAAACCAGGAAGGGGCTTTTTTAGGTGGAAGCAACCAATGAACCAAATGTCTGAGACTGAATGCATAATAATAAAACAATTTGCAGTGAATTACAAGCTCATTTGCATGTGAAAATAATGAGTGGGAAAACTGCGGCAAGTTTGCGTTTGTCAGAACTCAAATTTATTTTTAAGAATTTATATGAGTTAGAATTCACATGAGATCAGAAAAAGAAACTGTTTGACCCATTCGATGATTTTAAGCAATATATGCAGTAGTTTATGTTAATTTGTCATGTATGCATTCATGATGCTAATGCTAACTTGCTATGTGTGGTTACATGTTGTGCACTGGTAACCATCTGTTATTGTATTTTATGATTAACTTTTTAAAAAAGAATCCACGTCAGATTGTGAAATAGTTTTTTTAAGATTTGTTTTTTAAAGAAAAACAATGATACAAATGCAAAGATGGGTGTATAAAAGAGTGGCAAGTCTGCACTCCAATGTGTTCGACTTTGTCAATCGGAATATGTCATTTGTTGATGATTTTGGATTTCTAATATGGAGGACAAATTCAAACTAATGATAACATTACCTTGTAACTGTCAGCATTTGGGACATTAAGAGATCTTGATATCACTTAAAATCGTTAATTTCAAGAACAGGTTCCCAAACGTGTGAAATATTTCAAATATTTGAAACATGTTATTTTAGACTTTTTTTTTTTTTAATGTAGTTATGATATTCCCTGAAATTGGAAACTGATCAAACATGCATTTAAATAAATAAATAGAAGCCAAGGACTTGAGAAGATTCATTGAGCATTTGGAGCTATAAATTGCGATCATCCTGTCACAGGAACACACACACACACACACACACACACACACACACACACACACACACACACACACACACACACACACACACACACACACACACACACACACACACACGAAAATTCAGAGTGATGCAGCTCTTCAGAGAAAAGGAGAAATGGTTTTGTGAGCAGGCCCGGAATGTGTCCTGTGAGCTACAGGATGCATGATCTGTAAAACAGGCAATCTTTGCATGGGGATAGAAGGTGCTTTGCTCTGTGAAAAGATTAAGTTGCGATTCTCCAAAAAAAGCACTTGTCAAAGGTTAACATTTTAGCACATAATTCCCATGCAAGGATGCACAAACACAGAGACAGTTCATGAAATTTCTTTTGGATGTGTCTTTTGTGCACAAAACTGGCTTGGCCTATCTCAGGTTTGGAATATATAACAGAAAATTCTGTATAGATTACTGTAATCTTTACATGTAACCACGGTCGAACTAATCCATTTTTGTTTGAAAACGATTTGGCTATGTTTATGTCTCTTTTAGAACTGCGTTTTTCCTCCACCGAAAACAGACTCATACCCTATACCTTGATTAGTGCAGATTGGGCCTCCTTAAGTCTCTTGTCAATGGTCTCTTTTTGAGATACCTGTGAGACATAGAAGGATACGGAAAAAACAGTGAGAAATATAAGGAAATACAGTAAACAGTCAGAGAGCCTGATCAGACTTTTGAGTATTCCACTAAATCACTCGGCTGAAGATATTGATGCTATTCTAATGGGAGCGGCAACATTTCTGACATAAGAAATAGTATTTGGAACCGTACAAAAGTACTGTAACCAGCTTTTCTTTGCCCTATAAAGAAACTCCTCCTTGTTCTGCCTCCACTCTCTTGGACCTCTGAAATGCATGTTAATTTAAGGATCATGTGGACTATTTTAGGTTGTATTTCAGGTCCGTTATAAAGCTGTGCCCTCATATTTTAAGTTTCTGGATGTCCGCACTTCTTAACTTCTAATATCTTTCCATGTGATGACATGAAACGTGATTTATAAGTAAAAAACAAATAAAGGTTTACACATACTGTATCACAAAGCACACAATATGCAATAAATATATTCCAAAATGAATTACAACACTGAAGAAGCAAATATATGACCTTTGACTTCTAAATGTCACTTAAAGGAAGTATTTAGCTGTCTGCTGATCCTAATGTTTATGCACTCAGTGAGAATCCTGGGTTTGGCTCATGTTGAAAACGGGTAAAATAAACTGTCCCATAATCTTGATGAGATGAGCAGATTTCCCCCCCAAGCCCAGAACACTTTTTAGGGGGAGTATAAGTGGGAGAGATACAGTCACAGAAGATTTGGTTGAGGTCTCTCGATGGACATTAAACTAAACAAAAGTAAACTAAATTGAAACATATTTTCAATGTTGTCTCAAACTTATGGACCCCACTATATACAGAAAATCTCAAATTTGTTCTTTGTCCTCTGGTAAGGCGCTCTTTTTTAACACACCCCTCAATCTTCCCAAAACACAATAACTTCCCTGCCGTCTAGTCAATATGGCAATAAACATGTTTTTCTAAAACAGGAACTTACCTTCTAATCACTGCATGTGTGCCACAGAGGTGTTACGCCACAAAAATGTCGTTCTGAAGATGAGGAGCAGAACACCAGGTGCTTCTGGCTTCCTAATGGCTCATTGCAAAGTGCTGCCGTTGATTATGACCCCTTTAACTGGATTCCTACACTTTATAGGGCATCTTGCTGAGCGAGAGTGCCGCTCAGGGTCTCATAACCCAAACCATTAGTGATCACTTTCTTATCTGTGAACTTAAAGTCCACAAGACCAGTGGGTTCATGGACCCACAGCCTTTGATGTCAACAACAAAATATACACTAAACATTTTGTCCTTTCTTTTAAATGTTGATAGGCCTATTTCCCCCAAAATCTAACTTTGCATTGCTATCTGGTTACTTGCACTTTATTATATGCATTAAGTGTTTTAGCCTACTGTCCGTGACTTGCCGATCAGAACAAAGACCCAGCAGTCGAGAATCACTACATTAGAACATATTGAGATTACATTGCTTTATGTTTGATTGAATTGTTTGATGTTACATCATATATTGTATGATTTTGAGTCATCTCCGCATGCATGCAACGATATGCACGCAATATTACAGGCATGGTTGGGGAGTAACAGAATACATGTAACAGGATTACATATTTAAAATACAAAATACAAGTAACTTTATTAAACTAGTTACAACTTAAATAATTGGTCATTAGAATACAGTTACATTCAAAAAGTATTTTCATTACTGAAGAGATTACTTTGCATTTTATTGTCATTTGTTTAATTTAATATTTAGTCCTTTAAGATGGAAAACATTATATAAATTTTGCAATTCAAAGTGCATTTGAACAGCGGTGAAACACTTTCTTATGATGTGTTACATTCATATGAGCAGACGTAAGATGTTTGAAGTAAGTTTGGAGCAGAAGAAATAGAAATAATCCTTGTGTAAATTGTCATTTACTCTAAGCTAAAATGCTATTATTAGCCATTTTGCATGTAGATGTTACCAGGACGATCATATTTTTATCAAGAAAATTCACGTTGGATCATCATTTCTTTTTTCTAGTAAGACCTTTGATATTAGGGCAAAAATCATGTTCTTGATGATCATTTTTATATTGTTTTCCTGTTAACATATCTAAAAATCCTTAAAACAAGATCAATTGGATTGATCTTGTTTTAGAAACAACACTGCATAAGATATTTTCAGAGAATGTATTTTTAACATGTGTATTTTGTCTTACTGTACTGACAGAGTTTTTAATAGTCAAAATCTACCAGTGCTGAAGAAGTAATCCGAAGTATTTAGCGTATGTTACTGACCTTGAGTAATCTAACGGAATATGTTACAAATTACATTTTAATAGTGGAATACATTTCAAAAGTAACCCTCCCATCCCTGATTACAGGTTTTTGCAAAAATGATTGTAACCTACTGGTATTCTATGATAATGTCTATAATAATGTCAATTATTAGAATTTTTCTAGAATTGTATATGAAAATTGTCAGACTTATAGCTTTGGTTGTCTGAAAGCGTTTACCAGTATTAATGATTACAGGATGTTTCTTCACCTGAAACACTTATTTTCACAAACCAGACAGACATCCAACTACATGTTTACACATTGTGAACTCCTGAAGCATTAAGACAAGGGCATTTCCACACGATTAAGAGTTGAGGAATGTTGTTGTGTATAATTGAGGGTCATCAAGGTGCCTGTTTTTTATCATTTCTGTCTGTTTTTGTTTTCAATGCCACTCCTTGATCTTTATGGACACTCCCATAAGCCCAGCAAGAGTTGGGACGGTGACGCAGCACATGTTTTGATGTGGTTCGGACATAGACAGTTTGCACAAGCTCCTGAATGCCAGAGATATTTTCTTAGCCATTGCTCTGTGTAAAGCATATTGTTATTTTTTCATGCAACACACATATTTTTCATAAGTCTTTAGCACATGTAGATGTGGAAATTGTACTTGGTAAAATCATGCACATGATACAGATGCTACAATTCAAGTAGATCTCTATATTGGAAGCTCTTGGCCAAACAAAAATTGCCACTACAATGCCAGGGTGTTGCTATACGGTTGCTAAGGCATTCTCAGGTTGTTCTTGTTGTTGCTTACTGTGTAAAAAGAGCACACCCCCAAGTCTCAGTGAAATTCTGGACCTTAGATATGGTTTGGGTTCCGTGTCATGAAAGGCAATGAGAAATTTGTCCTTGTTTTATAGTCTGCCAGGCACATATTCTAAGTCTAAACACTTAAAAGTAATAGAACATCTGTCCTAAACAAGCCACATGATTTGAAGTGTATCACTCACACCCATAGCATAAACTGTGCAGAATGAGTCACATACCAAAGTTTTAAAATAAAGGAATAGTTCCACAAAAAAATAAACATTCTCTCACATTTACTCATCCTCATGCCATCCCAGACTTGTATGACTTTGTTTATTCTGCTGAACATTAATGAAGGTTTTTCATTTCAGCACTATTGGTCCCATTCAATGCAAGTGAAGGGTGGCCAGAATTTTGAAGCTCCAAAAAGCACATAAAAGTAATCCATACGACTCCAATATAGTTAAATATTGATCGTGTCTCACCCACACCCATCATATCACTTCAGAAGACATACAGATTACTTTTATGCTGCCTATATGTGCTTTTGGGAGCTTCAAAGTTCTGGCCTCCATTCACTTGCATTGTATGGACCAACAGAGCCTGATATATTCTTCTGAACATCGTAATTTGTGTTCTGCAGATGAAAGAAAGTCATACACATCTGAGATGTGTCCTGTAAATTATGAGAGAATTTTCATTTTTGTGTGAACTATTCCAATCCCCTACTCCAAGTATGAGCGATAGAATTGGCGAAGGCTCTTTTTTTTTTTTCTCAAAACTTTTTAGAGGAGAGTTGGGTGGATGCAGTACTGCAATCAAATACATCCATGTGAATGTAAATGTTTCTTTGTCACAAGACATTAAGGGACAGGAAGAGAAAAAGAGGGAGTGAGTGAATGAGAGAGAGAGAGAGAATGCGAGAAACAGCAGTGAAAACACTGACTGTATGCCATTAATAATGAGAAACGCAAACCACAGATAATATAACTGTAATACAGTTACGTCCCCCCAGTGCGGGGTACAGATGAACAAACATGAGGTGTCACAAGAACATCCTGAAGATTTAAGACACTCAATTCCCACTGTCCTCAGTCTCTATCGCACGCACGCACGCACGCACGCACACACACACACGAATTTTGCTTTATTTATGAATTGATTTTCCAATTATGAAAATCGCAAATGTCCCCAAAATGAGGTTAAGCCTGGTTTAGCTCACTTTTATGAACAATCTGGTTTTCAAACTGGTTTTAAATCTGGTTTTCAAACACATTGTCAAGTAATGAGACCCTTTTAGCTAATATGCCAAATAAAATAATTTTTAAATAAAAAAAAAAAAAAAAAAAAAAAGAGATCAGGAAGATATCAGTACACAGTGATTTTTAAACAAATAATTTCATTAAAATATTTTTCAACCAGCTCATTGAACTATTAATTTTTGAACTTTCTTTCTTTCTTTGGACTATTTCATTTTGAGCCAAAATGAATTCTGATTGGTCGAATCAGCTTGAAAAAGAACTACTCAGTCTCGTGCTTTGTGCGCTTGGTCTCTGGTACGTCGTTAAGATGGGAAAAGTGTTCCGACAAGGCTGCCAGTGCGCGGTACCGATGGGAGATGCTATTCTTCACTCCTTTAGGGAGCTCAGCATACCTGCCCCCAGAAACACAGCATGGAATGAGGAAATTATTGCAATAAGTTTCAACTGTGAAAACACTTGAACACACTGTTGCCACAAAAGTACATAAATGTACATAAGGCACAGTTATTGTATTACCTTATCAATGTTTGAAGCTAAGGGTACATTCTCTGTGGATAGGTGCAATCATTTTTATAATACATTTCACATCAATGTCTTTACACAATGTTAATGTCTAAACTAGAAGAGGATTCATTCAAACATTTTTGTAAACATTGCTCACCTAAGCATGAGTCTCTTCAATTGCTTTAATTAGATCAATACTGTCACCTACTGGTGAAACCGAGAAACACCACTGTTGAGATGCGTATACTCACGTTTTCTCATACCCATCAGGCTGAAAGCAGGGATCCCACCCGAAATCCCTCGGGCCCCTGGGCTCAACAATACGGCCCTGAAAAACATTAACAGGATTGTTGTAGGTAGGAATAAAAACCTGCATTGTGTCGGGCTCAGTGTAACACATTCATACTCTCATGGAGAGAGAACAGGAGAGGAAGCAAGACTGAGAAATTATGCAATGTGGACTTACATTCGCAATGGAGAGTGAATTACATATTATGTGTCCTCACCTCAGTAATTCCTCTGAACAGCTGAACTGGCTCCTCTTTTCCAGCACAGAATGCAAATGTACACAGTGCCCAGGCTGATTTATCCTCAAAACCTGCCAGCAATTTATACAGTCCTGCAGATTGAATAGTAATGATAGCTCAGATTTGACTCTTTAATTTTGGTTTCTGAAAGCCTCCATCGGTTTAAATAGAATTGAAAGATGTAGCCTGTCAATATGTCTTACCCTCTGGCTTCAGTTTATCCAGGAACCATTTTCTGTGCAGAGAGACAGAGAAAAAAACTCAAACTGAATCATTTGAATGCAATAGATCTATGTCATTTATTTATTATCTCTTAAAAGCATACCTCAGGTCTTTAGTGAAGCCAGATCTCATTTCACCCCCTGTGCCCATCCATTTTTTAGGTTATGCCCACACTGCTTTAGTAGTCCTCAACCTTTCTTGTATAGTGTAATGCAATAAATGCCAAAATTGCAAATACTATTTTAATATATAAATATATATATATCATTTTTTTGAATGGCTTGAGTACCAAAAGTGTGTAGTGCCACAAGAAACCTTAGGTAAGAAATGGTGTCTTTTTTGTTTTGTGCTTCCATAAATCGTATTTTATGATTATTTCTTATCTATATAAGTTTACAATATCAGGATATAAATTTGTTGTGTTTATTAAATGAGTACTACATTCATACAAATAAATACCATCATGTTGATTTTCTGTAGAACCATGGAGAATTATTAGTGTTCCAGATACGCGTTACATATTATCCATGCTATTTGTTACTCGAGGTGGTGCTGTCGTTTCAGTGATTTACATTTGACATTGCAGTTTGATGAAGAAACAACATGGAAGTAAACTATAGCAAGCGTAACACATGAACAGTCACTGCATGAAAAGAGTCAAATCTGGAAAAATGTGGGGAGAGTAAACTCCCACTTAACTTCGTTTGTCAGATATATTATGGAAAAACGTCAGACCCAAGAAACATAGAACCGTTAACATCCACAAAAAGCCACATACAGTACCACAATTCAGCGGACATGTACAGAGAACCATGAAGTACGATGGAACTTTACAGTTCGGCTGGTTGTGATGACTGATGTCAGTCCTGCTAAGAGGGCTTTTTATTTGTTAATGACTGGCAATTGTGAGTGAAAAGTGTTTACTGTGTTTTCAGAGCACAGGGGAAGGCAAACAACTGAAAGTTTGGCGTATTGTAGGCTACAGCGAACTTCATTACTGTATAGACAAACATACTAAAATAAACACTCTGAATGTAAACATTGTTAACCAAACAGTGGTGATATTTAACTCAATAACTTTTTATTTTACATAATAATTTTGACAGACATAACAGAACATTACATTTTTAGTTATGTAAATATTCAACCCCTACACTGTTACCATGTGCTGGCATAATAGTTCATTTAAGTGGCTAATGGATCATTCATAACAACTGCCTAAAGCATTTGGTCAATAGCCATGATCAATTGGTCAAGAAATGTCAACCAAACGGTATTGCAGAAAATCAAACGGTTACTAAAGAAACTATTTAATTAGTCTAATTAAAATGAGTTACTGTAGAGTACATAAGTAAACCAAAATTAAGAAGTTAATCAAACAATATAAACATACAAAAATGATGTAATAAAAGCAGAAAAAAAGTTTCATTAAAATATAATTAAATGACAAGTGGTACTCGTACACACAAAATCCTGCCACTTTTATGTGCACAGCTCTTCACGGCAAGTGCCGTGAAATAAAAAATATTTGATATTTTTCTGAGTGGCTGCGACAATCATGTCATTATGTCATTATTTAGCAATAATCGAAAAGTTTTATTCACAGCCAATCATACACAATTTTATTGAGCTCATAGCAGACTGTTGATAACATAAAGAGGAATTTCCCGAGTTATAATATACCTAAAAAAACTTTTAGAAAAAAGCCATAAAAACAGAGCTTGGCAGTAGCGAGTGAGCGAAGTTGCCAGGTAAAATAAAGTGCAAAATTTAATTTAACTTGAATAAAAGTTTACAGAAGGGTGTCATGCAGTCTATGTATTCATAAACCACAAAGTATTTGACTCAATTCTTACATTTCAAAAATTGTTAAATAATGTGCAAAATGCATCAGGTTCTCTATGCAGATCAAAGACAGACATCTACATTAAACACAAATGCCTTGAATAACGTATAACGTGCGAGTAAAGGCAGCCAGTGGACTTTCTGGTGCCCTCCATGGTAAGATGGTGCCCCCCTAGGGGGCGTAGTCTGCTTATAGGGAGCGGCGGTACTGTAGCCTCTCCTAAAACCTAAGTAATGAATGTCCTCACTGCGGACATTCATTACTTAGTGGATTAAATCCATCTTTTATTGGATTTAAAACGATAAGAGCCGCGATATACTGGATGTTTTTAATGCAAACATTTCATTCAGGGTGTACAGTATGTAGCATTATGTGTAAATAAAAAAGTGATAGAGTGCAATAATGATTGTTTTTCCTTAAAGTAGTATAGTATAGCATAGTATAGCGTATTAATAATTTTTAAGCTTCAGGGATTTCGGTCTTCTAAAGAATGAGAGGTTGCGGACTATTTGGAATGGATGATAACTATTATATAGCCTATGTTTAGAGAACATATACAGTCCTATTTCTTCTTTAATTTGGGATTAAAATCTTATTTTATTATAACATGCCTTTTATAGGCCTAATTAAGATGACAAAAAGAAAATGTATATATTTATGCATCCTGCAATGGTCAATGACAATATGGCACAAGTAGTTTCGTGGAGATAAAATACAAAATGCGTATATTCAATTTTTCAAATAAACACCAAACTTTGAAGCTGCCAGAGAGAAAATAACATTTGATATATGGATTAATTTAAACATTAAAAGCTTATACAGACACAAATGTCTACCGGCAGTAGTTAAACTAGTAATTTTAGTAGCCACTAGGCTAATATAACCAGTCAAACAAAATTGTGAAAAGGCAGGTTAAATTGGAATTTCAGAGGTGGGGGAACCCTATTATCGGGTGATGTCACACCACCTTCTTGTTGGAATCTAAAGTGCCGGATCGCCGTTTCAGACCGGCCCAATTTAACCCCTGTGTATCCACTTTATTTTTCAGTGAAACTAGGGCACCGCCATTATCAATCTTGACTGTGGACCACTTCTGGTATAAGCCACTTCCAGCTATTTTAGCTATACAAAAATGCTACGTTATGCTGCTTCATATTACAGGTTGGCAATAAATGTCGACATATCATTAATTACGATTTTAATAAACTCATTGATTTTAAGCGCATATAGTTTTACCTTTTATCGCATCTTGCCATCGTTTAATCACACACTGTTGCACAGGCTGAATGAATGAGAGATCAGGCACTGACAGGACAGTCCTCCGCACCATCGGACAGTCCTACACAAACTTTAAACAACAAGCAGAGAGCAGAAAGCTGGCGGGAAAATGCTGCTTTAACTTTCTTTGCACCAAAACGGCATCTTGTTTCATCCTGGAAAATTAATAAATACATTTTACTCTACATTCTAGTCATAGAGCATTCTCACTTTCTTAGCGTTGTATAGTAAACAGACACGCAGATCACAATTCAGCATGGCTTATAAAACATTGCCTTTGGAAATAAATAAATAAATAAATAAATGTGTCATCGGAGGTTATGCAGGTACATATAAATGGAGGTTTACATAGAGACAAGAAACACTGCATCGTCACAATCTTGGTAAAGTAAGAAGCAGATTTTATTACCGTCTCTTCAATACAACAACACAGCAACAAGTGAATGATTTACTTACTCTTTTACTATAAACGCTGGAGTTAGAAAATTGTCTGACATTGGCACATAATTTTGCTGTACATCCTGTGGTTGTGTGATTTTTTTAAGCCCATGTCACTAGATTCTGGTATTATAACCTTTTAGTTATTTACACTGCGGTCAATGCCAGCGGAACTTTGCCATATTCGCCGAAAATGCAGCCACTGCTTTCTTCCGTGCAGCAAAATATGGTGGATCTGCCACACTGACAACACTAAATAATATAATTTTGTAAAGAGAATCGAATATAATATGTAGTTGTGCGCACATTTAAACATCCAGTACATCATTAAAGTCGGCTAAATTGCAGATTAAACCAACTACCTCATCGCGCTACAGACCACAGCGAGGACAGTCTCCCTGAAACTGCGACTCGAGCACCGCCTTAACTGCAAAAAAAAAGGGTTCCACTATGAGAGAAAGCGCGGTCGTTTTGCCACGTTCCTACAAAGCCCTCCTGGATACTGGAGCATGCAGACTGTGCAGATGTTGCAGCTTTTTACATTCGCATCCAGTCTGTTTCAAAACACAAATTGCTGTCGGGTTGGACTCACCGAGTCAGTCTCGGGCAGAGTTTTTATTTATTTATGCACGTCGGGTTTGGGTAAGAATTGATTCGGGTCGATTCGGGTACAGATTTTTGCCTTTTCTCTGCATTCGACAAACGATAGACCGGAAGTCAAACATTTCCAATGGAGATTCGCATTGGGGCTGTGTGAGGTTCAGACCATCTCCGGATGCGACATTTTTTGATCAGATTTGAGCCAAAGCCACCTTTTCACTGTCTCCAACATTCGCATACGACTGTAGTATTAAGTACTGTCTAATGAAGAAGATGGTGTTGTCAATGGGAGGCTGTGAAACAAGCAGGTTTGCGAATCTCTGTTCCAGGAACTACACAAGAGACTTGATGCAGACCCACACTATACTGGAAAATAATCACTTTTGTGTGATGACAAGTGACACAGGGTCAGATGCCAGTTCATTTACTGAACTCTAACTGAAGCTTCACACTGTGTTTCAGATGTTTGTATATTTTACTATTGATATATTTCACATTTTCCTTTTAATAAAGATATTTAAACACAATTATTATCTTAGCATTTATATTGTGTCAATATTGTTTAAACGCCTGTAATAAGAGGCCTAAGCTACATGCTGACTGGGTTTTGGGTGGGCTAAATGTTAAGTTTAACCAATAAAATTAAAGCCAATCCATTCAGTGGCCAAATAGCTGTCAAGATTAGGGGTGTGCTAAATATATTGTACCCAATGAAAGCCAGTGTATAAAGTGATCCAATAACAGTCTAGATTTAGGGGTAGGTTAAGGGCAGCCAATCCAGTTTGAGATAAATGACCAATACGGATGGCCATAACACAGAAGGAATCCTCAGTCACTAACATCCAAAATGGTATATAATTGGATTTATACAGGCCAGTACTTTTCTGAATGACCGAAATTCTGTGGTTTCTACAAGAATCTACTGGTTCGGATACAGCTCTTTTCATGCAGCGAGTATGATTTGACTATTGTGATTAGTTTGAACTACTGAAATCATGCATGTTGTGCATCTATTCAGTCTTAATAAGTGCCTGAGAAAATACATATTTGTAGCTTCTGTGTAGCTTATGTGAAAGCCAACATAGGGGTGAGTGGTATCTTATAGTTATTTTAGATCTACAGCACAAAACAAAACTCGAGAGACTCACATGTAAGGCCCTGGTAATCCTCCTAATGCCTTGAAACACAGACAGGTGTCTTCTACCAGCACTGGCCCATCCACCTTAACACAGAAACCGAACAATACAAAGGTGAGATGCCATTCAAGGGTACAGAATAAAGCAGTGTACACTGGTGGCCAAAAGTTTGGAATAATGTATAGATTTTGATGTTTTGGAAGAAAATTGGTACTTTAACTCACCAAAGTGGCATTCAATTCAATTCAATTCAAAGGGGCTTTATTGGCATGAATGTAAACAATACAATATTGACAAAGCAGAGGCTGCGTAAAAAAGCAGAACTACATCTTAATCTATAATTACATTTAGTTTAACAAATATAAAAATAAATACAAAACAGGTTCAGAACTGCTGAAGACCACAGTGTTTAAATAACTGAAGAGAACTGACATATACTGACACATAAAAATATACACACACATACTGAGGGTCACTGTGGTGAACGCGGGGGTGTAGTGGTGGTGGCGTAGTGGTCTAACGCACATAACTGGTAATCAGAAGGTCATTGGTTCGATCCCCACAGCCACCACCATTGTGTCTTTGAGCAAGGCACTTAACTCCAGGTTGCTCCGGGGGGATTGTCCCTGTAATAAGTGCACTGTAATTCACTTTGTATAAAAGTGTCTGCCAAATGCATAAATGTAAAACACATAACACAGATTCACCCACTGTCTCTCAGGCTGTGACACGTTAAAACGTATCTTGCAGCCAGTGCTGCTGTGTGTCCCTCTCCAAGTATTATGTAAATTTTTTCTTGTTCTGTCATGGTTATAAATTTGTTTATGCTGTGTGTTAATTTATCCATATAAATGTCCCTTGTATTTTGAAATTTTGGGCAGTGAAGGAGAAAGTGCACCTGATCATTCAACTGATCACAAAGTATAGTCAGGACATTACTGATGTTAAAAAACAGCACCATCACTATTTGAAAAAAGTTTTTTTTTTTTTATCAAATCTAGACAGGCCCAATTTTCAAAGACAAAGGACAACTGGCTCTAACCAGGACAGAAAGAGATGTGGAAGGCCAGATGTAAAACTAAACAAGAGGATAAGTACATCAGACGCTTCACATGTCCTCAGCTGACAGCTTCATTGAATTCTACCCGCTCAACACCAGTTTCATGTGCAACAGTAAAGAGAAGACTCAGGGGTGCAGGCCTTATGGGAAGAATTGCAAAGAAAAAGCAACTTTTGAAACAGAAAAACAAAAAGAAAAGGTTTGAGTGGGGAAGAAACACAGACATTGGACAACAGATAATTGGAAAAGAGTGTTACGGATCTTAACCCCATTGAGCATTTGGGGGATCAGCTAGACTGTGAGGTGCGTGAGAAGTGGCAGACACATCTATGACAAGTGCTACAGGAAGTGTGGGGTGAAATGTCACCGGAGTATCTGGACAGTCTGACAGCTGGAATGAAAAGAATCTGCAAATCTGTCATTGCTGCACATGGAGGATTTTTTGATGAGAAATCTTTGAAATAGTTCTGAACATTGTTTTCAAATTGTTATAGCAATTTTTCACATTATTAATATCCTGAATGATACATTCTGATCAGTTGAATGCCACAATAAAAGTAGCAATTTCTTTCCATAAGAGCAAAATCTGTACATTATTCAAAACTTTTGACTGCCAGTGTAGATTTTACAAACCTGCCTCGCTGCTTCTTTACATTTCTGTATGGAAATTTCATCTGGTTCCCCCTGATATTCAGGCACTGCAAGAGAAGCCAACCATATTACAAATACAGCATGCTTGTAAATAAGTAAAAGATAAAAACTGTAGCTACATCCTTACAGTCAATCTTCTTGGAAATTAGTTTGTAGGGAAATCTTTCACCAATGATCTGAACTACCTGTTTTAACACAAAAAAATTATAAGAATAAATTATTAAAATCTCCAATATGCGCATTAAGTAAACTTGACATGAATCTAAAAAGTAAAAATAATACATTAAATATTAGATATAATAAGATATGCCTGGACACTCGATGTTCTTTATTTATATTTTTTCTATTGGAGACTGACGACTACATAAAAACACTCGTTATGCTCACCTCTTCCAGTTTTTTCACGTTCCCAGTCACGAAAACCACCGTTCTGCCAGTCGGTCCTGCCATGCTTGTGTTTTCACTGTTTCCACCACCGCAATGGTAAAACATTTAGTTCTTGGCATGCCATAAACCAATCGTTTTCATGGACCAAAACCTTCACCAATCAGCGAACGTTTACACCACGCTTTAGACACGCCCTCCCGCACACTGACCAATCACTGCCCGTTCAACGTCGTCCTTCCCTAAAATCACTCCGGGTAGAAAGTGCTTAACATGTGGGAGAGCATAAATTTGCGTCGCATGCCAACTACAGCACCAGGGCAATACATTCATTAATATAATTGACTTATTATTCAGTGAAGTGGTCAATTATCCAGTGAAGTATCGGGCTTAATTCAGAGGTTATTTAAAGATTCAGAAACACAAGCATGAGTTTACTGCCTCGCACCGCTGAGGAGTTCAGCTCGGCGGAATACTGGGAGCGATTTTTCCGTAAAAGAGGAGAGAAGGCTTTTGAGTGGTACGGAGACTACAACTCACTATGCGGTGTACTACATAAATACATCAAACCGCGTGAGAAGGTAACTGTGTTTTAATTTCTGTTGCATACATATAATGTCCATAACGTGTATTCAGGTTGAAACCGGCCTCTAAACTTTTACTCTTGAATACAACAATTTGTTGATAAATGCTTCCCTCTGTCTGCCAAAACTGCTTCAGTACTTGATGTACATATACTGGTTATACATCTAACGTAAATCTAATATTGGTTAGAAGAAAGATTAGCTGTTAAAGGGATAGTTCACCCAAAAATGAAAAGTCTCTCATCATTTACTCACCCTCATGCAATGCCAGATGTGTATGACTCTCTTTCTTCTGCAGAACACACAGATTTTTAGAAGAATATCTCCGGCTCTGTAGGTCCATGCAATGCAAGTGTATGGTGATCAGAACTTTGAAACTCCAAGAAGAACATAAAAGCCGCATAAAAGTAATCCATCCAGTGGTTAAATCCTTGTCTTTAGAAGTGATATAATAGGTGAGAAACAGATTTTTACAGATACATTTTGAAGTCTATAATTCTCTACTTTCAAACAGCCCTCCTAAGCGCTCTTCTCTCCCGTGTTCTTCTTTTGTTTTTGGCGATTTGCATCTTTAGTGCATACTGCCAACTACTGGGCAGGAAGGAGAATTTATAGTAAAAAAAGGACTTCATTATTGATATGTTTCTCACACACACTTATCATATGGCAAATTAAGATATGGATTAAACCACTGGTGTATGGATTACTTTTATGCTGCATTTATGTGCTTTTGGAGTTCAAAATTCTGGTCACCATTCACTTGCATTGTATGGACCAACAAGGCTGAGATTTTCTTCTAAAAATCTTCATTTGTCTTCTGCAGAAGAAAGTCATACACATCTGTGATGGCATGAGGGTCAGTAAATATGAGAAGTTTCATATTTTGTGGTGAACTATCCCTTTTTTCAAATTAAAATTTTTCCAGATACTATTTTAATAATTTCTTTTGACTTCAGTATAATGTCAGTATAAAAGCAATATTTTTAAATTTTGCACAAAACATATTGTTTTTATAATATCACACATAATATTATTAAGTGTGTGATATTATAAAAACCCAATAATTGGGTCTTTATACGTGAAAACTGTTGTGTATATGCAAACCTTTAAATAAAAAATTAAATAAACAAAATGCAATTTTTGTGATCTTGCTTATTTAAAAAAAAGATAAACATCTCACAAATTCTTCAAGGGGTATGTAAAACAAAAAGCATAATTTTAAGGGGCCATTCATACTGAACACATTTACCCATGATGTTCCCATTGTTTTTCTGTGTAAATATGCGCTAGACGGACGTGTTTGATCTGAATGGACTCTTGCATTCTGCTACAGGTGTTGGTGGTGGGCTGTGGGAACTCTGAGCTGAGTGAACAGCTTTATGATGTTGGCTACCATCAGTTAACCAACATTGACATCAGCGAGACCGTGGTGTCTCACATGAACCAGCGTAACGTAGAGCGGCGTCCTGACCTGACCTTCCAGCAGGTGGATGCCACCAAGACAGGCTTTGGGAGTGGGAGCTTCCAGGCAGCTCTGGATAAGGGTACACTGGATGCCATGGCTTCTGAGGAGGAGGGTGCTCTGGCACGCGGGATGCTGGAAGAAGTTGGCAGAGTTTTGGCCGTAGGGGGCCGGTATGTTTGTGTAACGTTAGCCCAGGAACACGTCATAAAATTGGCCATGGAACATTTTGCCCAGGGCTGGGCTGTACGAATCCACTGCTTAACTGGACAACAGAATGAGGACTCCGATTGCTCTTTCGCCCTACCTGTTTTTGTTCTTGTATGCACCAAATTCCGGCAAGCTTCTCCATTTGCAGTGCTTGAGATGTGCCAGGGGGAGGATGGAGCTCCTTCTAGGCTTGCATCAGTATCTGAACTCTTGTCTGCTGTGAAGGAGAGACAGGCCTACAATCTTCTGCTTCATAGACTCAGAGGGGGAACAGATGCAAGCAGCACACCTTCCCTCACTCTGTGCAATGCAGCCACCGGCCATCCGCGTTACACTCTGACAGTGCAGGATAGCCCGCCTTCTGCCAAGCTGCCACGCACTAATTACTTTGCCATATTTATTGGTGAGAGCCTCATTCTTTTGTCCATTTACACAATCAAAATCATTGTAGTGATCATCATCATGAGCCAAGTAATGTTTTCTGCTTGTATTGTTTTCAGCATTAGTTCACCCAAAAATGACAATTCTGCCATCATTCACTCATCCTTGTGTTGTTCTAAACCTGTAGTCCAAAAAAGTAGTCTAAATGGCTCATATGCTGTATTCCAAACCAAACCATGGCTTTGAGTGTGAAACAGCATGAAATATAAGCTATTTACGTATTTAATCTATCTAATCTTTATATATGTGTATTTATTTCTCCAGCAGAACACAAATATTTTATTTTTTTGAAGAATTTCTCAGCTCTTTTGGTCCATACAGTGCATGTGAATGGGTACCAAAACTTTGAAGCTATATAAAGCACAAATGCAGCATAAAAGTAATTTATATGACTCATGTGGTTAAATCCATGTTTTCTGAAGTGATATGAAAAAATATTCTTTAAAAAAAAAAAAAAAAGAAACTTGCAATATTCGTTTACATTGTCAGCACTCCAGTCCCCCTGCAGAGGGATTGGTGATTCATTTTTCTTAATTGATTGTGCTTTAAAAATCTAAATAATTTTTATTAAAACACAAAACATTTTAACCAAAGATATTCCTCAATTCAAGCTGCACTTCAAACGAAACAAAATACAGGGTTCCCACATGTCCTGGAAAACCTGGAATTTTGCAATGCAGTTTTCCAGTCATGAAAAATTCCTAAATGTGTAATTATTAGACCTGGACAATATTTTAGAATAATAAAACGGTTTGACAGTGTTGCTAGCAAGGTTTCTGTTACATTTACAAAAACATGGTTAAGATCGGGACTTGGAATAGGAGTTATATACACAAATTAATATCATTTTGTCACTGCCATCGGCTGTGCATTGTGAAACAACATCATCGGTTCACTAAAAAAAGTCTCTGATATAAATGAATAATCTGCAAGTGATGCGCACTTCAACATGAACGTGTACCGCTGCTCATACACTGAAAACACCTCATCATGATCGTCATGTGTGAGATGACAGAGCTCTGAAGTGCACAGCACATAGAGACTATGTATTTAATTAAATCACAGTTTTATGGGGATTAATAATCATAAGTAGAAATACTTCAAAATCTCTACTTTTTTTGTTTCAGGGAAGAGAGAAAATCATATATAATTTTCATTTTGGGGTAAACTATCCCTTTCATATAATTTCTTTGCAATTTTAAGTTCCCCAGGGCCGTGAATCTGATTGGTTGTATGGCTCAGCTGAAGGTCGGGCTCAGCTAGCATCCAGTGCAAAATTCAGACGCCTAGTCATTGTGGCAATGCATCGAGATCAGGAGTATGACGACATGCAGGCTGTCCAATCAGAGCTGTCGCCAATGGTGATGGAACTCGCTCCTCCTGGAATGCCAGCCAACCAGCAGGTGGAAGAGAATAACATAAATGAGTAGGTAAATCTTGTCATCATTGATCTCTCATGCTCTTTCTTTGTCTCTTCCTCTGGTGTAGGTGCCATTCCTGTCTGTCGGTGGAGATCTGGGGTGGAGGGAAATCGTTGGAAGAGGGGTCAGTGCTTTGACTGGAGAGTATTCTGTGGAGGACGTCAGAGGAGAGGATGGTCACCTCTACCGCAGGCTGATCTTTATGAATAATTCCCAGCTAGTGCAGTCAGAAAGTAGACTCCGGTCCACAGGTGAGGTTACAGAAAACCTGTATCCTGAATACTGCTGTATGTATTTTGCCATGCTTACAGAATACTGTCTCCATTATTGATTTCAATTTGGGTTTGGTCTCTTTTGCCAGCCACTTCTGCCCATAAAAAGAAGAATAGGAAAAAGTCCAAGGCTTCTGTTTCTGAAGCCCCTGCTTTAACAGGTGCTAAAGCACGTAGCGTGGACCGGGGATTTCTCTGCTGTACACACCATGAAGTCATGGTGGCCGGTTTAGCCATGCTAGGATCAGAAGCAATCAGTAATAAAGGTAAGCATGCTAACGTTGAAATGCTTGCCACAAGCTAGAGGGAGCGTTTACATTTGGAAGGGGTGGTATTGTTTACATTTTTAATTGCAAGTAAAGGTGAAGGTTGTTCTTTTAAATCCAGTGTTTTAAACGTGACATCTCTCCATGAGGGATTATGGTATAATAAAGTGTTCATTCTATCCGCACTTAAGAATCTCACCGAAAATAGGTCATCCGTGTATTTCTAGCTCACTGTTTTATGAAAACAGAGGATTCAGACATACTGCACTACTGCATTGGTATGCTGTTTTCGGTGTACTATATAGTAGGGAGGTATGGATATTTGGAATCAGTACCTGTTTTATGAGGCTACTTTGATTTGGATGGTAGCCTTTAGCGTTTCTTTCAAGCATATTTGGAATTATGCAAATGCACAGTTAGTGAATCTAGAGCGCTATAAATGTAAAATGCTCATCTCATTAGACTCACAAGTGCTATGAGGATGAAACACTACTCATACAGTATAGAGCTGAGCACATTCAGTAAGCACAGCAAGCAGCGCATGCAGACTATTTATTTAATTATTAAATCGCAGCCCTTGCTGTTTGATAATCTCACTATATCACTGTTATTTTTACATTTCATTCAACTAAACCTTGTAGAGAGACGACTATACTGTATGTAATTGTATGTACGTGGCATTGATTCAACAAGGTGCTGAAAGCATTCTTTAGAAATGTTGGCCCATATTGATAGGATAGCATCTTGCAGTTGATGGAGATTTGTGGGATGCACATCCAGGGCACGAAGCTCCCGTTCCACCACATCCCAAAGATGCTCTATTGGGTTGAGATCTGGTGACTGTGGGAGCCATTTTAGTACAGTGAACTCATTGTCATGTTCAAGAAACCAATTTGAAATGATTCGAGCTTTGTGACATGGTGCATTATCCTGCTGGAAGTAGCCATCAGAGGATGGGTACATGGTGGCCATAAAGGGATGGACATGGTCAGAAACAATGCTCAGGTAGGCCGTGGCATTTAAACGATGCCCAATTGGCACTAAGGGGCCTAAAGTGTGCCAAGAAAACATCCCCCACACCATTACACCACCACCACCAGCCTGCACAGTGGTAACAAGGCATGATGGATCCATGTTCTCATTCTGTTTACGCCAAATCCTGACTCTACCATCTGAATGTCTCAACAGAAATCGAGACTCATCAGACCAGGCAACATTTTTCCAGTCTTCAACTGTCCAATTTTGGTGAGCTCTTGCAAATTGTAGCCTCTTTTTCCTATTTGTAGTGGAGATGAGTGGTACCCGGTGGGGTCTTCTGCTGTTGTAGCCCATCCGCCTCAAGGTTGTGCGTGTTGTGGCTATACAAATGCTTTGCTGCATACCTCGGTTGTAACGAGTGGTTATTCAGGCAAAGTTGCTCTTCTATCAGCTTGAATCAGTCGGCCCATTCTCCTCTGACCTCTAGCATCAACAAGGCATTTTCGCCCACAGGACTGCTGCATACTGGATGTTTTTCCCTTTTCACACCATTCTTTGTAAACCCTAGAAATGGTTGTGCGTGAAAATCCCAGTAAGTGAGCAGATTGTGAAATACCCGTCTGGCACCAACAACCATGCCACGCTCAAAATTGCTTAAATCCCCTTTCTTTTCCATTCTGACATTCAGTTTAGAGTTCAGGAGATTGTCTTGACCAGGACCACACCCCTAAATGCAATGAAGCAACTGCCATGTGATTGGTTGATTAGATAATTGCATTAATGAGAAATTGAACAGCTGTTCCTAATAATCCTTTATGTGAGTGTATTATTATTATTATTATTATTATTATTGATCAATATAATATTGGTATTGTTTTGTTCCTTGTGCTGCCACTAGTGCTGCTGATATAAAACATTTTTTTTTTTTTCTTTTGGGGGGTGGTGTTCCACCCAATTTGGAATGCCTATTCCCAATGCACTTAAGTCCTGGTGGTCACGTATTGACTCCTCAATCCGGGTGACGGAGGACGAATCCCAGCGAGGAGGTTACTCCATGTGTCTCTACCCTCCCTTGCAAGGCCAATTTGGTTGCTTAGGAGACCTGGCTGGAGTCACTCGGCACACCCTGGGATTCGAACTAGTGAATTCCAGGGGTGGGAGCCAGCTTCTTTACTACTACCCAGGCCCCAACACATTTAATCTTTAAAGCACTAGTGTCACTAAACAGAATTGCAAATATATTGACCGCAAAAGATCTACAGGTTGTCACTAAACAGAATTGCAAATATATTGACCGCAAAAGATCTACAGGTTGCTTTCCAGAACACCCCCATTCTTTCATTGGTCGGACAAACCAATAGCCCCATCCCAAGCTCTATTATGATTAGGAGAAAGTATTTTAACATTGCAAAAAGTGCTCATAATCTTTAAAAAGCAAAAATGCTGATGCATAAAGGCAAACAATGTTGTCATATTGTGTCATGAAACCTCACAATGCACTTATTGTGTTTAGAATGAGCGTTTTTGTGTATAGTTCACAAAACTTTTTTTAAATTGTCAAAAATGAAACTATCGAAAACACTTTCCTCTAAATGGCATTTATACTTATGAACCAGTATGTGAGTTCTTCTCAGCAATGATGTGCACAATCCAAACAGAAGTTTTATTCATTACTTATTACAAGTCTGTCTCTTTTAATTGTAAAAACTAGGTCTTCCAACAGACCATGCACTGTCCATGTTACTGGTGGGGCTGGGTGGCGGGGGCCTGCCTCAGTTTGTGCATGACTTTGTGCCTAGTGCACGGGTTGAGGTGGTGGAACTCGACCCAGCTGTGCTGGAGGTAGCTCAGACCTGGTTTGGGTTTCAGACTGATGAGAGGCTGAAGGTTACACTTGGAGATGGACTGGAGCACATCAGAACACTGGAGAATGAGGGTGAGAGAACTTCTAGACTTTTTGTTTGCTGAGCAGTTTCACCCTAACTAGACAAAATGCGATAAAGCAACAAGCGAACTAAATCATCCTAAAATGTTCTGTTCTTTTCCTGTTATAGGTGGGCACTCTTTTGAAGTCATCATGTTTGACGTTGACAGCAAAGACACTACCCTGGGCATGAGCTGCCCTCCACCAGCCTTTGTGGAAACATCACTTCTGCAGAAAGTGTACAACTTGTTAACCCTTAGAGGCAAGGGAGACTTTATTGTTATAAAATTGGTTTTGATACATTTCACCAAAAAAACTTGCTCTGAAAATTCTGATGTAGATTTATTTTGTAAAGTGGACTTTTATGTTTTGCTATAAATTGTCTTTGATGATTACACCATTTTATTTTTACATGATCACCCTTTTCTCCTCTCACCTCTGCCATCACAGGAATTTTTATGCTGAACCTAGTTTGTCGTGACTCCGCTCTCAGGACGTCGGTGCTTAAACGTATTCAAGCCGTGTTCCCATGTGTGTTCTCTCGTGGAATTGAGGGTGAAGTCAATGAGGTACTGCTGTGTTGCAGAAGTGCAGGAGAGGGACACAAACCTAATACCATTCCTCCATCATTAAAGCTGACAGCAATAGACCTACAGAAGTCTTTTCATACTAGCACTCAGTCTGCCCCGTGTGTGCCTCAAATAGACATTACTGCAATGTTAAATGACCTGAAGGTCATCTAAACAATTTGGAGAGTTTTGTGTGAGTGCTTTGGCAATCCAAATATATTCTTTTTATTATGAAACGTTTGTAAAACAAAATAGGAATTATTTGAATAATTATGATTTAAGAAACCTGAAGTAAGCTTTGTGTTATGAACAGGACGACAAATCAGTACATTCATGCAAATCATTATGCAGCTCTCAAATCAAATATGGCACAGGATGGACATCAGTAACATCAAAACATATTTGGTTCTTGTGTGTCTTGTGACTAAACATCATGATGTCAAACCTGCGCCATGTTCTATTTGAGAGTTGCAAGATCTGACAGCATTTTCTTTTTTTATTTGTTTGTTGTTTTAAGAAATTATCCCAAGATGGTTATTATGGTGATTAACCTGTCAAACATGACAACATGTCAGTAAAGTTTAACATTCATTTGACCTTCTCTTCCTGCTCTTTGGAAGAAAACACCATGTCAAATGATCAAAAGTGTAATCTGAATGTATAAATACTATGAAAGAAGCATTTTGATATCATTGTCATGATGTCTATCTGAAGTCTAAAGATATAATTTAAAGACCCAAATTATTATCGATAGGACATGCAAAACTTTGCATTTTATTTAATACTTAATAGAAAAAGAAATGTTAATATCAGGATGAAATTTCACATTGAGATATAAGACACTGGCAGGATTTTATCTTGCTGGATTGTCTCAGATTTAAATAATCCCACATTGTCAGAGATGATGACTGGGAGAGTTGTTTTGTTAAAGTCAGTTCACAAGTATGTCTGTGAAAGGTCAATGTTCATTAAAGGGATAGTTTATCCAAAATTTAAAATTCTCTCATTTATTCTCCCACATGCCATCCCAGATTTGTATGATTTATTTTCTTCTGCAGAACCCAAATTATGATTCTTAGAAGAATTTCCCAGCACTTTTGGTCCATACAATGCAAGTGAATGGGTGCCAACATTTTTACTCCCCAAAAAGCAAATAAAGTCATCATTGAATTAATCCATACGACTTCAGTGTTTTAATCCATATTTATAGAATTGATATAACAGGTGTGGGTGATAAACAGATCAAAATGTAAGTCATTTTTTGCTAGGAATTCTTCTCCCTGTTCAGTAGAGGGTGAAATGCATGAAGAATGTGAATTACCAATAACACAAGAAGAAGAATGTGAAAGTGATCTGTTTTTCACCCACACCTGCCGTATTGCTTCTGAATATATTGATTTAACCACTGGAGATTTATGGATTACTTTTATGCTGACTTTGATTTTTGGAGCATTTAGCACCCATTCACTTGCATTGTATGGACTAAAAGAGCTGGGAAATTCATCTAAAAATATTCATTTGAGTTCAGCTGATGCAAGAAAGTCATTCACATCTGGGATGACATAAGAGTGAGTAAACGATGAGGTAATTTTTATTTTTGGATGAAGTGTTCATTTAAATATTGGGACCCTGTCTTCATTTTCAGCTTAGAAGAACTGGATAAAATGAACATAAATACACAGGTTACAGACATTGCTCTAAACATCTATTTTCTGTTCCTTTTGATTGACCTTTTTTTTTTATTATTATAAATCTCCACTTTTGACCAGCCTTCCTGTGTGCATTCACTACCGGTCTTCATCTTTAGTTTTTTGCCGATTTGTGCATATTGGCACCTACTGGGCTGTTGCGCAAATATGATTTATTATTTTCCTTTCCTTTTATCTCTCCCTTTTTCTTTCTTTCTAACCTCTGCCCAGTAGGTGGTGATATGCAGGAAGATTTTGTGGGAATAAATAACATTTATTGCAATTAAATTTCCTCAAACACTACTCAAAACAGAAGCGAATGAAGTACTCAGTGAGCTATGAGCCTAAATAGCACAATACATTAAACAGGCCGGCTGACATTTCTAGAGACCTCATACTGAATTTCCATGAGGCAGCGAACACATTATTGCCATGTGCACTGCTGCTGTTAAGTAAAGAATATCCGAATAGTGATTTTAGTATTCGAATAGTGGCGTGTCGTCTATACGCGCACATAGTCTGAACGTGTATAGTTGGGCTGGTCGAAAGTGGAAAAAAGGATGTAAATATTGGTCTTTGTAGGAAGTCTTATGGATTCATTTTATGCTGCCTGTATGTGCTTTTTGGAGCTACAAGGTCTGGTCACCATTCACTTGCATTGAATGGACCAACAGAGCTGAGATATTCTTCTTAAAATCTTAATTTGTGTTCTGCAGAAGAAAGTCATTCACATCTGGGATAGCATGAGGGAATTTTCATTTTTGGGTGAACTATCCCTTTAATTCAGTAGGGCCCACATTTAAAATCTGAGATTCAAAAACGAATATACATTAACCAGGAAATGGATGGACAAAACAAAGAAACGTATTGACAGATTCTGTTAAAGATTCTGTTCTATTTTTAGGTCACTTGCCAAAAGCAAATTTGTGACATAGACCTTGTTAACTTGTTTGTTCAAAGATTAGATTTCATTGCTGGGATGGATCCTACGATTTTGCACAAACTTGCGGAGTTTGTGCTAGCTCAGGTGCATGTCGTTAACAAATACTAAGATATTTTGCAATTCATGATAATTTTTCAAAGCAGTTTTTCACTTTTTTTTTGCTGATAAGTGGCAATACAAATATTAAATTAGGAAATCGCAAAATAACTGATCATCTGTGTATTTAAAATTTTATATTTTAAGACTTTTTTAACGTTAAAATTATTTGTATTATTATTAAATGTACTGCTATAAATAGACAAATTCTCTTTGGTATTATACAGCAGCAATCTATCTGGCAACCCTGTGGTCAGCGTGCAGTGTTATTTTTACTGGATGAGTCTACTGTACTGTGCTGAATTGAGGGCGGATGTACCCTGCTACGTCACGTTTTGCTTTTCTTCATATATTTGTATTTAAATGTGATGCTCTAATATTGTCTTTGCCGTGCATCAATCTTATGCGTGTATTAAGTAAATAGGAAACTATGAACTCGCATAATTTTAATTCGCAATAAATCTGAACCTTCAAATCCCTGAGGAGTGGCGTCGAGCGCGCGCAAGCGTACTCATAGGACAGCTGGCTGTCAGTGCTCGAGTACAATCAAACGACCGAGGAAAGCACGGCACTTCTACCGAAGATAGTTTATTTTGTGTCTTTACTTGTTTTTTTATCGTTGCTTTCGGTTTGGCGTGTACAAAGAGCAGTGCCTGGAGCGCCGTTATTAAATTACTGAGACTTCTGAATTGCTCCGTCTGGCAGGACCAAACGCTGAGAATAACGTACTTCAAAATTAACCACTTAGTAAGTTCATTATTTACACTTTGAATCTCTGTATAAGTTTGTTTTATTGGTTTTAAATGGAAAATTGCCGGGGGGAAAAATATTACAAAAATTCTGTCATCATTTACTCACCCTCATGTTGTTTCAAACCACTATAACATTCTTCTGTGGAACACTTTCATGAATAAAAAAAATACAATTAAAAAAATGCATTGAAAATGATTAGTGACTAATACTACCTTTTAATAAAAGCCTACCTAATATCTTTGTGTTCACAGAAGCTAAAAATAATCTTGAGTGTTAGTAAACGATAACAGAATATTCATTTTTGAGTCAGAAAAAACTGGATCTACCAACCCGTTATTAATTTAACTGGTTGTTTTCAAGTGCTTTCAAGTTTTAACGTAAAATGTGCACACGTCTCTCACATTATTCTTTTATAACGCAAAGGAAAGGTGTTTGTTGCGCACTTGTGTTTCCCGCGCCACATCCTCGCGGCTCTGTCACCATGGGCAACCGGGGGATGGAGGAGCTCATCCCGCTGGTGAACCGCCTGCAGGATGCCTTCAGCGCCATCGGACAAAGCTGCAACCTGGACCTGCCCCAAATCGCTGTGGTCGGGGGTCAGAGCGCAGGCAAAAGCTCTGTTCTAGAAAATTTTGTGGGAAGGTATGTCACCATCACAGTCAGCTGCTGGACTAACTTTTTAGGACTGTCCAGAGCGTTATATTGTATATTGTCAACTAATAGTACTTTTAGTTTCAGTACTTGCTAAGATGTTATGGACTAATGCTGATAATCTCAAAATATTGACTGATTACTCGGCTTAACCGATATCAGTTTATAGCTATAATGTTGATATGACACACTTTTCTGCAGCGGCAATGTGTACTGGATAGCCACAGCAGGTGCAAATGGGAATGCTCTCATCTGTAGTCGAGAGCAGTCACTACCTCTTCCTCCATCTGTGTGATGGCCTGCCAAGTCCATGTCCATGAGCCATGCAAAACGAGAAGATTGACTCAGTTTTCTCCGGACTATGCAGATCATGAGAACAAGGTTCCTGTTTAAAACTGTGGCTGCATCTGAAAACGTAGGCGGCTGACTTGCTACCTAATAAGTTAACCGCTTAACCAACAGGGTTTTTTAATGAATTAAACCCTTAAAGGAATAGTTCACCCAATTATTTTAAATAATACAGTATATGGTCTGATATTCCCTAATATTAGATCACTAGCAGTCAAACTGTTACCAAACACACTCTACTCATTTTATAAGCTGCATCCAAATACAGGAAAATGCTGCCTTCGGAGCCTGTTAAAAGAGGTTGGATGGAAATGAGGTGCTTTTCAAACTGTTTTGAGACCAGTTTCCTTAAAGGGATAGTTCACCCAAAAATGAAAATTCTCTCATTATTTACTCACCATCATGATATCCCAGATGTGTATGACATCTAACTAAAATTAAATACAATTTTTGTTTTGTAATGAAATAAATTAATATGGTGGCACAATTATATTTTTGTCTACAAAACTAATTTCAAACATTTAAGCACACGCCGTATGATCAAAATATTTTTAAGATCTTGAGAAACATTTCAGGCAAGTGACCCCAAACTTTTGAATGGTGTGTGTGTGTATATATGTATATATATATATATATATACACACACACACACACACAAAGTTTGAAATGACATTCCAAGTGTGACTCGAAAACTTCATTTTTAGGTTAACAATTCCTTTACCAAGTTTAAAATTCTGGTTCAAGCTTGCACTCATTTCTTGTTAAGAATTAATTGTCCTGTGTTATGCAAGTCCAGCACTATACTTCCTCTTCATTCAGCTACCAGACTCAAAATCAAGTTAAGATAAGAATGTTTGCCTGCAAATCTAATCCGATTTGGTGGCCATTTAGAAAAATCTCATTCATGTATTTGCAATGGGAATATTTGTAAACATATTGCAGCATTGCAAAGATAGAAATGGCAATCTTGGGCCATCATAGCTTGTTCTATATAGTATAACAGTAGCTATACTGTGGAATAAAGAAAGAGTCATTGAGAATATACTGGATCTCCATAAACTGCTTGACACAGTCATCTCAAGCAGGTGAAAACCACTTCAGTTTAGCTCACCAAACTAATAAGCACTGAACATGGCAAACAATGGCTTTCACTAAGAATCACAGCTTCCTGTTGGACAGGCTCAGTCTTTCCTAGTGGAAACCAGCAGAAGAGAAGATCCTGTGAGGTCCTCTTACGCAAAGACATCAGAAGATAATAAAACACTATGAAGTGTTGAACTGAACAGAGCTTCGACAAGATGCTTCAAAATTCCCTTCTTTAACTTCCTCTAAAAAAAAATAACATCATACAGGCTTGGAACAACATGAAGGCGAGTAAATAATGACAGAATTTTCAATTTTGGGTGGACTATAGAATAGAATAGAAGAACAGGGAGCCTTGCAACATATGTCATGGTCCCCACAAAGCCCCCCACTGAACATCATGTCAGTCTGAGATTACATAAAGAGACAGAAGCAATTGAGACGGCCTAAATAGATAGAAGAATTGTGGCAAATTCTCCAAGAAGCTTGGAACATCCTATCTGCCAACAACCAAGAAAAAAACGCATCTAGGTGTACCTAACAATATTGGTGCTGTTTTAAAAGCAAAGGTGGTCACACTGAATATTGATTTAGCTTTTTTTTTTTTATGTTTACTGGACTTTGTATGACATTGAGTGATAAATGAAAACTATTTATGTCATTATTTTTTGAAGACATCCTCACTATGCAACATTTTTCCCAAGTGCCTAAAACATTTGCACAGGGCTGCATATATTTTAATTTTATTTGTATTTATTTATATAACTGTATAACACAAAAGGAGTCAACTAGCAGAATGTTCTGGCTGATCGTACCCATGGTCTTGCTGATACATCCACCAAAATAGTAATCCATATGTCTTTGCATTATATTGCAATTCTTCTAGAGCCCTTCAATAGGATTGTGAGGAACCAAAAATAATTTTGTAATATTTATTTACTAAAAATTAGGGCTGTCGAATTAACAAGTTAATTCAGAGCAATTAATTTGATTAAAAATAACATGTTAAAAAATTAACGCAATTAATCGTAATGCCCCCGGACCGCAATAAGGAAGATTCCTGATAAATTCAAGCTTGTAGTATCACCTGTTTACTCCAGAGGGCAGTAAGTGAAATTTCAGCTGTATGAGCAACGCACAGTTTATACAGTGAAGAAAACAACCAGACAGCACAAAACAGACATTCGTTAAGTTCTTGTGTTCAAAACATTTGATGGAGGGCAAATTCGTACTAAGGGATCTCAAGATGTGTTCTAAGTCCTTAAACAATCCTCATAATAAATCTCGAACGGATTGACAAATTCACTTGTGAAATGGATTGCTGTGAACTGTGTGTCAATGATTGACTTATGTTCAATAATATGGTAGTAAACAATACATTGTATTCTAAAGCTGCTTTTTGTATTGTCTTATCAATGATTAACTCTTCTGCTACAAGAATGTAAAGCATTTTAATTATCTGACTATATATATATATATATATATATATATATATATATATATATATATATATATATATATATATATATATATATATATAATTTTAAATATTTAAAGATAACTATGTATAATTATTTCATCATTATATATAGAATTATTGTTATATGAGGGGCTTTCTCAGCAAATATTTTTATATGCGATTAAATGTGATTAATCACGATTAATTAATCAGGACACCATGTAATTAATTTGATACATTTAAATCTATTGACAGCCCTACTAAAAATCTTACCTTATCCCTGGCTCTAGAATTTAATTTGTTTCAGAGCACTACAAAGCAGATTAAGTAGTTCCTGCCTCTACGATTGATGATTCAAAGGGTTAGTTTACCCCAATAAGAATATTCTGCCATTATTTAGGTACCTTTATGTCATTCCAAACCTGTAATTTGTTCTTCAAAGTAACTATTTGGTCTTGGTGTAAAAAGCACCTGCCACACAGCTTGTCTATTTGCACTCCAGTAGTCGGGTGGAAAGTGGAAACACACAAACTGAAGTCAAACTACAACCCAAGTGCTGCTGCAGTGGCATGATGAGTAACACAGCTGTGGATTTGGTTTTTCGTGCTAACAACCCGAGTTCAATTCTGCCTTTTGTACCACTTTTTCCTATCCTGTTTCCTGTCTCCACTAATAATATTTTCTTTAACACTTATAATTATAAATAAAAACTGAAGACAAAGGTTGATGTCCTCGCAGAGATTTGGTCACAGTAAAGGTTGGGTGTTGAGAGAAAGGATTGATCAAATTAAATTAAAGTAACCATGATTGTTTAACATAGCCATGTTTTATTTGGTGGAAGCCATCATTTTAATGCAGTTTACCATGGTTTTATTACAGTAATATGGTGTTAATATAGTAACCATGTTTGATTTTATGGTGATACTATGGTTACTGTAGTAAATCATGGCTAATTTTTGTAAGGGAAGGTTGTAGGATTAGATTTGGGGGTAGGGATTGGTGTAGGGTGTCTGTGGGACTCTAAATAAACACAATAAATGCGCTGGGTTGAAAATAGTATCTAACGTTTTTTTTGCACTTAGTGCAAAGAAGATGCTTTTTGTTGCTATTTACACTTAGTGTATTGAAGTGCATGGTGACTGAGGTTGTCAGTGTGCTGTCATTCTGCCTAACATCATCTTTTGTCCCTGTTTATATCTGAGGTGTAATCGCTAATCCATCCTGAATGCATCCCTGACAGCAGTAAAACGCCACCGCTAACATGCCAATCCACTGCTGCGCTAAAACAAAAGTTTAAACTTTGCCAGTTACAAGCGGCATTAAAAGGCAACAACTGTACAACACAAACACATCTGACATTAACATGCAGGGAAACAGATGAGAAGTAAGAACATCTGAAGCTCAAGGAATATTCCGGGTCCAAAAAAAGTTAAGCTCAATTGACAGCATTTGTGCCATTACGTTGATTACTTTTTTGACTCAACCCTTCTTTTCTAGAAAAAAAAGAAGCAAAAATCATCACAGTAAGGTTACAGTGAGGCACTTATAACAGAAGTCAGTAGGGTACGATGAAAGTGAATGGGGCCAATATTTGGAGGGTTTAACACAGAAATGTTAAACTCCTCGTTTTATTTATTTATTTACTTTTTCTCCCCTTTTCTCCCTAATTTGGAATGCCCAATTCCCAATGCACTCCAAGTCCTCGGGGTGGCATAGGAAGAATCTCAGTTGCCTCCGTGTCGGAGATCATCGATCCACACATCTTATCATGTGGCTTGTTGTGCGCGTTACCACAGAGGAGTAGCGCGTGTGGAGACTTCACACTATTCTACACGGTATGCACACACAACTCACCACTCACCCCACCGAGAGCGAGAACCACATTATAGCGACCACAAGGAGGTTACCCCAAAGTGACTCTACCCACTCTAGCAACTGGGCAAATTTGGTTGCTTAGGATATATTTTGTAAAAGCAGTTGCATTAAATCAGCAGTTATATTCTTAATTATTCTGTATTATTTGAGCTGTAAAGTTGTTTAAATTGTCATTTTTACAGTGTTCTTAGGGTTTGTTGACATTACATTGTCATAGTAACAAAGTTGTAAAATTGTCTATAACTTAACACAGAAATGGTTTTTAAATGATTTTATCACACAAAAGTATTTTTTACACACATATCCTTTATCTCTTGAGGCTATACTTTTGAAACAGTGTGTATTGTAACATTTGCGGATTGGCCACACTGACTTGCATTGCCTTTTTACGAAAATCAAGAGTTCAAGGCGAACTTGCCGTAAATTCACCACTGATAATTTTCACATGCAAATGAGCTTTGCAAAGTTGGCAAATTGTCCATTGTTGCCAAAGGTTTGGAGATTCACCACTACTGGCGAAGAGATGCAAACTACTGTCAAACATTTGTAGCGAATTAAAAGCTAATTTGCATGTGAAAATAACAAGTGGGAAATTTGCTGCAAGTCTGCAGCTATTTTAGATTTTTTGTAAGGGAGTGCCTCAATGGAACCAAGATTTGTGATTTTTTTTTTTTTTTAAGAAAAGGAGGGATGAGTTCAATTAAAATTTTGTGGTAATCAATATTATGCCACAAATGCTGTTGCTTGAGCTTAAATTGTATTGAAAATGTAATATTCCTTTTTATACAGGTACTCCACTAAAATAACTGAAAAACAGTGCCCTTGTTTTATTTGTGCTGTCTTTGTATTTTATGATTTTTCTGTGGCTTATTATCATGCAGTAACACACTGACTATGTCACTATGACTGATGTGTTAATGCTCTGGCAGATCGTTCCCATTCAAGGGAAGTGGATGATGACTATGACTGTTGAGCTCCAAAAAAGACAGAAATACCATAAAAGCACCATAGAAGTAATTCAGACGACCTGTGCACTATACTGCTATTTTTATAAAGCCTTTTAATAGCATTGTGTGAAGAGCAAAAAAAACGAATAAATTGTTATTCACTAAAAATCTTACCTTTACCCTAACTTTCTAATTTAATTTAGGTTTCTGTACACTTCAGAGCACTATATAGCAGATTAAGTAACTCCTGCCTCTATGATTGATGATTAAAAGGGTTGAGTGTGTCATCATTTAATCAGAGACCATCCCCTCAAAATCCAAACACAAGCGGTCACAGGAGACAACCAGGTGTAAACAACGACGTGTCTCGCCTGACCACATGTGATTGGTTCTAAGAAAAAACGTAAAACAGGGTTGGAACAACATGAGGGTAGTAAATGATTACAGAATTAAAATTTTGGGTATACCATCCCATTAAGCTTTATTGATCTGCTTTTCTCATGTTAGTTTTAAACACTGTGAATGAAAATGCTACAGTTGGAAAAAGGATTTGTTTCCTTTTAATGCAGATAAGTGTTGAATGAAGAGGAATTCTGTGGTCTTTTTCATGCACCAGTATGAACTTCCGTGGTGCATTCATATAATGGCCTACTTAGAGCTGATATAGAGGAAGTAATGAGTACACGTATCCATAGCAATGAGTTATATATGAATGGCGGAGAGCACTGCACCCTCAGCCATCTGCCCTTTCAGTATCAGTGCCAGCCAGGGGAACACCAGAGATGCCTGAAGAAATGGGTTAGTGAAATGAGATCTGTCTGATGGAGGGAGCGTGCTTGGTTTTGGAAGTTGATTTTTTTACATGACAAACAGTTTTACAGGACAAATAGATTAAATCTGAAACAGAGGTGATGACTTATTTTCTGACATAGTGATTCAACTGATCAACATGGAATATTACATTTAAGGAATTTCCCAGGTTCTCAAACTGGTTTATATTGCATTTGCATTTATTTATTTAGCAGGCACTTTTATTCAAAGCGACTTACAAATGAGGAATGCTACAACACAAGCGATTCATCAACAGTACAAAAAGAAATGTTGTAATAAGTTCCAAACTTGGCCTGAACAGCACAAACTAGAATGGATATTTTTAAGTACAACTGAGCATTTGAAAAAATGTTGACAGGCTTTTAATTTTGGGATAAACCACTCTAATCTCCAAATTATTTGTTAAACGGTTTATTTCAGTAATTTAAAATCCCACTGAAAAGTATAAGCATACAGGCTATGTTACAAAGACGCAATGCTCAGTCCTGTATTATTGTACATGACTGTTTACTACAGTTATGCTGGGTACTGGGGGAGGGACTGGGTGAATTGACGGGAAAGTAGAAATGAAAGGAAAGAAAAGGGGTGAAGATGAGGGTGGAGCAGTGGAGTAAAGAGGGGCTTTGTTAAGGGGGCTTGAAAGTGGAGTTCAGGGGTAAGTATTGAGAATGACTGGAAATGTAAAGGACATTGCTGAAGTTGTATGAGCCATTTGTCAAATACAGAGACCGGTCATTGCCTGGGTGAAAGTTCAAGTTAAATAACACAGGCTGTCTTGCTCATCCATGCTAGCCCAGATAGATTTTTTGGCTAATGTACAGCCAAGTCTGTTCTTTTAAAATTGAGTAATTAGAATTAATAAATTTGTTCATTTCCCAAAGAAAATGAGTGTGGTGCTTGCCCATGCAAACTCATCACCACAATGTTGGGCCACAAAGTTCCAGGGCATTACTGGGTTGTTGCTAGGGTGTCCTGGGTGATTGCCAGACTGTGCCAGACGCACAGAAAAATCGTCTAGGCCTGTTAATTGTTTGGTGGTTGCTTAATGGCTCAAGTCAACTGAGCCAACGCCCAAGTAGGGTTGTCAACTATCATTAATTTGCCGGGACCAGGGTTGGGAAGTAACAGAATACATGTAACGGGATTACGTATTTAAAATACAAAATAGAAGTAACTGTATTCCACTACAGTTATAATTTGAATCATTGGTAATTAGAATACAGTTACATTCAAAAAGTGTTTTGATTACTGTAGAGATTACTTTGCATTTTATTGTAATTTGTTTTTTTATATATTTAGTCCTTTCAGATGGAAAACATTTATACATATAAATGATGCGATCCAAAGTGCATTTGAACAGTGTTGAAACACTTTCTTATGATGTGTTACATACTGTTATTTACATACATATATAGTTCAAATATATAGTATTTTTACAAGAAATGCTAACCAATGTAGTCTTTAACATCTTATAGGAAGATACAATCAATATATCTATGATGAAAATGCATATTGGAGCATAACTTTTTTTTTCTCTAGAAAGACCTGTTATTATTATAGCAAAGATGTACAGCAAAAATCTTATTCTCAAGGAGAATTTAAATATCTCCTTGGTCTCATGGCGGCATTTCCCATATTGATGCACACTAAATGCTCAAGTGTCCCATATTTGTGTGGCGAAAAGTTGGAAACCCTACCCCCAGGTCTCTTGACATTCCGGCTCAAGTCCCTACTACAATGTAAGTTTATGCAATTTTGTTCACTTATCATTCGCTAAGCAAAATTATAAACTTAGTAATAGCATGCCTCTCATCAACAAACTACACGATTTGAGGTATCATCATGTCTGTAGCAGAAATAGTGCAGGATAAATTACTCACCAAGTTTAACTTTTAGGGTTATGTGTTTGTTCAAATATCTAACCCTAAGTATATGAGCAAAATAATAGTGATGCTTGCCCTAGCAACAATAAGGGCACAATTATTTTTTTTTATCTAAAATATCCATCTAGCTGTATCGTGGTTGGTTCCACCTGCATCCTGGACCCCTGTGTGGATGCCTTTAACTGGGTTTGATCCAGTGGGAGTTCCCTTCTATTTTGGGCCATAGTTCTGTTTTAGCTCTGCACACATTTTATCATTCAGTATTGTGACTTCATTCAGTATCTCAAGCTTTGAATTTATCATACTGAATGGAAAGCACATTTTTCCATAGAGAAGTCCAACTTTTCCCATCGTTTTATTGTTGCCTCTTATAAAACTGGTTGGATAAAGAACAAATATCTAAATAGTTTTTAAGAGATACAGGCCCCAAACTCACGCCATTGGTTGAGCCAAAAGCTGGCAAGTGTTGCCATGTTTATGCTTTTTAGGGAACTCAACCTACTAATGCTTACTTAGAATTTTCTCTGTGCATTAAATAGGGATAGGAGAACATATTTTAGCATATTAAAACATACATATCACCCAGATATAGTTCCTGCACTGTACTATTTCATTAATAGTGTCCACTTATTTCACCCATGTCCTCTGCACACAGACGGTGAAAATGAACTTGTTCTGGATTCTGACTGTACTAATATCTGTGAAATCCACTGGTTATTCAAGGCTAGAATGTCCCACAACTCATCTATAAATACACAGGGCTGTATTTCCCAAAAGCACCGCAAACATAAGTTGACCGTAGAGACCACTGGCACCAATGGTATCTATGATCTACTTAACTTACGATGCTTTTGGGAAACAGCCCAGGCCAGAAGATTTTGTGTGTAAACCTGCACACAAAAGTTTGTGAGGTTGCGAAGAGGTGTGACGGGGCACAGGGTTTATGGTTCACTGTGAGACTGTACACACTCACTGGACTAGTCCAAGCATTCACTGAAAGAGATTCTGGCTCTGTGCCCAAGACAGGGACTGTGTCTGTGTATCATGTGAAGAGAGTTGGTTTGCTTGAGGATTCTTCTGTCTATTGTGTTTATTTATATAGGCTTTTGACAAAATGGCCAATACTATCTTTTTAGAGATTTCCTGCCAAGAGGCTCGGGAATTGTTACAAGGAGACCACTTGTCCTTCAGCTCATCAGTGCAACCTCTGGTATGCGAGATACTCACACACATACACACAAGCATTATTGGTTGTTGTACAAAATTGCCCTTTGATAATGTGCAAAAATAATGTTCAATGTTCAAATAATAAAATGTATCATCCTATCAAGTATATTCAGGGTAGCAAAACAGATGGGCTCATCCCTGCAAAATTACCCGCCACTGCACATGAAATACCCGTATTTGGCGGGTCGCAGGTGCTAAAGCATGGTGTCCAAGACATCTCGGAGTGACACATGACAAGAAATGCTGTTAGATACAAAGACATGGGCTTGAAAAAATATACTTTATTATATTTTGAAGAACAGACGAAAGAATAGCCATCAATGCGTTTCTGATTTGCTGTTTGTTCAGAGGCGTGCAGCGCAAGCGTGTCTCGTGGAACACGAGCATGTAAAGAGTTCTCACTCTTTTCTGTTTCAGTCATCTGAAAACAATTTGCAACAATAGTGAAATTCTCAAGACATTCTAAAGACATTCTCAGGAGGTGCTCGGAGTTAAGTTTGCTTTATTTCCACTGAACAGTTCGAGCTTAGGTTTGAACTCTGCAGGTTCGGAAATAATAAAATAAAACAAAAACACCTTGAGCCTTAAATAGATTTATATTTTAATTATCATTATTATTATGTTTACATTCATAACTTTCTTTAGATCTTAATCTGTGCAAGTCATTTTCCACCCTGTCTTTGGAGATGGATACTTGCATGATGGCAAATGAGAGGTGGTTAAATAAAAATGTTTTGACCACTTCATTATTTTAACTGCTTTTTAATTTCATTTGATTTCAATTTTCATAATTTTTTAAAGCAAAAATTGATAAACACCCTTGGCACTGGGGGGCAGGGGGGTTGACAATTTAATTGGATATCGCAATTTTTTATATAAATATAGTGATAATATTTATTACATATTGCCCCTCCCTTGTACTGTGTAGGGTCCCCACTTGATGTCCAAAGTAAAACTGTGTAAAAACCAGTTAAGAACACTGACCATTGAATGTTGGGTGCATTGATTGACCACAAGAGGGCTGTGTTGGAGCAGAATAAGTCAGCTTTAAGATCCATTAATGAGAGTAAATTATTTTAAAATGGTTTTAGACTGTCTTTAAAAGGCATAGCTGAATAACTGTCTTTGCCCCTTCTCACAGATGTCTTACTTTCGTAATTCATGCTTTCCACCCTTTACCATAGAGTATGCAGAGTTTCTGCACTGTAAAGGGAAGAAGTTTACAGACTTTGATGAGGTTCGACGGGAGATTGTAGAGGAAACAGACAGAGTCACAGGAGCTAATAAGGGCATATCTTCCATTCCCATTAACCTCCGTGTCTACTCTCCAAATGGTATTATTTTCACAAAACAATAAGTAATTTATTAAAGCTGCTGTAAGCGATTTCTTTCTTTTTTGTTTCAGAATATAATGCATAAAATGAGCCTACAAGCTGACAGATATCACAAATAAGTGTCCTGAGAAATTACACTTGTCTCTGTGATGGCCCTTGGCTCTGTAAACAGTAAAAAAACAAAAACAAATCTCACTTCAGCCAGCGAGTGTTGGCCATCAGATAACTGAAGGCAGGCCTTTGAGACAACTCTCAGTCAATGTTGTGAGTTTTGGGTGGGACTACCTATAACTTCCAACAATGGAATACAGAGAGAGTGCTTAGGTAAACTGTTTGGAAACATTAATTATCTTTGCAAATCTGTATGGTGCCAAATTGCCAATATAAGTTCAGAAATCGCTCACAGCATGTTTAATGTACATGCTTGAAAAATTATTTGACTGTGAATTTTAATTTCAAAGAAAATCAGCTTCATTGACTGAATCTGAAATTATTTTACAAAATAAGTCTCTCTGTCTGCTTTTGTCTTTGTTTTTCTCTTTCTGCAGTTTTGAACCTGACCTTGATAGATCTTCCAGGGATAACTAAAGTCCCAGTAGGAGATCAGCCCCCTGACATTGAATACCAGATCAGAGACATGATTATGCAGTTCATCTGCAGAGACAATTGTCTCATCCTGGCTGTCACACCCGCTAACATGGATCTGGCTAACTCAGATGCTCTTAAACTGGCCAAAGATGTGGATCCACAGGGTGAGAAAGAACTTAACGGTTTAATGTCTTTTGTTTGACTCGGCTGTATTTGGCACGAGTGGTAATTTGGTAATCGGTTAATAGTTTCCACAATTATATCACAGTTATATATGTTTCTCCCATGATCTTTCTGTCAGGCCAGCGCACTATTGGTGTGATCACTAAGCTGGATCTGATGGATGAGGGCACGGATGCCAGGGATGTGCTGGAGAACCGGTTACTGCCACTGCGCAGAGGTACAGCGCATATGTAGCAATGTGCTGTTGGTAGAGGCCCATGCAGTTAGTTCTTGGATCTGAATCAGTGCCAAGCAGTGCCTGCTGTAGGCTATAGTGGCTAAAACAGGGCCAGGTGCAGAGTCTTCATGCTTCCTGCTGCTGCTTTAATGCATTAGACACACACATACAGTAGTCTAGCCATGGAGAAGGGTTGAGCTCTAGAAATCCTATTCCTGTTATTTATGCAGATAAAGATACAGTCTGACTTCTAGTTATAGAACTTTTCACATTATTTCTGTTTTGTTGTAAGCTCTGTTTGACCATTTTCTTTCCTTTCCTTTCTTTCTTTTGAAAAGGAATGCATGTCATGGTTTTATTCATCATCTGAAAGGTTATGCGATTTATTATCCGAAGCGACTTGTATACATAATTTATATGTGATTGATGTGAGCCGATCAAGTACACACACACCAAAACACACAAGCTTACACACAAACCAGGGTTTCTGTAAGACGGAAATTGCCGGTTTTTGACCGTTCAAATGACCTAATGTCTGACAAATTCAAATATTGTCAGACACAATGTCTGGTAAAAATATTAAAATGGAGTGTCAGCAACCACTATTTGAGCCACAAGTGCACAGCAAGACGACATGCCAGTGATAACAGCGCTTCACTACCACGGAGGTTTAAACTTTCCCGAAGCTTGTAGAGACCTAATCCACAACTACAACAGGTTGTGTCTCGCATGCTGACAAAAGCAGCTGTTAATCCTGTCTTGCATGACCACAGTGAGCTTCACATTTCAGAATCACATTAAAACATCCTTGTGTTGTCGTCTTCTGGAGAAGCCTTTGTGCTAATCATAAAAATAAAGAGTTGGTTTATATATTAAATAACCATTTTGCGATTGCTATTTTTTGTATAATCTAGTTAGTGAATAAAATACTTCCTTTTATATAATTTTCTCTTTATTTCGAACTTGACAATAGTCAAAGTAAAAAATTAATTAATTAAAATGTAATTAAAAAACACAACAACTTTGATTTAAATAATTACCATAATGCTAAATTTCAGTCTGATATGTTGTTGTTATTGTTATTATTATTGTTATTATTATAAACTTTCCTCAAGGATATAAAGATCTTCCAAAAGCAATGCAACAAAGAAAATAATAAAAAAAAAGAAAAAGAAAAACACAATGATAATAAACACGTCTCAGAAATTATTTAAACCCTTGTTGAAAAAATGCGGATCACATCTTTTGGCTTTAATATTCTTTTGAATATTTTGAGGAGATTAACCCACACCAGATTTTGCTCCTGTTTAAATAACAAGCTCCTCTTTATTTTTTCACTTGTTTGGGATTTGTCCCATTCTGTATAGATGTTTTTATCTCTACAGGTTTTTCCCTGGGTCAAAAATGACTGAGTAGCGTGAGTTATCCCGCTCCGGGAGGCCTGATGGATTCGCGCGCACCTTATACATAACTTAACGATTTTTGTTATTTGAATATTTCTTTGAAACTAAAACACCATTATTTAACACCAAAATGAGATGACCGGAATTTTTCCAATTAACACCAAAACGAGATGACCGGAATTTTTCAAATTTTTCTGGCAAACTTTAGCATTCCTGGACACGCTGGACAGCACCTACATTTCTTAGTGGAAACTCTGGCAAACATATGAAGTCATCAGACATAGAGATGCTAGTAGCGTTTTAAAGTTTATTCAAATTATTTTGTCATAACAGATTATTTAATTCAGCCAGTTTAAATAAATTGTCCATCATGTCATTCTTGTTGTAACAAACTCTAGACCGCTGTCAAACGTAACCTCTCACATGCCCACAAAATGACATTTCATCACACTCGTAGTAAAACATTTAGTCAGTGAACCGGATAATTAGTTCTGTTGTAGTCTACGTTAACGCAACGTGTTGTTGCATTTTTAGAGAGGTGCTCATCAGGATATGTCACAGGCTACGCTGTAACCGCTGTAGATATGCATAGCCTACGGCGCAGGTTTAACACAAAAGTATAGAATGACCTTTACACAAAAGTCTGTATTTGCTCTCCATTGCTGTCTAGCAGAAACAACTGAGCTATCAAACAATATAATTTGTGAAATTTAAGAAAGAAGGCACAATATTCTCATTTACTCATTTAATTCAGTCTCACTGTGGTGATTACAGGTTATATTGGTGTGGTAAACCGTAGTCAGAAGGACATTGAGGGGAAGAAAGACATCAGTGCAGCTATGGCTGCAGAGAGACGGTTCTTCAAATCACACCCAGCATACAGACACATGGCGAACTGCATGGGCACTCCATACCTACAGAGGGTCCTCAACCAGGTGACAGAGAATAATGCTATACAGAACACATTGGAAAAAGTAATGCTTATATGAAATAAATAAGGGTCTACAAATTATTGAGACTTGAATTATTAATGGTGCTTGTTGTGGCATGCATCACTTTTATTGGTCAAATTTAGGGACTGGAAAAAAATAAGCAACCACATAGCAACCACCCAGAACACCACTCCACTTTGGCATTGTGATGGCGAGCAAGCACCACTCACATTTTGTTCAGAAAATGTCCAAATCTAGTTCTTTTGTTACTCCTAAACCTCTATCATATCTCCTTAGCAACTCACCAACCACATTCGTGATACATTACCGGCATTTCGGAGTCAACTGCAGGGTCAGCTCCTGTCATTGGATAAAGAGGCTGAGGAGTACAAGAATCTGAACCCAGACAACCACTCACGCAAGACCAAGGCTTTAATGCAGTGGGTCCACACACACAAATACTCTACAGATAAACATACAAGATGCATACTTTATCCATGTTGGCATTGCAGATAATGGTCTGAGAGTGGATGAATCTTTAAATGTGTGCAGAACGATGAGTTTCAGTCTTGTAGTGTGCGCATGACTTAAAGGGTTAGTTTACCCAAAACATTCTATCATCATTTACTCACTCTCATGCTGTTCTAAACCTGTATGACTTTCTTTCTTCTGTGAAACACAAAAGGAGATTTTAGACAGAATGACAGCAATTATTAAAGTGAATGGTGATTGAGGCTACCAGTCCCTATCATTTAGTCTAACATCTCCTTTTTATGTTACATGGAAGAAAGAAAGTTAAAATGGGTCTGGAACAACATGACAGAGAGTAAATTATGAAAAAATTCGAATTGTTGTGTGAACTCTCCCTTTATGACCAAAACTGATGATGGTACATTGAAACACCTGTCATATCTCTGTTGTCCAGGTTGATACAGCACTTTGGGCTGGACTTTGAGAAGAGGATCGAGGGATCTGGTGATCAGGTGGACACGGTGGAGCTTTCGGGAGGAGCCAAAATCAACCGTGTCTTTCATGAGCGCTTCCCTTTTGAACTAATCAAGGTGATGTATGAAAGATAAATCAATCAATTACTACCTTGTTGCAATTCAGAGCTTAGAGCTCATGCTGATTTTCTGTTCTTTGTGTCCCTGCGCTACATCAGATGGAGTTTGATGAGAAAGAATTACGAAGGGAGATCAGTTATGCCATTATAAACATCCATGGGATCAGGTATGTGTCACAGACATTTATTAACTGATTTAATAATCAAGCCTCACCACAGAAACAATAACACAAACGGCAGTTGTAGTTCAGTTACAAATGGGTAGTTTGAGTAGTGTCCTGTGGTGTTGCATGTCATAATTTTACTTAAATTATTTTCTTAATTTTTTTAATTGTTCTATTTTAATATGCTGTACATGTAGTGGTTAGTTTAGCTTAGTTTAGCTTCGTTTAGCTTAGCTTAGCTTAGTTTGGCTTGACTTAGTTTAGTTTGGCTTTGTTTAGCTTAGTTTAGCTTAGTTTGGCTTGACTTAGTTTAGTTTAGCTTTGTTTAGCTTTGTTTAGCTTAGTTTAGCTTACCTTAGTTTAGTTTAGCTTAGCTTTGTTTAGCGTAGTTTAGCTTAGCTTAGTTTAGCTTTGTTTATCTTACTTTAGCTTAGTTTAGTTTAGTTTAGCTTAGCTTAGCTTAGCTTAGCTTAGTTTAGCTTACCTTAGTTTATTTTTGCTTAGTTTAGTTTAGCTTAGTATAGCTTAGCTTAGTTTAGTTTAGCACAGAACAGTAAGAATACATGACAGAAACGTGTGATTTTTGCATATTTAAAAATGTAATTGTCACACCATTTAAAATGAACTAGTGAAGGCAAAACGGTGATTAAAATGTAATAATGATTAATAAATATGAAAAGCATGACCAGTCACAGGACCTAAGATATTCGTACATCTTCGAGATATACAGATTTACTTTTATTTATACATTCATCTATATATTTTTTTCTTTTAAATTAAATAAAATGCTAATTAACATTGTTATATGTTAAATATGCTTATAGAGGTTTTATATATTTCTCTGTGGGGAGATTTAGGTGCCCTAAAAAGCATTTGGACAAACATACAAATTCAAAATATATGCCTTAAATAATGCAAGTATAATGCAAGACATTTATGAATGCATTATATAACACAATATGAAACCATGTGGCTTTACTTTTTAAAGAAATATAGCACAAACACACATCAACCAAAGGATTTCACAAAAAGTAGTTGGGTTTCAAATTATTAAACGATAGCTATATTGTTCAAAATTAAGAGAAAATGTGTTTGGACCCTCTCTGATTGTCAAACTCTGGTTAGTGGAACATGTCCAAAGTCAATGTGTGTGAACTTGAGGGAAACTGACTTCAGACTTCCACTTCAGACCAGTTAGTTAAAAGTCATTGCATTATGCAAAAATCTTAAGTTTGCTAAGAGAACAAGTTTAGCATCATTTGTTTGCAGATGCCACTTGGATTTTATATTTTGTCATCTAATGCTGTGACATTCAGAAGAGTAACTTTAGTGTCCAAAATTTTCCAAATCCTTTTGGCCATTGTATTTTCCTTTTACATTGTATTCCAAACTCAGTTTAGTCACATTTCCTCTCATGTCTTGGTGATGTAGGACAGGCCTTTTCACGCCTGATATGGCCTTTGAAGCCATAGTGAAGAAACAGATAGTGAAATTGAAAGGACCATGTCTCAAGTGTGTAGATATGGTGATTCAGGAGCTCATCAGCACTGTACGACAGTGTACTAACAAGGTACAGCATCTTGTTATTCTGAGTATATGCAAGTACAGTATTTTGACACATGTAAAAGAGAGTCTTTAAAGAAGACATATCATGGAATGCAGGATTTTTATTGATTTTTTTAATTAAAAGAGATTGATGCAGACTAAATTCACAATTCAAAAAGTTATGATGTCAGAAATCACAGATATGCATATTGACATTTGGCTGCCCACATTGACATATTTACACATTTACAATGTTTTTTCAGTATTCTGCAACTTTTCCCACCTTGATGTATGACTGTACATACAAAAAGAAAATCATGGCATTGACATATACCATTGTCGTTTGCTATAGTAAAAACAGCCTGTTTAATTCTAACGGTCTGAAAGAAGGAGGAAATTGTCATTTTAATCTAAATTACAATGCAAGGAACCTTAACCAGCTAACCTTGAAGTGGACTTAAAGGAAAACAATTAATAGCTGCAAAAGTGTAGAATATGCCCCCTTTATGGAAAAGAGGTGTTATGATGGTTTGAATTGAGTGCTTTTGACTTTAGCTTAAGTTTTATTATGTGCATGTCCTCAGTTAGGGACCTTTCCTAAACTTCGGGAGGAGACAGAGAGGATAGTGACCACACACATCCGGGAACGAGAGAGTCAAGCCAAAGACCAGGTCAGACCAACACCTGCACATAACCAATCGAACAATCTCTTTCTCATCAAGGCAATTTAGTCTGTTCAGTTATGGACTAAACAAACAGTATCAGCATGGGTTTGTGAATCCTTGTTTTTATGTCATATCTCATTGTGTGTATATGTGTTTTTACTCACAGGTTTTACTCTCACTAGAGATTCAGCTCTCCTATATCAACACAAACCATGAAGATTTCATCGGATTTGCAAAGTGAGCGCACTTAGCAGAAATAGAATTATTAACCCAGATTACAATTACAGCTGCACCAGTTAACTACTCGTTAAAAGTGTTGATTACAGCATTCCATTTAGGCAGTCGCTTAATGTGTATAATTCATTTTGATGCTGCTGAGAGGGCAAACGCGAGGGTGACTGTTTGTTTGATTTCCACTGTTTTAATTTACTGATCTATAAAACAGCATTAAAATAATTTAGGAACACAATTCTCAGCTTGTTTTGTTTGTGTAGCATAAAGAAGATGGCATATTGTTGGCATATGCAGTATAAGTATGTTAATGTAAATGCTATTGATCAAAATTATAATTAGATTTGCAAAATGAAAGGACATAATAGACAATTATGTCATAATCCTGCAGCCCTCTCTCTCTCCCTTACCTCACTCCCTTTACCCATTTCCTTTCAGCGCTCAACAGAAACCCAATCTGACGAGTAAGAAGGCTTCAGCAGGGAACCAGGTGAGTCACAGTGTTTTATGAGTAGTAAAAGGGGATGTTATGAATCTGGTGTAGATCAGAAATCATCAGAGAGCTTGGTTTGGACAGTCCTGTTGAGTTTTTCTTGGAAAGGAGTCTCTTTTCTGCATACTCTCTGTTGTTCTTTTGTTCACCTGTCTTACATCAGATAATATGTTACTTATGTGTCTTTATAACATGTTACATCTAAAACGTAAGCTTGTTGTTGATCGCTTGTGTTTTGTGCTGTAAATTAATATCCATCTCTCTCTCTCTCTCTCTCTCTCTCTCTCTCTCTCTCTCTCTCTCTCTCTCTCGCTCTTTCTCTCTTTGAACTCTGTTTTCTTCCACCCATTCAATAATCCGCTTTTGTGACTACTTATCTATCATAGATAAGGAACAATATTTAAAGATGTTAGAATATGGTCAGTTAAATGTCTATACACAGTCTGTGGGATGCTGTCACTCACAACACACAATAATTTCGACTCATTGCTCAGTATAAATGAACAGACAAACATTTTCCATCGTTCTAGATGGCAGCACGAGAATGCAGAATACAGCATAAAGCATCAATTATTTTTAACTATATAGGTAAGTTTTAAAAAACGTTGCCGCTCAAGTAAAATTTTTAAGAAGAATATAAATTATATAAAAAAAAGCACTTATCAAAATTATTTATGAGGGAAATAATTGTCAGTGGTAAAAAATGGCATGCCACACATGTTAAAAATAACCTGAAATATTCCTTCAACATTTGTTAAAAAATACTGGCCCAATGCTGTGCAACAAAAGTTGATCTCAAAGCACCCTCGTGATATCCCAGATGCGCATGACTTTCTTTCTTCAGCAGAACTCATTTAAAGAAAAATATCTCAGCTCAGTAGGTCTTAATCTTAAAATGCAAGTGGATGGTGATCCGACTTTTGAAGCTCAAAAAAGGACAGACAGTCAGCATAAATGTCATCCATACTCCAGCAGTTGTCTTCTAAAGTGATACGATCACTTTTGGTGTGAAAAAAGATCAATATTTAAGTACTTTTTAACTTTAAATCATCACTTCCGGCAAGCTTCACAAGAGGGTGGAGATATCTTGTGTGGCATATTCACATTGCCATGATACTCCACTCAGTTGAGAAATCCAGGAGAAGCACACAAACACACCATTGTGAGTAAAGAAACAGATAAATACAGATCTAAACCAAAATCAACCAAGCTACTGTACAGCGTTCCTCCTCACTTGTAAATAGCGTTGCTCTTCCGGCTGTGACGCATATATGTCAGTTCTTGCGTTTTCAATTGCCAGTGTGATTACGTCACACGTGCGTACCGCTGATGACCGAAAGCATGATTTAGAGTTTAAAAAAAAAGTACTTAAATATTTATCTTTGATTGTGTCGCTTTAGAAGACATTAATTTAACAACTGGTGTCGTATGGATGATGTTTATGCTACTGTTTTGAGCTACAAAAATCAGATCACCATCCACTTGCATTTTAAGGACCTACTGAGCTAAGATATATTTCAAATTTCCTTCAAATGTGTTCTGGTGAAGAAAGAAAGTCATACACATCTGAGATACCATGAGGGTGAGTAAATAATAAGATAATTTTCATTTTTGGGTGAATTATCCCTTTAAGTGTAAGTTTCTCCTTCCACTTCATCCTCCCTGTTTGAATTTCTTGATGGTCTTACATGCTGATCTGTTCATACTTTTGTCTCCTGCACACAGTGAACACATTCTTTCATTTCCCACTGTGCTGCATTTGTGCTGTTATTGTTTCATAACCAGAACATGTTTTCTCACTATGTGCAGTGGACATAGTCTGATCCTCATTATATTAGACCTTTCATAGCCTACAAAAATATTTTTTTAGTGTCTGGATTGTAAGAATATGTGCTTTTTACATAAAAATGTGGTGTGCCAGGAGAAATTCCCGTACCCGCTGATGCCATCTTAATGGTTTTATTCTCTCCTCTCTGCTGATGTTTTAGGGTGCCGCCCCTCCTCCACCCAGTCAAATTGTACGAGTCCAGTGTCTGTAAGATTTACCTATTGTCTACCATGTCGGTTTCTGTGTTTGTGTTTGTGTATACAGTATATGTGTGTGGAAAAACCTCTTTACATCTTTCAACACTTAATGTTCCACACTTTGTCGGATGCTGCGGTCACGTAAATCAAAAACATACCCAAGACATTCTGGGACTCAGAAATTCAGATTTTTTACGACTCGTACTTAAACAGCTCAAGTCATACAGTATGTATTTTCAAGTATTTTCATGCACTACATTTCCCTGAAGACTCCTCAATTAGTCTGGATACTCAACAGTCCAAAACATGACTCATTCGACCTTTGAACTCATTCTGAATCCTGATTTGCCCAGAGCTGTCTTAAATTCAGTCTGTCTTATGAAATCTTAAACCACATCCTGAAATAATCTTATTTTAACTTCATTTATCTTGCTGTAATTCATCTTTTGAATTTCTCTGAATCACTGTAAATAAATATCTTCTGTTCTTAAATGACGGCCTGTGATTGAACCTACTTACAGTTTGCAGCCTTGTAAACAGAATTGTATGTGTGTGTGCGGTTATGCGCTAATGTTAAAAACAGGTTGGATTATGAACCTCCTCTTTGATCTCAGTCAATTTGGGGTTTGTGTATTTAAGATTTATGATTTTGAACAAAAATACTGCTGTGCTGCAAACTTTAGGCAGGTACAGTCACAAAGTAAAGAAAATGTTTTTTTGTTTGTTTGTTTGTTTGTTTTTTGTCATTTGTTTTTTGAGGATTCATTCAAACGGTAGGTAATGAAACAATGCATTGAGTATTTTCTTTTATGGTGATTTCAACATTTACAGTGCCATCTTGGATTTAAATGCTTAAGGTTACATGTTGTTTATGCTACTGAAAGAACAACTTCACGATTGTTTGTAATGTTTTTGAATTGAATGAATAAGGCACAGGATGAAACTGTTTTCAAATTATAGAGTGGGACGGTCAGGGACTCTGAGCCAGAACATGACTCACATTTCCTATTGAAACAGGATATTTTGGACCTTTCCCCTCTTCTCCATTGCCATCCTGTCTCTCTGTTTCCTTTTCTTTCTTCATCTCTGCTCTCACATCCTTCCATTTTCTCTCTCTTATCCTCATCTATGTATCCATCCCATTTGATTTGCTATTTTGTGTGTGTGTGTGTGTGTGTCAACAATATATACAGGCCCGATCATTACATTTACTACCATACTGGAGGACCAGAGAATCTCAGCCTTTGCCTCATGCTTCTAATGTACCATGAACCCAGACTGTTCACCTCTGACCCCTGTCTTTGGCCACACAGGTGATCCGCAAAGGCTGGTTAACCATCAACAACATCGGTCTGATCAAAGGAGGGGCCAGGGAGTACTGGTTCGTGCTCACCGCTGAATGCATGTCCTGGTTTAAAGATGATGAGGCGAGTATAAAACAGCATTCAAATTTTGTAATCTTTCATTCATTTAATCACTTTATAATGTTTATGGTGAGTGTTTAAAACAAGATCTACATTTCCCATAGTTCCCTGTGCAGTTAGGGTAAGTGAGAAGGAACGTCCCCATTGGTTCCCATTGGCTGGTTTCTGTGTCAGTCACACTTTGTGGTCTGTAAGGCGGGCTGCCATCTGTCTGCCTGTCTGTGCCTGCTGTACAGGTGCAGGAAGTTCTGCACAGCAAGTGTAGACAGGCAGACAGACAACGCTCTCAGTCAGTGGCAGCATGGCCTGCTTCTCTGGACCGGACACCCGAAATGTGGAACAGATAATGTATTTCTAAATACAGAAATACTCAAAGGTTGCATACATGTTTACATATGGGTAGTTGACAAATAACATGTTTTGGACTTTTTTTATTGGCATCAAGATTTTAGGTTCAAAATTATATTAATGTACAAGGCAAATTGTATTATTAACTGCTTTGACTGGCCACCTTTTCTTTTAATTTCTTCTTCTTTTTTTTTTTTTTTTATATAATTTATTATATACAACAATTATAAGATAATTAATCAATTGCATTTATAATTTTTTTCTTTCCTTATGCCATTTACTGTATCTGATTTTGCTCATGTGAATAATTGTTGATTCTTTAGAAAAAAAAAGAAAGAAAGCAAAAACAATGAATTCACACATTCTTAATCAACAGTGCATTTAAGGTTGGTTGTGGATTAGAAGGTAACCTTTTTCTTGGTTTTAAAACCTATCTGTTCTCCACTAGTGTCCCAGCCCCACAGATCCAAATTTTTTAACAATGTTTTCCCATATGTCTTTCAAGCAATCAATCAATTTCATTGATTGTTTCATTGGTTCCCTATTTCCCTCTCTTTCATTTACTTGCTCCCTTTCCCTAGTTTACCCCACCATCTCTTTCTCTTGGGAATAGAGGCATTTGAACTGCATCACCCTGACATAGCTGGAACTAACACACAAAGACACACTCTCAGTCACAGACGGATATAGATATAAACAAAATCTTAGAAATTAAACATGCACAGTTGTAGACTCACACTCACCCGCCCTTGCTCTACTGCCAAATACATAGGACTACATAAGGAAACACTAGTTTTAATATATATTGAAATGTAAAACTGGAACTTCAAATGTAGAAATTCACATAAACATGGGTGAATTTTCCTGAAAGTCACACACATTTGTACACAAGCTCATAAGCATAAGATTGTATCATATACAGTCATGCAAACATACACCGATCAGCCACAACATTAAAACCGCCTGCCTAATATTGTGTAGGTCCCCCTCGTCCCCAACCTGCATCTCAATGATATTCTTCTCACCACAATTGTACAGAGCAGTTATCTGAATTACCGTAGACTTTGTCAGTTCAAACAAGTCTGGTCATTCTCTGTTGAGCTCTCTCATCAACAAGGTGTTTCTAACCACAGAACTGTCACTCACTGGATGCTTTTTGTTTTTGGCACCATTCTGAGTAAATTCTAGAGACTGTTGTGTGTGAAAATCCCAGTAGATCAGCAGTTACAGAAATACTCAAACCAGCCCATCTGGCACAATCATGCCACACTCCAAATCACTGAGAACACATTTTTCCCCATTCTGATGGTTAATGTGAACATTAACTGAAGCTTCTGGCCCGTATCTGCATGATTTTATGCACTGCTGCCACATGATTGGCTGATTAGATCACATGGATGATTGTTGGTGCCTGACGGGCTGTTTTGAGTATTTCTGTAATGCTGATCTTCTCTAGAATTTACTCAGAATGGTGCCAAAAACAAAAAAGCGGCAGTTCTGTGGACAGAAACACCTTGTTGATGAGAGAGGTCAACAGAGAATGACCAGACTGGTTTGAACCGACAAAGTCTATGGTAACTCAGATAACTGCTCTTTACAATTGTGGTGAGAAGAATATCATCTCTGAATGCTATTCTGAGATTCGGGTTGGCGCTGTTTTGGTGGCACGAGGGGGACCTCCACAATATTAGGCAGGTGGTTTTAATGTTGTGGCTGATCGGTGTATAAACTCAGAAATAACATAAAATTCTCACCCACATTCACTACTTGTGTGTGTGTGTGTGTGTGTATATATATATATATATATATATATATACTCTTTGGATCAATCATCAAGGCTTTTCATAAAATGAACATTAGATTTTACATCTATGGTTTTAAGTTAAATAATAGTATTATGGAAGTGTTATATATATAGTATAAAAGTTGGCTTATATACTATAACTTCATATACTCACAATATTACTTATGCAAGTAGAAAATAACTTATAGAATAGAAGTTGGCTGGCTGCACAGTTCCTGCAAAGTTCTGCTGAATCCATTATTTCTTTTGTATATGCGCATATACAACCTCTGAAACCTGCCTCGACAGCTTTTTCAATTCTAGATTAGAATACTATAAAAAAAAAAAAAATGTTATCTCTACATAAGAATGTACGGCCTCTTCACACATTTTCATTTGCCTCGTTTTTGCTCTGCACATAATCGCGGCAGTAATTTCTCCAAATGTTTATATTTGCCTTTATAGAACACTTTATGACTCTTTCTCCCTTATATCTGTTTTCTGTCTCTCCATCTCTTTCTTTGTCTTTCTCTTTATTTCATTTTTTCTCTGTGGTTGGCAGTCTCTCTGGGGCCATACACATTCCTGGGTGGAAAATTGTAAGACTTTGTCCAAACATCATCCAGCCTCTTAGAGCCTCCTGAGAGAGAAAGAGAGAGGAGAAGAAAGAGAGATACAGCCCCTCACCCCTTGCAGCAGATCACATTGCAATTCTCACACATTCTGCATGCAAACATGCATTCACATGAATATTCTTGAAATTAAATTAAATAATACAAAAATTAAATAAAACTTTGATCATACTTTTATACAAAATGTCATCAAACATCCTCCTAGTTCCTTCCTTTCAGTACATCTGTCCCAGCAGTATTGACATTCGTGGGCTGGGACTGCTGGTTTGGGTTAATCAGCGCCCAACACTAAACAGACATGCATTCCTGCAATCTTCCGTCTCTCCTTCTGAGCTGAGCTGCATGAGGGAAATCAGTTGACTCCTGCACCCCTCCACTCGTGTTTTCCATCTGCATAATCACTCTCTTTTCACCTCTAACGGCGCAAGAGTTAACACGCATACATGCAACTCTATGATTATGCTGAAAAATCTATTTTTTTTGGGAGCAACTGAAGTCTCTTTACGACGCAAGCAAATGTTCGAAATAAAACTAAGACAACTAGCCTCACACCTGGAGTTCCGCAAGGAGCATTAACCATGTGTGCATGGTTCGGCCAGGTACATTCACATTTATATATACACACCGGTAATGAATAATGGAAGTCTTGGCTAAATATTTTGAAGCCGATGTGCAGTACATGCCATCTTTTTGGTCCAAACCTGCACAATCAACCTGAATCCTAGTCAACCTGAAAAGCAACAACTGTCATTTTTGTCATTACTGCTAACAGCATTCACCTCTCAGTCCACATAGACATGCAATATCACCAACAGAGGTGGCAGAGGAAAATGACAAAGCGAGACAGCGGAAGTAACGAAGCTGTGATTAACCGCTGTATACAACAAGCCAACATAGCAGAGCCTGACTTTTCACCTGCAAAATCATAGTGTGTGTTTTGCTTGTGTTTGAGAATTTAAATCTGTTCTAGTGATGTGAGTCCATGCACAGTCTAACCAATGTGCAGACTACTGTACACCAGCAAGATCCTGAACAGGTAGTCTGAACACTGGGATGACGGAGCAGGAGATAGTTCCAGCCCTCTCTGACCCTCTCTCTCTCTTTTCCCCTTTAATTTCTCTTTATCTATTTCAATTGCTCAGTCCAACCCAGCTGGCCCATGACCTTAACAGGAGGCAGTAGAAGATACAAAATAAACAGGACCGAAATAGTCTCCATTGCTTCTCTCTCATTCTCAGTCGAGATAAAGGGAAGGTAGAAGACGGAGAGAGACCGATTCCAGACGCCCGTTTACCCGTTCATGTCCCAAGTAGCAGCATTGCTGTTTTTCTGCGTCGGCGTGCAGTATCCAGCCTTGACGTGGCACTTTTGCTCCCACAGCCGGCTATCTGGCAGGACGTTTATGGAAGGCATAGCAAAAAAGAAGGAAAAAGGAGTCAGCGAAAGAGAGGGAGGGACCCCACTAGCCATATAAGGGTTGATGGGACCCTTCGGGAATCAACTTTGGAGTGTGTTGTTTCTCAACTCCTCTCTTTCCAATCTTTTGGCCTGACTCGCTCCTATCCACTCCTGTCTTTTGCCCTCCGTCCTCTCGGTACTCCCAGCCAACCTCTGGAAATCCTTTCCTCATCTCTCTTTCCCCTTTCTCTCTCTCTCTCGCTCTCTCTCTCTCTCTCTCTCTCTCTCTCACTAAAGCAGTACCAGATGTTTTATTCTTAACGCCAGCCTGCCATTTCTACGTTTTTTTCAACCTCTAAAAACTCAGGCAGGAAGTGGGCCCCTCTGGAATGAAAAAAGGGAGAAAGTTTTTGAGGGGAGCTAAAAAGGTGGGGTGCAGAGAGTGAAGTAGGACAAGAGAGGGAAGGAGAGATAATGTGATAGTTTAAAAAAACAGTCTACCCCTAAATTAACATTTAGTCATAATTTTTTCACCCCCATGCCGTTCCAGCCCGGTGTTATTTTTATTCCTTCCATGGAACACAAAAGGAGATCTTAGGCAGAATGTACAAGCAGCTCTTTTCCATACAAATGGAAAGCTGCAAAATGGACTAAATAAATAAATAAAAAATACAGTAGTATTAAAAGTAGTACTAAAAGTTGTCCATGTGATTCATGCAATATATTCCAAGTCTTACAAAGCCATATGATAGCTTTGTGTGAGGAACAGAGCATTATTGATTCATAATCTTCCCCTTGTCCATTGTTATTTAAAAATTATTCACACTTATTCTCGCTTTAAAATGGCTCCTATGGATGCCAAATGCCAGTGGTTCTCACTTGTCACATAACCAGTTGCGACATTTAAAAAAACTTGATAGCAAATTATTTTTGAGAGCGATGAAGTGTGGGAAAATTTTCAGTGAATGATTACTTTTAAAGACTTTGAACATAGCACACTAATCATATGAACTATTTTTATGATACAGTTGAAGTCAGAAGTTTACATGCACTTAGTTTGAAGTCATTAAAACACATTTTTTAACCACTCTACAGATTTAATATTAGCAAACTCTAGTTTTGGCAAGTCGTTTAGGACATCTACTTTGTGCATGACACAAGTAATTTTTCCAACAATTGTTTACAGACAGATTGTTTCACTTTTAATTGACTATATCACAATTCCGGTGGGTCATTTTACATACACTAAGTTAACTGTGCCTTTAAAAATGACAGAAAATGATGTCAAGCCTTTAGACAGTTAGCCAGTTAGCTTCAGATTGGAGGTGTACCGAATTAGAGGTGTACCTGTGGATGTATTTTAAGGCTACCCTCAAACGCAGTGCCTCTTTGCTTGACATCGTGGGAAAATCAAAACCTCAGAAAAAAATTGAGGACCTCCACAAATCTGGTTTATCCTTAGGAGCAATTTCCAAATGCCTGAAGATGCCACGTTCATCTGTACAAACAATAGTATGCAAGTATAAACACCATGGGACCACGCAGCCATCATACCACTCAGGAAAGAGACACATTCTGTCTCCTAGAGATGAACGTAGTTTGGTGCAAAAAGTGCAAATCAATCCCAGAACAACAGCAAAGGATCTATATCCATAGTAAAACGAGTCCTATATTGAAATAACCCGAATTGCTGCTCAGCAAGGAAGAAGCCACTGATCCAAAACCGGCATGAAAAAGTCAGAATACGGTTTGCGAGTGCACATGGGGACAAAGATCTTACTTTTTGGAGAAATGTCCTCTGGTCTAATGAAACAAAAAATTTAACTGTTTGGCCATAATGACCATCATTATGTTTGGAGGATAAAGGGTGAGGCTTGCAAGCCGAAGAACACCAACCCAACTGTGAAGCATGGGGGTGGTATTATCATGTTGTGGGGGTGCTTTGCTGCAGGAGGGACTGGTGCACTTCACAAAATAGATGGCATCATGAGGAAGGAAAATTATGTGGATATATTGAAATCAACATATGATTGCTAATGGGCAATGACCCCAAGCATACCTCCAAAGTTGTGGCAAAATGGCTCAACAAAATCATTGTATTGGAGTGGCCATCACAAAGCCCCGACCTCAATCCGATAGAAGATTTGTGGGCAGAACTGAAAAAGTGTGTGCGATCAAGGAGACCTACAAACCTGACTCAGTTACAACAGTTCTGTCTGGAGGAATGGGCCAAAATTCCAGCAACTTATTGTGAGAAGCTTGTTGAAGGCTTCCCAAAATGTTTGGCTCAAGTTAAATAATTTAAAGGCAACGCTACCAAATATTAACAAAGTGTATGTAAACTTCTGACCCACTGGGAACATGATGAAATAAATAAAAGCTGAAATAAATAATTCTCTCTAATATTATTCTGGCATTTCACATTCTTAAAATAAAGTAGTGATCCTAACTGACCTAAGATAGGATTTTTTTTTCTAAGATTAAATGTCAGGAATTGTGAAAAACTGAGTTTAAATGTATTTGGCCTAAAGTGTATGTAAACTTCTGATTTCAACAATAGGGCTTTTTTTGTAGTTATTGTGTGTGTGTGTGTTTTTTTAATGTTGTTGCCTAGATTGCCTAGTTGATTTTACAAAATACTCACATTGACTTTCCAAAAAATGTCTACATGCTGCGATCACGTTGTTAAAACACAATCACTGATAGCACCATCAGACTGCTGTTTTTCATTTTTACTCTTTCATGAACCAAAGAGTGTTTCCTTCACATTTTTATCCGTTGTTGCTCTCTTTCTTTCCCACATCTCCGTTCCGTTATTTGCAATGTAATGCTAGCCGTTTCCTGAGACCCCAACCCCTCCTGCACAGACAGAGAGTGGGGGAGCTCTTTTTCTTTTTCTTCTTTTTTTTCCAGTAGAAATGTTGTGTTTTAGAGCCTTGGTCCAAATAATGACTTCCACATGTGGGTTCTCACTCACTTTCTCTCAATTCCTCTTTCATTCTTTCTCCCTCCTCTTTTCTCAATACCTCACTCAAAGAGTGAAAACTTGTGGTATCTCTTGTGTGCATGTTTTTTGTGTGTATTTGTGTGTGTGTGTGTCCTAGGCCTGAAGCCATTCTAAGTATGATCACATGGATCTACATTCGATTTGTATTATTTTGATCTCTTATCCACTGCTGTCTTTGTTTCTACACTCCTATCTCTCTCCCTCCCAGTCATCTTTCCCAGTTCACACCATTTTTGAAAAACTCATTATTCAATTTGTTTACATTACACTGAATGCTATTTAAGATTTTCATTCTCTGTCTTAAAACCTGGACAGCATTTTTGGGAATCATAGAAGTTCAAATGTATATACACTCAAAAATGATGGCCAAAAATGCTGTCTTTAGGCAGCTCACTAGGTTTTTAAGATCCATTTGTCTATCTCACATTCCTGGATTTTTTTAGCATTTGTGAAAATCTTTAAAGTAATGATTTAAAAATATACAGTGGGGTTCAATAGTCTGAGACCACATTAAACATATGGTATTCAAAATCTAATTTAAACATGAAAATACACCAAACATTTCAGGTTCTTCAAAATATTTAAACATTCTGCAGTATTTCCATGTCACTAATCTTCTCTTTTCACTTTATATGCTCCCCTTGGGTGCCATTTTTGAGAAATATAAGATCTACTGCTATGCTGACGATACACAATTTTATCTACCAGTTAAAACGGACAGTAGTTATCCTTTGGACGTGCTTTACGACTGTTTTGAGGAGATCAAATGTTGGATGGTTAATCATTTTTTGCAATTAAACGAAAGCAAAAGCGAAATTCTGATTTTAGGACCCTGTGGGTCTCCATGTGTTTTTAATTTAGGTTCACTTTCTGCCAGTGTTCAACCTCATAAAAGATATCTTGGAGTTACATTTGATTCGTCACAAAATTTTGAGAAACAAATCAGTACGGGGTAAAGGGCAGTTTCTTTCATCTGAGATCGGTTGCGAAATTAAAACAGTTTCTACCCCCGAAAGATTTGGAGACTGTAATCCACGCTCTTATAACATCACGTCTGGACTACTGTAATTCCCTATACTGTGGCCTGCCTCAAACTGTGATCTCTCGCCTGCAAAATGTCCAAAATGCTGCAGCGAGACTTCTTACCAGATCTAAAATGAGGGATCCGATGTTTCCAATTTTAGCGACTTTACATTGGCTTCCTGTAAAGTTTAGAATTGATTTTAAAATGGCTGTTTTTGTGTACAAGGCTTTATCTGGTGTCCCACCAAAAAACATTAGTGACCTTCTGATTCCTTACTCTCCCCAAAGAGCACTTGGGTCTAATAATCAGCTTCTCTTAACTGTCCCACGTTATCACTGTAAAACTAAGTGTGGTCTCTGCTGCAGCACCTAAACTTTGGAACAGTCTGCCCGTAAATGTGAGGTTTAATCCTTCACTAGACAGTTTTAAATCGGCTCTTAAATCTCATTGGTTCTCTCTGGCTTTTGATTAAGATTAGTTTAAGGATTTTATGTCAAAGATTTCTGATTGTATTTTATTTACTGTGTATATATTGTACGCTGCATGTTTTCTTTTAATGCTTTCTTTTTATATGCTCAACTTTTGATTGTACAGCACTTTGGTTACTTCATTGCTTTTAAATGTGCTATAGAAATACATTTTGACTTGACTTCACTAATCAGATTAGACAATTTGGGGCATTGATCATGTAAACACAAAGAGGCACCAAAGACTTTCCCGGACTTTCAGATTCATCATACCACGTTGGTGGAATGACCTTCCCAACTTCCCTGAAGCTGACTCACTCTCTGTCTTAAAAAAACGGCTAAAACACATCTTTTCCATGAGCACTTAACTAGTCACTAAAAAAAAAAACGTTAGTCTGTTTTGAATGCTACTATTCTGATGCTAGTGAAACTTTGTAATATGGTACTTTTGGTACTACTGTCTCCATAAGATTATTCGCTTATATTTTCCTCTTTTGTAATCCCTTTTGGATAAAAGAGTCTGCCAAATTAATAAATGTAAATATAAATGTATTTTAAAAGTGCTAGAGCTTAGCGCAGTGCTATGCCATAAATCATAGCGCAAAGTCATTTGGCATGGCCATGAAGTTTTGGTATTTTCGTGCAAGCATGCGCCAAGTCTAGGCATAAGTGGGTTTGGTGAAACAAACATTTTGGCCAAAAAATAATCGAAATAATGAAGAGGTCATAAAAATCATACCAAATCCAAACATTTTACCCTCTCCAACTTCTTCCACCAGTCTCTTTTGCAGTGACTAAAAAATCACTCTATGACAACAGATGGAAAAATACCAATGCAAATAAGATCATAAATACAATCGTAAATATAAACGTATGTGGCAGGGTGGAGGGTAGGCCACAAACCCGGCCCCAATCAGGCTGATTAGCCCGAGAGGGATAAGGGCCGACTGGAGATGGCAGTGCGACAGAGAGAGAGAGATTTATGGGCAGCTACCTGACACTTGTGTGTGTGTTTGTCTTTTTGGATCAGTTTTATATTCAACTATTATTTGTATTGTCAAGCCGGTTCTTGCCTCCTCCTTTCCCTTTAATCCCTTTACACTGGTGCCGAAACCCTGGAAGGAGTATGGATGCGCCTTTGTGTATTTCTTGCTGCTACCATCTACCACAAAGGAGTAACCGCGCCATCTGCTGGAGTACGAAGGACTGCCTGGAGAGGCTTGGCTGTCGTCAATTCGAGGGTGGAGGAGTGGCTGAGGACCACGCTACAGCGTCCTTTCTCTCTCCCACTCCATATTGGCCTTTTCCCTCTCTTTTAAATTTTTGGTGAATTTGGAATGATCGCCGTTATGGCATGTAGGTGCCATATTTATTTTTGTTTCCCTCCCTTTGTCCCCTCCCCTCCAGATTGACGAGGATGACCTGCCGGCAGATGGGGCGCAAGGCGGGGCCATGCCGGTTCTCGCCTTCTCCTTTCCCTTTAATCCCTTTACAACATAGTAATAAAAAAATAAACCATGACCTATTTATAGTTTTACACAAATCTCATACATTTTTGTTTCATAAAATGGTGATTGTCAGGGACATAATTTGATGTTCCAAAATATTTTCCTAGTTTGGACATGAAGTTAATTAGTTAGTATGGAATCTCCAAACTGCAAATGTAGGGACTTTGTGCTGAAAACAGACGTGCTTTTGAAATGTCTTAGCTCAGTTTCCTATTTCTCAGGAAAATGTGCACCTCTTCATTACACCCATAGTTTGTGCACATACAACCACAGGTAGCGAAAAACTCCCACCCACACAAAAATTGCACTTAGAATTAGTGCTGTCATGAAAATTGGATAAGAAGTAGCACATGGTCTTTGCGTGTAGCGTTGCTCTTTGCATGCTTAGTAAAATAGAGCCTGTGGTCTCATGTTTGGACCGTACTGTATATTTCTCAAACACTCAAATGTTTTGCACTATAGCACATGATTTAATGGATTGATATAATCAATATAATTTTTTATGAACTATACTTTAGTAAACTATATTTGTTTCATTTGTTATGTTAGCAGTTATACAAATTAAAATGCTGGAAGTGTCTTTTTCTGATTTTATTTGCAACTCTTTTTTTTTTTTTACCTATCTGTTTTTTTTTCACATAGTTTCATCAATGTATTTCCATCTCTGCATCACAATTCTTTATTAAGAAAAAAGAAGACTATTAGTAGTCTACACTTGTAGTTTGATTTCTGCACTAAATATCACCCCACAGGAAAAGGAGAAGAAATACATGCTTCCTCTGGACAACCTGAAGGTGCGAGACATAGAAAAGAGCTTCATGTTCAGCAAACATTCCTTTGCCATCTATAACACAGAGCAGAGGTCAGTCACACATCAACACAAACAATTTTTCTGTGAGGGTTAGTCTTCTCTCTTTTTATTAGAACTGCATCACACATTTATTAGCCTTTTTCTATGTTGTGTGGATGTAACATGGTGAAGACTTTTTTTTAACAACTATTTTTAATTACTACATATACATGCACGGTTAATCCAGATAAAAGGAAAAGTTTTAGAATTAAAAATAACATTTCTCATTTGTTTTCAAGTCTTCACTGAATTGAAGGTGATTCAGGACTTTATGGCTATGTTCACACAGCAGCAGGATACAGTTGTCAGAGCTGTTTTGAGTGCTTAATACGATTATGTTCACACATGGTTCAGTTATTTATGAGAGTGACAAGCACATTCTATATCCGAACTGACACCCGCAAATTTTAAGGTCTCAGAACCGCATTCTCGACAAACCTGTGCTGTGTGAACGGAACGTACTGGACAACTAGTTGTTAGTTACGCCATGTACAGTGAGAGACACGCTGAACTGTACATGCATGTACCTCGTGTGATTCATGTGGGTTTTGTTTACTCACGGAGACTGAGAAATTGTCTGTATCATCCAAAGATCACAGCAGAGTTGTGACTTTGTTTGTTAGTTCATACAGACAGCATTCAAACTGCTACTGTAAGCTGTTGTATGAACGGGACATTTCAAGACTCAAGACTAAATATGGTTTTCTACTCGGAGTGCATACTTGTCTCATTCCACGGCCCTGCTGGAAGCATGAACTTCTCTGATTTCCCATTTTTACTGCACATTGACTCTTTGCGGATGTGGGTTGTATAATATCAAATGTTTTTACACCAATGCCTATTTGTCAGAGTTTGTGAAGTAAACCATTACCAATCTCTATCTCTATCTATCTATCTCTCTCTCGCTTTTTCTCTTTCCCTCACATTGTCCTTACTAGCAATTTAATTGGTTACTATTTCTGTGGCTTGGGAAAACTCAATGGACCCAAAGCCCACACAACTGTATAATAAAGATAAAATACACCCAAAAATTATGTCATTATTGACATACCTCTTGTTCTTCCAAACCCATATGCTGTTATTTTTTCTGTGGTGTGAAAAAGAAGAAATTTGATTCTTAATTTGAAGAATGAAGAATCCTTACATAGCTGTTAAGCTCTCAACCATACAATGGCTGTTAATAGTGACCACCACTGTCAAGTTCCATAAAATTATCAAATAATTTGTCCATACAACCTGTGAGCTATATTTCAAGTCCTCCGAAGCCATGCGATAACTTTGTTACCCAAATTTAAGTCATAGATTACTGATGCCCCAGGCCACTATAGCCGCTTTTCCATTGGGCCAAACAAATATTTTCTAACATAAACACTCTAGCTCCACAGTAATACTTCACAGAGAGTGAGGCAGGAACAGGGGGCGCAGTAGGACACATTTTGACACATTCCTGGCCAGTGGCGTGTCTCTCTCTCTCTCTCTCTCTCTCTCTCTCTCTCTCTCTCTTTCTTTCTCTCTTTTTCTCTCTGTCTTTGACATTCTTTCCTTAAAAGTGCAGCCTCTTTCGTTTCAGAGTACGGGTGTGTCTGGGATTGATTAGCTGCTTAATTGTAGAGATGTCGGTTTGCTGCGGTGAACGCACACACACTGTCACAAACTCTGTCTTACAAACACACACACATATGGCTTTGACACAGAGGGAGGCATGGCAGACTATTGTAAACACACCCTAGGCTGCCCCACAATCAATCAGATGCTCTTGCATGGTACACACCCACACACACACACAAATATTCATCACTCTAAGCACTCAGTATAAAGATATTCAAGCACTCACACACCCCATACTCATTCCCACTCACAAGCAAAACACTACCCAGCACTCTGAAAAATCCCCTTTCGCGCTGTCTCTCTCACTCTGCAAACACAGACTCTAATGATCTGATGTTTCACACTGTGCCTTCCACAACCACCAATAAGTGTCAGAACAAGCAGTGATGTCAGGTGGCAGAAGTCATTTTGCCACAGAGGTGACATTAGTCTGTCATGAGGACGAGGAAAACACATGCACGCACGCACGCACGCACGCTCACACACACACATGTTGGTCTACCTATCATTATGAGGACTATCCATAGACATAATGATTTTTATACTGTACAATCTGTAGATTCTGTCCCCTAAACCTAACACAACCTCTAAACCTAACCCTCACAGAAAACTTTCTGCATTTTTAAATTTTCAACAAAACATCGTTTAATGTTTTTTAAGCTATTTAAATTATGGGGACACTAGAAATGTCCTCATAAACCACATTTATAGCATAATACCCTTGTAATTACCAGTTTGTAACCTAAAATTTTTTCCTCGTAAACCGCCTAAACATGCCCCCACAAAACACACACACACACACACACACATACACACACACACAAACATACGAAAATGGCTCATGAGAAAAGCATAGAGCATGTTCTCATCCGCCTCGATGCGTTTATGCGTCAATGCTTGCACTTTTGGGTCTTTGTGCTTTATGTTCAGGTTTCGTTGTAACGCCATATAGTTCTGTGCTATTCTTGTCTCGTTCAGGACCATAATTAAAGGAATGTTCTGGGTTAAACTCTGTCAACAACATCTGTAACGTGCTGTTGATTAACATAAAGTAATTTTGATTCATTCCTCAATTTGTAAAAACAAACAGAAATCGACGTGTTTACAATAGTGCTCTATCAATGGAAGTGTATGTGGTAAGGCATTCTGGAGAGTGTTAAAGCAGAAATGTGAAGCTAATAATTTTGTTTGGACTTCGTTTGTGTGTTAATTTTTGTGGGGTTTTCTCCATGTAAACAGTACTTTTAAAATATTTATTTATTTATTTTGTATATTTGCATGCATTATGTTTACTGGTTTTACATGAACATGACTGGAGTTGACAAATTTGATATGTTACACAGACTTGGTTAGTAAGTGATTTTATCACAATCATTTCATGTTAACGTGTATTTTGTTTCTGTCTTGTTGCTGTACTTTCAAAACCTTTATTTTAATGGTTACTATGCTGGTATTCCTTGCCCAATATACTTTTATTTTAAGAGAAATATAAACACAGTTTTTGTTTGTTTTTAAAAACTGATGGATGAGTTGAAATTACTTTTGAGGTAATCACCAGCATGTCACAGATGTTGCTTAACTTGTATTAAGCCTGTAGCATTCCTTTAACATGCATCCAAGACTTTAGCACATGATCTAAGGTTTAGTTCGAGGAAAACTCTATAATAAGTCCAAGAAACTAAGTGAAATAAAAACAAATTTTGGTTAAGCACAGATTGTTTTGTTGATTTTGTGCATACAGAATCTGAATCCTTTGGTAAAGTCAGTGCCATACTCTGTGGTTTGAAACGGAAAATAAAGTTCAGGGTATTCATGACCATTGCGGTTGTCCTGTCATAAATGTCACAAACTACCAATGAATTATGAATTACTTTACCACAAAAAAGTATTCCATGTATTACACCTTATTAGGAGAGACTGCAATGAGATGGCTGGTGGAATTCAGGGCACCCACTTTTTTGTATGGGTGCCTCGTGCTGCCCTTGGCAAGATGCCGCCCTTGGCAGCTGCCCATGTTGCCCATGCCTAAATCTGCCCCGATCAGTTCATCTCTTGACATAAACAGTTAAACACTTAAATGCCAGATTAAGTCATAATGTAAGCGGTTATAGCAAAAATACACAGGGGGTTTTCGGAGGATTTCTCATTTACAGTAATAGCCAATTAGTATCGTCATAGAGTCATAACTGTGCTTGCAAAAACAGCATTTTGTACCTGAGTTTTGAATGGGATCCAAACATGTGAGAATGCGGTTGGTTTGGTTTGTTGTTTCAGTGTGTGTGAGTTGCCTGTGTCCACACACATGGGCGTTTGTGTGCGTGTGTCCGACTTGACCCCAATCTCAGGTTACGTTCTTACAGCCTTATTCTTATCAGCCACAGACTAAATCAAATACACATTGAACATTATACTTTAAGCCTCTTACCCCACAGGCACAACAAAGAGATTCAATAGCCACAAAAAAGAGGGAGAGAAAAAAAAAGAGAAGAGGAACAACAGAATAATTAGGGGGAATGTAAAACAGATGGAGAGAGACGGGCTCCAGATTCCTGCCTCTTTCGGGGCTGGGCTGGTGTGAACGAGGGGAAAAAGAGAGGGAGACTGGTAGAGAGTGACTGGGTTAAAAAGGTGTGGATGGGAAAGCCGAATAAAAAAAAGGTTAGACAGAACAGCAAAACCTTCATAAAATGTATCGAAAAGAAAAAAGGGATAGATTATCCAGAAAGAATGATATAGAAAAAGAAACAATATGTCATAATTTACTTATTCCAATTTTGTTTCAACAACTTTCTTTCTGCTATAAAGCAAAAAGGACATTTTAGGCAGAATGTTAGCCTCAATCACCATTCACTTTCATTGCATCTTTTTCTCATACATTGAAAGTGAATGGTGACTGAGGGTAACATTCTGCCTAACACCTCCTTCTGTGTTCTACAGGAAGAAAAGAAAGACACGTGCATTTATATCAACATGAGGCTGAGTCAATAATGACAGAATTTTTATTTAAGGGTGAACTATCCCTTTTAGAAATAACATTAGAAGTGATGAATGATGAAAAACAAGAGTGATTGATGAAAAGAGGGGGGAAGAATACAAGAGAGGGATCGAAATAAACATGACTGAATCAATATTCTTGTCAAAGGGGACAGGAGGGGTGGTCTGTGGTTTTGAATGGACGATGTTTGCGAGAGAATGAGTATTTGTTTGTGTGAGATTGTACGTGCTGCCATGGGAACTGGCTAATGAATGATTACTTTCGCCGTAGGAACGTGTATAAGGACTACAGGCATCTGGAGTTGGCCTGTGACACGCAGGAGGAGGTGGACAGCTGGAAAGCCTCTCTGCTGCGGGCCGGGGTCTACCCTGAGAAAACCACAGTAAGCACAGTGAACCCAATGGCTTGTGTACTTGATCACTAACCTCTCTATTCTTAACTTCACATCATTGCAAAAAAAGGTTCCAATTAGAACCAAAAAGGGCTTTTATGACCAGATGATGTAGAGCTATTGGAAAACCTTAATAAGTTCCACAAAGAAGTCATTCTTCTGAAGTAGGTTCATGCTGCTCTTTTCCACAAAGCAAAATAAGAAACTGATCAGAGACTGTCAAGCTCTAAAAAGAGTAAAAAACAAAAGCAACAACACAAAAACATATAAAAAGTAGTCCATTCTACTTGTGCGCTATATCCTCTTGAGTGTTGCTTTTCAAAAGTGGAAAAGAATGGACTCAAACTACTACTCAAACAGTGAAAAATCTAAATTAAAATAAGTATCTAAGCTCAAAACTGGAAAATATCCAATAATGAAAGCTGAAATAAATGTGTTACGTCAGATAATCAGATTACAAGTAAATCCACATATATCTCCGAGCCACCGAACACACGTATGAAATGTTTGTGCTTAACATTTCATACGCTGTTAATTACGTACATTATCATTTCAATTATTGTGCTTTTGCTGCGAACTCTCGCCCATTTGAGAGCTTGTTTATAATTAACAATCGTTGTGTAGAGAAGTTGTAAAGACTCAGGAGAAGGCAGACGTGGGGGTTTGAATCCAAATGCGATTTATTGAAGAAAGTAGAGGGAACACAAACACTGGAACAAAATAAAAGGTCCACAATGGGAAAACGAAACTAAAACTCGGAAGAACATACAGGGGTTACACAGGTTGGGGAAGACATCCATGAAGGACAGGGTAGAAACATAAATGGTAACCTTGAGCACGACAAGAAACATCAACAACGATCGACAAAGACTGAACAAAGAACCAGGGTTTAAATACATCAAGGAACAAACAAGAGAATGAGGGACACCTGGAAGAAATAATCAGGGAAGGAGAAATAATCAAGGGAACACCAATCATAATAACAAACTACAAAGGACTACAAAAACCAAACAGGAAACAGGGGCTAAACTAAACTTCAACATACAGTGAGGAAAATAAGTATTTGAACACCCTGCTATTTTGCAAGTTCTCCCACTTAGAAAACATGGAGGGGTCTAAAATTGTCATCGTAGGTGCATGTCCACTGTGAGAGACATAATCTAAAAAAAAAAATCCAGAAATCACAATGTTTGATTTTTTAACTATTTATTTGTATGATACAGCTGCAAATAAGTATTTGAACACCTGTCTATCAGCTAGAATTCTGACCCTCAAAGACCTGTTAGTCTGCCTTTAAAATGTCCACCTCCACTCCATTTATTATCCTAAATTAGATGCACCTGTTTGAGGTCGTTAGCTGCATAAAGACACCTGTCCACCCCATACAATCAGTAAGAATCCAACTACTAACATGGCCAGGACCAAAGAGCTGTCCAAAGACACTAGAGACAAAATTGTACACCTCCACAAGGCTGGAAAGGGCTACGGGAAATTGCCAAGCAGCTTGGTGAAAAAAGGTCCACTGTTGGAGCAATCATTAGAAAATGGAAGAAGCTAAACATGACTGTCAATCTCCCTCAGACTGGGGCTCCATGCAAGATCTCACCTCGTGGGGTCTCAATGATCCTAAGAAAGGTGAGAAATCAGCCCAGAACTACAGGGGAGGAGCTGGTCAATGACCTGAAAAGAGCTGGGACCACCGCTTCCAAGGTTACTGTTGGTAATACACTAAGACGCCATGGTTTGAAATCATGCATGGCACGGAAGGTTCCCCTGCTTAAACCAGCACATGTCAAGGCCCGCCTTAAGTTTGCCAATGACCATTTGGATGATCCAGAGGAGTCATGGGAGAAAGTCATGTGGTCAGATGAGACCAAAATATAACTTTTGGTCATAATTCCACTAACCGTGTTTGGAGGAAGAAGAATGATGAGTACCATCCCAAGAACACCATCCCTACTGTGAAGCATGGGGGTGGTAGCATCATGCTTTGGGGGTGTTTTTCTGCACATGGGACAGGGCGACTGCACTGTATTAAGGAGAGGATGACCGGGCCATGTATTGCGAGATTTTGGGGAACAACCTCCTTCCCTCAGTTAGAGCATTGAAGATGGGTCGAGGCTTGGTCTTCCAACATGACAATGACCCAAGCACACAGCCAGGATAACCAAGGAGTGGCTCTGTAAGAAGCATATCAAGGTTCTGGCGTGGCCTAGCCAGTCTCCAGACCTAAACCCAATAGAGAATCTTTGGAGGGAGCTCAAACTCCGTGTTTCTCAGCGACAGCCCAGAAACCTGACTGATCTAGAGAAGATCTGTGTGGAGGAGTGGGCCAAAATCCCTCCTGCAGTGTGTGCAAACCTGGTGAAAAACTACAGGAAACGTTTGACCTCTGTAATTGCAAACAAAGGCTACTGTACCAAATATTAACATTGATTTTCTCAGGTGTTCAAATACTTATTTGCAGCTGTATCATACAAATAAATAGTTAAAAAATCATACATTGTGATTTCTGGATTTTTTTTTTAGATTATGTCTCTCACAGTGGACATGCACCTACGATGACAATTTCAGACCCCTCCATGATTTCTAAGTGGGAGAACTTGCAAAATAGCAGGGTGTTCAAATACTTATTTTCCTCACTGTAAAAGCACAAAGACAAAATACACCAATGAACGTGACAGAAACCAAACAGGGAACAGGAACCAGGAAACAGGGGCTAAACTGAACTTCAACATAAGAGCACAACAACAAAAGACACCAAAGAACATAACAAAACCCCCCCTCAAAGGATCGGATTCCAGACGATCAAAAAAAAACAAAAGACAAAAAAGACCCACAAAGAAAAAACAAAATGAGGGTACCAGGGGCAAACAGACAGTCCAAGGGACCACAAGGGGCAGACAGACAGTCCAGGGGGGCACAAGGGGCACAGAGACAGGCCACGGGGGTACAAGGGGCACGGAGACAGTCCACAGGGCCACTTGAACAGTCCACGGGGGCAATTAGGCAGTCCACGGGGGCACAAAGGGCAGACAGGCAGACCGGGGAGGCCGAGAGGGCTGGCACGCAGTCTATGGGAGTGTGTGAAGGGGACCGGGTCAGGTGACCTGGGGGGCGTCAAGCGGGCAGGGACAGGTCCAGGAGGCCTGGGAGGCGGCCACAGTGTGGGGACAGGGCTGGGTGGCCCGGGAGCTGGCCATAAGGCAAGCACAGGGTCAGGAGGTCTGGGAGTTGGCCATGGGACAGGGGCAGGTTTGGGGGACCTGGGAGGAGGCGTGGCCTCTGGAGAGGCCGGCGGAGCCGCGTGAGGCAGAGCCAAGGAGGACTTCTGAGGCGGAGCAGTTGAAGACTTGGGTGGCGGCGCCGTGGAAGGCGTAGGCGGTGAAGGCACGGAAGGCGGAGCTGAGGGAGCCACTGGAGGCGGAGCCGAGGGAGGCTCAGGAGGTGGAGCCAAGGGAGGTTCAGGAGGCAGAGCCGGGAGAGGCTCGGGAGACTCCGGAGGCGGAGCCGTGGTTTGCAGAGCTGTGGGAGGCTTAGGGGGCGGAGCCGAGGGAGATTCAGGAGGCAGAACTGAGGGAAGCTCAGGAGGCAGAGCAGAGGGAGGCTCAGGAGGCAGGGCCGAGGGAGGCTCAAGAGGCGGAGCCATGGAAAACTCTGGAGGCTCAGGGGGCGGAGCCGTGAGAGGCTCAAGAGGCAGAGCAGAGGGAGGCTTAGGAGGCGGAGCCGAGGAAGGTGGCGCCGTAGGAGGCTCTAGAGGCGGAGCCCTGGAAGGCGGCGCCATAGGAGGCTTTGGAGTCTCTGGGAGCAGAGCCGTAAGAGGCTCGGGAGGCGGAGCGTAGGAGGTTCAGGAGGCTCAGGATGCTCGGGAGGCAGAGCCCTAGGAGGCTCTGGGGGCGGAGCCCTGGGAGGCTCGAGAGGCGGAGCCCTGGAAGGCTCGAGAGGCTCGAGAGGAGGGTCCCTGGGAGGCTCGAGAGACTTGAGAGGCGGAGCCCTGGAAGGCTCGAGAGGCGGGGCCCTGGGTGGCTCGAGAGACTTGAGAGGCGGGGCCCTGGGTGGCTCGAGAGACTTGAGAGACGGTCGAGGCTACAGGCGCTGGCTCAGGGACGGTCGAGGCTACAGGCGCTGGCTCACTGACGTCGGAGGCTACAGGCGCTGGCTCACTGACGTCGGAGGCTACAGGTGCTGGCTCACTGACGTCGGAGGCTACAGGCTCTGGCTCGCAGACCGGGGCAGGCGTGGGCTCTGGCTCACAGACCGGGGCAGCGTGGGCTAGGTAGCGGAAGCCTTTCTTCTCCTCCTCCTCCGGGTGGACGAAGTTGGCAGCTCTGGCTCGTTGGTCACGGCTGGCGTGGGGGTTGGCTTGCTGGCAGGTGGAGCAGGCGGAACAGGAACAGCCATGGACGACTGGAGGGTCACCACTCTGGGAGGAGAGGCAGGATCCTCCTCAACCACACCCACAGTAAACGGTGAGCCGCATGCCAGCAGCGTCTCCTCCACGAAATCGTGGAGCGTCCAGCTGCGCGTCGCCGGTGGCAACCGCTCCCTGAGCGAACTGGTGAAGAACACCACCAGGGAGGAGTCAGGGAAGTCGGTGGCACTCGCTAGGTCCAGAAAATCACGGACATGGTCCTCCACCGGCCGGCCCTCCTGCCTCAGGTTCAGCAAACGACAGCTTGCCCGAAAAACCGCTGGATCCATAGTGGTCGATCGTTCTGTAAAGACTCAGGAGAAGGCAGACGTGGGGGTTTGAATCCAAATGCGATTTATTGAAGAAAGTAAAGGGAACACAAACACTGGAACAAAATAAAAGGTCCACAATGGGAAAACGAAACTAAAACTCGGAAGAACATACAGGGGTTACACAGGTTGGGGAAGACATCCACGAAGGGCAGGGTAGAAACATAAACGGTAACCTTGAGCACGACAAGAAACATCAATAACGATCGACAAAGACTGAACAAAGAACCAGGGTTTAAATACGTCAAGGAACAAACAAGAGAATGAGGGACACCTGGAAGAAATAATCAGGGAAGGAGAAATAATCAAGGGAACACCAATCATAATAACAAACTACAAAGGACTACAAAAACCAAACAGGAAACAGGGGCTAAACTAAACTTCAACATAAAAGCACAAAGACAAAAGACACCAATGAACGTGACAGAAACCAAACAGGGAACAGGAACCAGGAAACAGGGGCTAAACTGAACTTCAACATAAAAGCACAAAGACAAAAGACACCAATGAACATGACAGAAACCAAACAGGAACCAGGAAACAGGGGCTAAACTGAACTTTAACATAAGAGCACAACAACAAAAGACACCAAAGAACATAACAGAAGTCATGCTTCCTGATGGGACAAAGATACACAGATTGAAAGCCCAATGTCCGAGAGCGAGAACCACATTATAGCGACCACGAGGAGGTTACCCAATGTGACTCTACTCTCCCTAGCAACCGTGCCAGTTCGGTTGCTTAGAAGACCTGGCTGGAGTCACTCAGCACCCTGTATTTGAACACGTGACACCAGGTGTGGTCAGTGTCTTTACTTGCTGAGATACCCCTACCTTTTGTGTTAAAGCCCCAAGTTTCCTGTTTCCTCCTTTCCCACCTAACGAACCCCTTCACACTGGTGCCGAAACCCAGGAAAATTGGAGGAAATATGGTGGCGTGGTTCCTCCTTATATCGCTCTCCTCAATGCTTCCTGCAATCAGAAACAGGTGTTAGACATTATTGTGCTCAGGTGTATGCACCCTTACCGCTTTCTCTCTCTGATTTATACTCCACTGAAATGTAATGGGACAGGTATCTACTGTAGACTCTCATTCAAATGTGCTCTGTGGGCCATGCTTCCCCTGACTTCTGTGAACACATTCAAGTCAAGCGTTGTGTGAATGGTCGAGTTTGAATGTGCAATAATGAGTAAAATTTGGGTCTGTTGCTTACACAATTGATCATATATCCTTAAATGACACAGCACACATATAACACACAGTTATATGGACATTTATGGTGCCTTTTTGCAGTTTGACAGTCACCGGTATCTATATGAGTTTGTTCTGTGAAAAGGAGCAGCACGACATTATGTATAATTGCAAAAATCTGAACACCATCATCTACAAGCTGCATTATTCAAAGAAACATACATTGCAACAGTGTGTGCTTCTAATAACTTAGTGGACTGTAGTTTCTGCTCCAGTAGTGTTTCAGTCTGAGTGTGTGCTGCAGGATTCATGGTGGCTCTGCTCAGGGGTCAGGAGCTCTGCTGCATTCCTCAGCTCTTGTGTCACTCCATGGAGGATCAGAGAAGGAGGGGGCTCTGAGCTCTGTTTCTAATCAGCTCGCTTGCATTGTTTCTTCATGCTCCGCTACACCCCCCCACCCACCCATACACACACACACACACACACACACACACACACACACACACGCACACACTCACACACACACACTCCAGTCTCCATGTAAGCTTTGGAGCAAAATGTTGAGTGATGTCACGGTTCTGTCAGGATTCCCCATTATTTGCTTTGACAGAAGTCTACCACACCCCCACTGACACTCGTTCTTTCCTTGCTTCTTATCACACTGTCTTTTGTTCATCCTCATTCTCTGTCTCGTTCTCTTTATGTGTGTACTCATTGCTGTCATTGGGTCTCATTCACTAACCGCGTATATGCAAGTATTTGTTTGCACTATGGCCATAGAAACATGGAGAGGGGAATTCACTAAGAATTAATTGTGCCCATCAAGGGTGCTATTTATTTGCATGAATGCATTGTCTCTGCTGGTTTAGCGGCAGATCCACTAAAAGAATAATGCAGATCAGGCACTGGTGCAAACACACACACACACACACAAAAATTATTTGCATGCCGTGATTCTGATCTTGCGAGTCAGTTCTGAGCACTATATAACACGCAGCAGGCCACCATGATCTAGCATACTCTGCTGGGACTGTACAGCATTAATCCACTACTGTAATCCAGACACCTGAATCATCTCTTTAAAATGCTGAAAGTGACTACACCGCACATCCGAATATATAACAGGTTATAATGATCCAGAGGTGCCTGCAGCTGTATGGCTGGATGCACTGGGCATACCTTGAGAAAAAGTTTCTCTGAATATTTCACCAATATTTTTGCTGTTTAAAAGAACTAGCGATGCCAAATTCGGCATTGAATCATTCATTTGAGTCGTTCTTTTCAGTGAATTGGCCGAATGGCTTACAAAATTGTCTGAATCGATTTGTAATTCATAAAAACAGTATCGGGGAACACAGGAAACAAACAGCGCTGGATAAAGTGGATATTTACCTACAGCCGTGACCAAAAGTATTGGCAGTGAAATACATTTTGTGTTTCGCAAAGTTTTCTGCTTCAGTTGTTGTGGTGTTGATACACATTGTTTCTAGATTATTGTACAGAGTGATCAGATGCATTTGAAATAATTGCAAAAAGCTTAATTGGAAAATGTTTTTTACTTTATCACAAAAAAACACATTTCACAGTTAATTTGGCCCTGACACAAAATGACCAACTAACATAATTTCACTAATCATATCAGCAGTACCTGGGAAAGTGTGAATGAGTACTAGTCAGGTGAAATCACTATCATACTGATTGGATTATAAGAGCAGACTGATTGCTATAAAAGGAGGGAAGAAGTGCTTCCAATCATTGTGTTGTTGTTAGCAATGGTTACCTCTAAAGAAAGACGTGCAGCCATCATTGCTTTTCATCAAAATGGCCTCTCATGCAAGGAAATTGCTGCAAAGAATATTGCACCTGAAAGAACCATTTACCCGATCATCAAGAACTTCAAGGAAAGAGGTTCTACTGCAGTGAAGAAGGCTTCAGGACATCCCAGAGTGTCCAGCAAGCGCCAGGACCATCTTCTGCTGAGAAGTCAGCTACGGAATCATGTCACCAGTGCAGAGCTTGCTCAATATTGGCAGCAGGTTGTGGGAGTGCATTTGCACGCACAGTGAGGCAAAGAATTTTGGACAATGGCTTGGTGTCAAGAAGGGCAGCAAAGAAGCCACTTCTCTCCAAGAAAAACATCAAGGACAGACTGAAATTCTGCAGGAAGTACAAGGATTGGGCAGCAGAAGACTGGTGCAAAGTTATTTTCTCTAATGAAGCCCCCTCCCGACTGTTTGGGACATCAGGAAAATCGATAATCCGGAGAAGAAAAGGTGAACGCTACCATTCATGTCCTGTGTCGTGCCAACAGTGAAGCATCCTGAAACCATCCATGTGTGGGGTTGCTTTTCATCCAAGGGAGTGGGCTCTCTCACAATTCTGCCCAAAAACACTGCCATGAATAAAGAATGGTATCAAAACGTTCTTCTCCTGCAAGAGCAACTTCTCCCAACGATCCAGGAGCAATTTGGTGATGATCTGTGCATTTTCCAGCATGATGGAGCACCATGTCACATTTACAGCAACATGTCACATGATAATGAAGTGGCTCGGTGATCATTACATTGAAATGTTGGATCCGTGGCCAGGCAACTCCCCGGATCTTAATCCCATAGAGAACCTGTGGTCAATCCTCAAAAGTCGAGTGGACAAACAGAAGCCCACAAATTGTGATCAACTCCGAGAACTAATAAGGCAAGAATGGATTGCCATCAGTCAGGATTTTGCCCAGAAGCTGATATCCAGCATGCCAGGGCGAATTGCAGAAGTTATGAAGAATGAGGCCCAACACTGTAAATATTGACTCTTTACATATATTTAATGTTTTTGCCAATAAAAGCCTTTAGAAATTATTTTATTATTATATCATTGTTTTCCAGTATACCATAGAAACATGTGAAAAAATAATCTACAAATACTGAAGCAGCAATCTTTGCAAAACACAAAATGTATGTCACTGCCGATACTTTTGGCCATGGCTGTACAATTAACTAAAACAAATGGTTGTCTTTTTGATAGGTAACTTTGATAAACTGTAGTTAGTGCTGTGCCATTTGAATAAGGGGCTGTTCACACCGAATATGTTTTTGCATCTACTCGCTCTGTTTAAAAAAAAAAATACCATGTGAACATTTGCTATATAGATGTCTTTTGACAACTGCATCACCTTTCACTGTTTTTAGCATCTCTCACAGGAGCCCTGTATAGAAGGAATGTCAAGTTAAAAAGAAATGAAACTGTAAAAATACGTCCCGAGATACCTGCGTTCTGTTCTATTCGTTTCGCTGCGTCTTGCTTTTTTGGCACAAAACCTTTTAGCAAACTTGTTTGTTCTGACCGGAAATAATTTAGCCAATAGTTCCATGAATACTACACACCTAAGAAGAAGAAAAAAGTCACCAGAATTGTTTTTGAAATATAGCCTAGATACAAGTTAATACTTTAGTATAGATTTTTGTGTGTACCCCCAGATAAAATTATGTATGCGCCCATACTCTTCTCCATTATTTGATCATTATTTAATGAATTACTGCTGCCATGGTCGAGAGCAAAATGTACACAAACGTCTCTTGAATAAAATTCAGTTTACTGCCTGCTTTACTTAAGCAGTAATAGCACAATGTATATTGGGTCGGAGCATGGAGTTTTCTGAATAAAGTGCAAACTATAATGAGTCTAATTTACATAGAAAGGAGACATTTTTAAGTGGAAAGGAAAGACAATGGCTTAAATTCTGAAGAGGCAGTGCGATATACCATGCTCAAAAATGGTGAAACTGTTTAGAGAATTTGCCACAAAAACTGTATTATTATTAGAATAACTAAGAACTGCTATTCAGTGTAACAAAAATTATGGTGATTCTGCATAAAAACACAGCTGATAACATGTAGCCTAAGCCTATATAAAAGGTGTTTATTGTTTTTCAACTGGTTTTGAGAACTCTTTCAAGTGAGTGCACATCTTAGAGAGCATAACGAATTCTGCATATATATAAGAAAGAACACTTGTACAACGTTATTAGTAGATAAGGCCCTTTGTCTCTGAGGCACCATAGTCATCCCTCACTGCCGCTCTTACCTCTCTCATCCAGATCTTACCATGTCCTCATCTATCTCTGCTCTTGATTGGTCAGGTGGATGGAGAGAGTTCAGGCCAGGCAGAGAGCTTCTCCATGGACCCTCAGCTGGAGCGGCAAGTTGAGACCATCCGTAACCTGGTGGACTCATACATGAGCATTGTCTACAAAAGCATCCGAGACTTGATGCCCAAGACCATTATGCACCTTGTCATCAATAACGTCAGTGCCATGTTTGACGTATCCTCTGCATCTAACACTAACACTCTTTTTTTATATTTGTCCTCTCAATATTCTGTATCCTAACTTTCTATATTCCTCCTGTCCTCCATCTGCAGGTGAAAGAGTTTAACCACTCTGAGTTGCTAGCTCAGCTTTACTCTTCAGGAGATCAGTTCTCTCTGATGGACGAGTCTGCTGAACAGGCCCAGCACAGAGAGGAGGTGCTGCGCACCCACGCGGCCCTGAAGGAGGCGCTAAACATTATCACTGACATTTCCACCACCACCATTTCTACCCCGTTGCCGCCCCCCGTGGATAACTCCTGGCTGCATGGTGGCTCCACGCTGCACCGCAGGTACCTCACCTCTCCACTTAAGCCCTAAGTATACTTCGATTTTTTTAAAGTACGCTAGCATATGCATACAGTCGAATGCTCCACCCTTTCAAAGTATATTTTAAAGTATAGGCTACTCCATTTGGCCATATCTCCTCCTCACCACTTCACACACCACTCTTGACCTGCAGGTCCACTGTTGTTGTTTCCATCTTCATCTACTGTTGTTCACTGTCGTTTACATAGTATTTTTGCACTAATTTGTATACCAATGGCCCAAGTGTGAGTGTTGCCATCTTGTAAATCCACTAGTTAGTGCAAACAATTAGGCTACAGGCACATGTGCAGATTATGCATACAGATGATACACAGTTAGAGAAACCAGGCTGCACATGTACAAGTACATCACATGCTCTGTATGCATACGCTACAGGCTTAGTATATGTTTAGTTTGGTCTTGAATGTGAAGTGTTTCTATGACCACTTCATCTCTTTATCTCATCCAATGAAAATAAAATAAATCTGTTATTTTATGTATTTTTAATTTTAATATTTAAGACAGCATGTTAATATTGGAATTATTGTATTTTAAATAATTATTTTAATCACAAATACCATAACAATTAGAATAAATAAGTATAGTATAAACATTATTTTCATAAATCTGACAGTTTACCTCATAATTGCTGCAGGCTCTAAACTGTTAGTGCGAGTCACATCACGAAAAACAAGTGCAGTGTTGACAAGTTTTACAAAAGTGTGGACTGATGTAGTACAATGCAATAATGCTTAGAATATCAAGGATATGAGCTCAGAATCAGGGGCAGAATCTTAATCTGGTGTTGCAGGAACAAAAGCGGACAAGCGATAACGGCCATAAATCGTTTTTCTTTTTTGGGCGAGGAATATGACTCAAACATGCTTAGCCGATCCACAGAGCTGGAGATATATGATAAAGATCACTGCATGGACTCCAAAACCTTCTCCAATGGTGGAAGATGAATGACAGTCGATATCCTAATCTCTCGCATAGCTGTCCCTTCCACGTCTGTCCCAGCCGAGAGAGTGTTTTCTTTCTTCTCTTACGTCTTATTACGTCTTATTATTCACTTGTGTTTTTTGGGCGAAAGTTTTTTTCTTCTTGATTTTCAAAAAAAATATTGTCTCTCAGCAGATAACAAGCTGGCATTTAAAACACATTTCATTTGAACGTGGTGTGGCCTATGTTTAAAATTCGATGCCCTGTTCAGTTATTTATTTTAAATGCATTGACAGATTTCTTTTTCATATAGGCCTATTCATTTATTATAGTGGAATTTTGAAACACTGACATTCGGCCTATATCGTCTAAGACTAAGGTATGCTACCTTTTGTAATTGCAGTTTTGGTAGGATTGCTCTAATAAAGTTGATATTTTACATATTTAATGTGTCATTTTATTTCTATATTTAGATTTTTTTAAGTGTAGGTTTAAATACTTTACAATTTGATGGTCAAACACAAAAGAGTTATGGAATTAATTTCTGGTAGGCTAAATTTGCAGCTCATTAAATTACATTACATTATTTCTCTCCTATGTAAATGTACTATTCCGTAATTCTTGTTAGGGCTATATTACTAGTGCTCTCTTTTCTTGTTTTGAGCTCCGTTTATACACCAGATTGCTATCACAGATATTCATGTATATCTATGAAGGCTAGCATGTCGATTTTATGAGCAGCTGCGTGATGTTATCCACACGCTGTTTTGGGCATGCTGTGTTCTATTCTTTTTACTTAGTTTATATTAAAATGGATTCATTTTACTCTTTATGTAATGAAAACTAAAGGTGTTGGAAAAACATGCATTTAAGGGTGAAAAACACTCCACAGCAAACAAAGTGGCAGGACAATCTACTATGAGACTTTTTGGCTCGGAGCGATGTTCCCATTGTTTCAAACCTAATCCGTAAGTCTTTGTTTTGATGACTTAGACACTTTTGTGCATACAAACGTTATTATTAAGCGTATTTATTTTTTAAATAGTCTATCTGTTATCCTATTGAGGTGATGTGATTAGAATGGCCTGTAATTAATGAATTTGTCTGATTGGTGTCTTGTGGAAATTACTCCAACCTAATTATACAGGGCTTTATTGACCGATTAGTCGACTAACCTTAAACATAATTTTCTTTGAATCGAATTTGACATTTTCAAGATTATGAACTAATCAGTGCACAGGCCCGTACAATTTATCAAAAAACTGTAAACTTGCTTTAAGTGAGTTTGTTTAGATATTCTTGACAATGACACAAAGCCCAATACCAAAAACTATGTGGTATATTTGTTTATTCTTTAGCGAAAACATTGCCAGTCAAACGTACCCAATCACCATGGTTCTCACGGTCATGGTAAACCAGGGAATGTCAGGGAATTGTGTTTTTATTGGCTACATATTGCTCTGAAGTAGAGCAAAACCTGTTAGAATTGTAAAAAACATCCAAGTAAATAAAAATGATTGAAAAGGTAATAGAAATGTCATAGAACATCTTTCTTTCAGGTCTCCTTCAGGTTACAGTGTTCCTAAGAAGCATCCCGCTCCAGTTGCTCCTCCTCTCCCTATTCGCACAGAAACCTCTGCCAAACCTGTCTCCAATAACACAGACACCACCAACACCACCAGCCGCCCAAAACGAGTCCCTCCCAGTGTCCCCAGGTAAATCAGCCACTCCAGCCATCCACCTTTAAACCAATAACCAGCTGTCTGACCTGTGTTCACTCTAGCTGCTTGTAAGGTGTGCTCAAGGAGATCGTAAATACGATGAAATACAAGTTCAAGTGATTTTTGTCGGAAAGAGAATTTCATATAGAAATAGAGAGAAAGCAATTTCATATTTCTTTCTCTCTATTTCACGACTGGCAAAGGCAGGAAGCTTTTTTAACACCAATACAACAAAATAAAGAGGTTAAACCGTGCATTAATTGTGTAATTAATGATTTAACTACCTATTTTATCATTTCCCATCACTGCATGTAAATGATAAAATAGGTAGTTAAATCATTTTGTTGCACACTCCTGTTGCCTCATAAACCAGCAAAATGCAAAACGAGTCTTATTTTCTGGCCACCTTTATTGTTATTCTTTATTAACAGTACAAACAATGTATACAAACTAAACTGCACAGTGAAAATCCAGAAGATAAACAGAATTATTACCAATAACAATTTGATTATGCCTTGTTTTTTGCTTATGACATATCCCCAACTCGGAAAATCAGGCTCCAACAAAGTCCTACTCATAATTACGACTCTGTGGTGCCATTTATGTGTGCTTAACTTGTAAATACTATAATTCTGACATGACTTGAACGCACCTTTAGACCGGCAGCTCCCAATCTAGTGGTCGCCAGAGCTTCGCTGATTTAAAAGGTTGTATTAAACATGCTTACTAACAATAAAGAGAATTTTAAAATACCTCTAAATGGCATTCACAGAATTAAAGGTGAAAAAATACTTTTATAAAGTTTAATTCAGTAAAGAATTCACTGCAAAAAAAATCCTATTGTTATCAAGTGTTTTTGTCTTGTTTTCCATTTAAAATTGCCTAAAAGTCCTTAAAACAAGATACATTTACTTGAGAAGCAACATAGATATTCAATTAGATATTTAGACTTGCTTTAAGACAATGTATCTTAAATATACAGTAAGTGTATTTGGGTGGCCTGGGTATCTCTGCAAGTAAAGACACTGACTAACACACCTGGAGTCGCAAGTTCGAATCCAGGGTGTGCTGAGTGACTCCAGTCAGGCTTCCTAAGCAACCAATTGGCCCAGTTGCTAGGGTGGGTAGAGTCACGTTGGGTAACCTCCTTGTGGTCCCTATAATGTGGTTCTCACTCTCGGTGGGGCAGGTGGTGAGTTGTGTGTGGATGCCGTGGAGAATAGCATGAGCCTCCACGCGCGCTATGTCTCCGCAGTAACGCGCTCAACAAGCCACGTGATAAGATGTGCGGATTGACGGTCTTAGACATGGAGGCAAATGAGATTCAAATGTTTTCTTCAGCAGGATAGTTCCTAAAGTAAATGCACATTGTTTTAAAGGAGTTTTAGATATTTATATTGAAAAACAAGCCAAAACTAAAAACAAATCAAAAACATATTTTGCTGCAGTGTATAATGGGGCGAAGACTACCCTCTCTCACCTTTTTGTTCGCTTTAATCCATCTTTAACTAACAAAAAACAAACTCTCTCTTATTATTAAAACTGCATACTGCCAATTACCTTCACAATAAGAAATGCATAACATTGTAATCTAGCTGCAGCAAGTGGCTGCTCAAGTGATGAGCGTCCCGCAAGAGAGTGTGCCTCAGCTGGGTGAAGTTTTAATCTCTCCACCTTAGATCGGGACATTTGCGCAACTCATAGAAGAGGCACTGACCGCACAGAGAAATGACAGTTTCAGAGTTTGCAGTCATTTACATAACCTGCTACTGTATTATTTGAACTTTAATAAAGCTATAACGCATTAAATATAACTGCATTTAAGATGTAACGCCGGGGTGTTTCCTTTAAAGACGCTCAACATGCAAGTTTAGTTTAAACGGAGCGGCAGCTCCAGCGCCACTTATTCCACAACGAGAGTGCTTCTGTATTTACTTATTTGTTATTTTTTTATAATTCCCTCATACTTTGCGAACTACATCACCTGAAGCTGTTTGGAATGTTTAGAGTGCATCTGGACTGTGATCTGTATTTTTTCCTCTCCTCGATCAGTCACGAGCTGCAGTGCTGCTCTCACGCGTTATCATTAGTTTTATTTGATCTCATGTTACGTTAAATTACATCAAACGACTATTCGACAACAAAAAATGTTGTCGACAATTCTGACTAATCGTTTCACCCCAATAAGCAGACCAATGAAATACTCATTCATAGCCTGCACTCGAATGCTATTGGCTCATGCTTTAGTCAGTCTTTACAGGTATGAAAAGCCACCAAAGCAGTCTTGCACTTCAAACACCTCAAGGGAGAGACATCAGTGAACAAGAATAGTCAGTGTATGGAGGTGAACGAGTGCAATCTCTTCCCTAAAAGATTTGTTCAAAAAGACTGAAAATATATAGTCTGCTGGTGCTGCACGCTTTACAGGAAATGTGAGCTCTCTTCTGTCATCTGCGTGATGCTCATAAAATGTGGTGTTTTAATCATTCTGTGTTTTGAGTTTATAAGCAGATTCACACATTCACCTGTGTGCTGAAGCATGCTGCACATGCAGACTGTATTTATTTAATTAAATCAAGGTTTAATAATCAAGGTTTAATAATAATACAAGGTCATATCACTATTTTAATTAGATTCATTGTCCATTTCAGTGTAGCTGTCTTTCAGTCAGACAGCAAACGGGGACTGAATTGAGTCTGTGCACAATAGTATCAGTACTGCAAAAACACTGCTATCGTTACATCTTTTTACTTGTACCAAAGTACTTGTACTTTTGACTTAACAGTAGCATGCTACAGTGTTGTCATGACCTCATGCCATTTCCTTTTTAATTAAGAAAGAGGCACCGAGTTATCATCTTGGAAATTAAAATGACAATTATTTTTTTTTCTTCCCCATTTTGTATTTTAATCCCATTTTGTATAAATATGTCTAACATTTGGCAATCCAGTAAAAAAGGAGGATACAATTAGGAATAGATGTTAAAATTGTGGCTGTAAAAATTCTGGTTAATTTGTCACACAAGAAATTGAAGGTCAAGTCGAGCGCTCTACATTGTCTGAAACAGTTTTCCACATAATAAGCTTGTTTTTATTCTGCTTATTTTGTCAAATGTACTTGATCATCCAGGTGTGCATGCATGCATGCAGAAATATTATGCATTCAATTAATTCTGTATTATGCAATTAATTCTATATTATGCAATTAATTCTGTATTATTAAGTAGCATGTTATTATGTTATTCCAAACATAGCCATTGTCTTGGTCCATTTCATCAAGGTTAAATTCTGCACCACTAATACATGACAAGAATCATCAAACCAAGATTTATCTTCTTCATGAAAGGGGATTTCACAAATGTGTTCTCTCCATAAACAACACTGAATGCTGAATACACTTAAAATGAACCCAGTGCCCTGTAACTAGACACCACTTTAAAACAATTTTCCATGGCTCCAAGCTTAAAAGATTTGGTGAACCTTTGCTTTCCACTTTTCCATCTTTCCATGTTTCATGAATCCATTTTGTTTAACGTTTTTCTGCTCTCATTCTGTTCCTGCTGGCGCTTTAGCTTGAGTCTGTGTTTGTAGCCTGCTTAGAATTGATTATCTTTCTATTTTCAGCATTTAATCTTTTTTTCATGCGCCAAATTTTCCTCTTTTGTAATTTTTAACGCGATACAACTACGTGCATTTGAATGTGCAAACCCACCTTTATACTTTAATCACGATTAAAATACATGCTATTACTGCACACATTTTTTACATGGATCATTGCATTGATCTCAAACCACGGGTAATTAGGAACCACCACAACAACACAACAATTACATGAGGGATTCAAACCCCTGCTAATCAAAAACCACCACCACAACAACAATAAACTACTGCGGTAAGTCATGGCATCACCTCACGTTATCACTACTTGCACCACAAGTCACATGTTTACTATAGCTTATTCCATTAGCAGTGAGGAATTTACATATACAAATTTTAAAGAATTAGTCAAGCTGACGAAGAAGATAAATCAGTAAGAGACACTCATCGGACACTAGTGGAGGTCAGTGAGAAAGAGAAGCCGGTAGATACTGTTTCAGATGCAGGTACTACAGTGAGCATCACACACACTTTGGTTCCAGCAGTAGGGCTTCCGCAGCAGGGCGTTTGGGTGACGTCTCCGCAGCATACTCGTAGGGCAAAGCAACACCACTCTCCCGTTCCTGTTAGGATATCCAATCAATTCTCCCCACTCAGTAATGCACCCACTGAGAATCATGTTGAAATTGCCTTTGTTATTGATGACTCTATTGTAATGAACATGGCAATAGAGAATCCATCCACTATTGTTAAATGCATGTCAGGTGCCAGAGCATCTGACATCAGATTTACAAGTGCTGGTTAATGCTAAACATAGATTTTGTAAGATTCTTATTCATGTCGGCACTAACAATGTCCAGCTTTTCCAGTTGGAGATCACTAAAGATAATGTTAAAGAGGTGTGTGAACTTGCAAAAAATTATGTAAGACACTATAATATGCTCTAGCCCCCTAGCTGCTTCTTTTGGTGATGAGGCTTAAAGTAGATTAGTGCCACTGAATGGCTGGATGTCTGAGTGGTGTCTGGAAAATAGCATTTAGGATTTATAGACAATTGGAAGAGTTTTTGGGGTAGACCTGACCTACTATAGAGAGACGGACTCCATCCCTCCAGGTAAGGTGCCGCTCTCCTCTCTAATAACTTGGCTCATATACTTAATAGTGATACTGTTTGACTAACTGGGGCCCAGGTCAGGAAGCAGACAAACTGGATAATCCTAACGTCTGCTAGCTGCCTTGAGACGTCACACAGGCCACATAAACTACAACACATAGAGAATGTATCACCTACACTCACCTAAAGGATTATTAGGAACACCTGTTCAATTTCTCATTAATGCAATTATCTAATCAACCAATCACATGGCAGTTGCTTCAATGCATTTGGGGTGTGGTCCTGGTCAAGACAATCTCCTGAACTCCAAACTGAATGTCAGAATGGAAAAGAAAGGGGATTTAAGCAATTTTGAGCGTGGCATGGTTGTTGGTGCCAGACGGGTATTTCACAATCTGCTCACTTACTGGGATTTTCACGCACAACCATTTCTAGGGTTTACAAAGAATGGTGTGAAAAGGGAAAAACATCCAGTATGCGGCAGTCCTGTGGGCGAAAATGCCTTGTTGATGCTAGAGGTCAGAGGAGAATGGGCCGACTGATTCAAGCTGATAGAAGAGCAACTTTGCCTGAAATAACCACTCGTTACAACCGAGGTATGCAGCAAAGCATTTGTGAAGCCACATCACGCACAACCTTGAGCGGATGGGCTACAACAGCACAAGACCCCACCGGGTACCACTCATCTCCACTACAAATAGGAAAAAGAGGCTACAATTTGCAAGAGCTCACCAAAATTGGACAGTTGAAGACTGGAAAAATGTTGCCTGGTCTGATGAGTCTCGATTTCTGTTGAGACATTCAGATGGTAGAGTCAGAATTTGGCGTAAACAGAATGAGAACATGGATCCATCATGCCTTGTTACCACTGTGCAGGCTGGTGGTGGTGGTGTAATGGTGTGGGGGATGTTTTCTTGGCACACTTTAGGCCCCTTAGTGCCAATTGGGCATCGTTTAAATGCCACGGCCTACCTGAGCAATGTTTCTGACCATGTCCATCCCTTTATGGCCACCATGTACCCATCCTCTGATGGCTACTTTCAGCAGGATAATGCACCATGTCACAAAGCTCGAATCATTTCAAATTGGTTTCTTGAACATGACAATGAGTTCACTGTACTAAAATGGCCCCCACAGTCACCAGATCTCAACCCAATAGAGCATCTTTGGGATGTGGTGGAACGGGAGCTTCGTGCCCTGGATGTGCATCCCACAAATCTCCATCAACTGCAAGATGCTATCCTATCAATATGGGCCAACATTTCTAAAGAATGCTTTCAGCACCTTGTTGAATCAATGCCACATAGAATTAAGGCAGTTCTGAAGGCGAAAGGGGGTCAAACACAGTATTAGTATGGTGTTCCTAATAATCCTTTAGGTGAGTGTATATATCATATAGAGACTGTGTCTGTTCCCCAAACTACTAAACACAAAACCCTCATTAAGTAATTTAGAAAAAAATGTATTGATGTCAATCTTGTACATAATAATAATAATAATAAAAAAAAGTAAAATAAACATCATATGGCTACTAAACATTTGATCACTTTCATACAAATCACTAATTGTAAATTAAATTATTACAGATCATAGTTTTAATTCACTCTGTTTGATTTAAACCTGGATAAAATAGATGAATATATTAGTTTAAATAAGTCTACTCCTTCAGGTTATTGTTATAAACATGAGCCTCATCTGAAAGGTCGAGTAGCAGGTGTTGCTACAATTTACAGTGATATTTTTAGTGTTACTCAAAGGTCTGGATATAAGTTTAATTCTTTTGAACTAATTATGCTTAATGTGACATCATCAGATATAAATAAAAAGATCTTTGTTGTATTTTGTTCTTGCAACAGTATATAGACCATCAGGGCCATATTCTGAATTCCTTCAAGAATTTGCTGAATACTGTCAGATCTAGTAGTTGCTGTGGATATAGCTTTAATCATCGTGACTTTAACATCCACATAAATAACGAAAATTATAAACTGGGATTAACATTTATCGATATTTTCGACTAAATTGGGGTTAGAAAAAATGTGACAGGTCCAGCCCATTGCCCAAATCAGGGACGATTCTAGGGTCAGAGCTTTAGGGGTGCTGAGCACCCAATGAGCCCCACTGCCACCACCCACCCTCTTTTCACACAAAAACAAAAAATATGCCTATTGAAAAATAACTCTATCATTTTAACATTGTTTCAACTAACTCCAAAATCCAGATTTTTTTCTTTTTTTTGAGACCTTTTCAGAGCACCAGCTTAATTGTGAGAGTTCACACAGACAGCCCCCTGTAACAAACACAAAACCTTCTTCAGTCAGCTGGTTTTCCTGACTGTTAACTCCATGTGCCTCCTTTTGTATCAACAGTCATCAGATTGGTTAGATTAGATTCAACTTTATTGTCCTCTATATAAGTAACAGGTACTTGGACAACAAAATGTAATTCCCTCTCATCCCTTATGGACTCTCCCTGTTGTTTTCCTCCTCCTTTATTATGAAAAAATGTGGTGTAAAATAATGTTACAAAAAGTAAATGTAATATAGGCTACTTAATGCCAATAAGTTAGTATAGGAGTATGAGTAGTTACTGTTTTGCTTGCCACTATTCACTATATGTCAATTTATTGTTGTTGTTTCCTCACCTGGTTCTTCCTGCATGCTCTCCCTTTCCATTTCTCCTTCTCCATTTCCCTCTCTTTCCCTTGGCACTGACAATCATACACAAATATATTGTAGGCAGGAGAGTTGAGGTCAGTTTGTCATGTCACAAAAATGTTATGGAGACCATTTACAGATTCTAAGGATATGATCAAAAGGCACACAGAGGCGTGCCATTTGAAATGTCTTTATTATTATTATTATTGGGCTTAGAAACTTTTTTAAATCACAAATTCCTTTCACAAGAGAAGCTGTATTCTCCATTGTGGGTTTTAAATAAATAAAATAAATAAAAGCAGGGGACAATTACCTAGAAAATTAATTTGATACAACAACAGATAGCTGGTTTGCATTATCTGTTACTTTAGCTTAACACTTTTCAGAAGAACAAAAAAAAAAAACTAAAAAACAAGACAGAGGTCATTATGGACTGTCCCTAGCCTCTCACCTGAATCTGTCTTTTTTCTTTTAAAGAACTGTCGTATGTCCATTGCTCACTGGCAGGACACACACGCACACACACACACACACACACACACACACACACACACACCACACACACACACAGAGAGAGTAATGCTAGTTCAGGAGTTAAGCCTGGTTCAGGTTAAATCCTCTGTGTGTGAGGAATGAATAAATAGAGCAAAAGAAAAACATTAAACTTGCATTTATTGTCTAGTTTGATAGTCAGCCACAACTAGTAAGTAAGTAAGTAAGTAAGTAAAATTTATTTGTATAGCACTTTTCTCAGATGAAGATCACAAAGTGCTTCACAACAAAAGAAAGCATAAGCAGCTCTCATAAGTACATCTCAATCACAAAACAAAATAAAATAAAATATAAGTAAAATAAGCAACACTCAAACACATACACAATAGACCGGCGTCAGCCATCCTCCAAACTAATCAAAAGCCTCTTTAAAAAGCAAAGTTTTTAGCTGACTTTTAAATTTTTCCACACAATCCAAGCAGCGTATTGAAGGAGGCAAAGCGTTCCACAACCTGGGTGCAACAACTTGGAATGAACGGTCCCCCCTACAACTGAAAAATAACAGATATAAATCTAGGAATGAATAACAATTCATTTAAAAAGCCACAGTGAGTGTTTTCACACATACTGGTGGTATACAGTGATATGTTTGTTTTCACTTTGGTCCAAACGCCAGGGCTTCATTTTTCCATGACGACTGACCAGAAAAGACGCACGTGATGTCATGTTTACATGACTCCCGATTGTTAAAATGGGTATCAAATTAACGATAAACTTTAACAACAGAGACACACGTACGCACTACACAGTTACGCAGTTTATTTGTCACGCTGCTGTTTTTGTTTCACGCTCTAGCAGTTAATAAACAGAAATGCATGCATCTTGCGGAAGAACATTGTAACCGGCGCTACTTCTCTCCGTTTATGACTATGGACGAGTCACCCAGGTCCTGTGCTACTCCACAGCGGCGGCGACCCGCTGGACTAAAATAGTCCGAAAATAAACACTTATTATAGGTGTACCATGGTGATTCAGGATACTGACTCCAGTACTCACCGATATGGTTTCGGAATCGGAACAACTCTAGGTAAAAGGAAAGAAGTGTGAGACACAGCTTTGGAGCAACTTAGTTGATTCACAACACTACATAACGGGTTCTCACTCTGCGTGTGTTTCGTGCTGGATGACGGTCGTACTGAGCGGTGCAGGTACAGAGGAGAAATAGAAGAAGAGAAGAGGATGACACCATTTGCTAAGCGGGGGTGTTTTCATTTTCATCCGTAACACATACATTTTAAACCACAAACTACAGAGTATGTTTTGGACATTATTTAACCTTGTCAAAGACGAACAAAATTTTTAGAATAACATTTTTAATTCAAATTTTAAGGGTGCTGAACTCCTTTTTACGGGTGCTGAAGCACCCCTAAATAGGGGCTAGCCTCGCCCTTGGCCCAAATCATACACTAGATCTAATTTTGTCATACGGAATTGATGTTAATAATATAGAAATTCTGCCGCAGAGCAATGATATCTCAGATTATTACCTCATTTCTTGTATGCTGCGCTTAGCAAAGGTTACTCAATCTACACAAATTTATCGTTCATGTAGAAATATTTTTTCAAGAACTAAAGATAGCTTCACTAATAATCTTCCAGATTTCTCTCAAATACTCAGTATGCCAAAAAGTTCAGAAGAACTTGATGTTGTCACAGAAAATATGGATACAGTCTTCTCTAGCACTCTTCATAGTGTCGCCTCCCTTCTATTTAAGAAAGTTAAAGAGAAAAATCCCACATCATGGTACTCACGTTCTCAAGAGAGCAGCTCGCAAAATGGAGCGTAAGTGGAAGAGTACAAAATTAGAGGTATTTTGCTGTGCATGAAAGGATAATGTCTGTAGTTACAGACCGGCTCTAAAAACATCCAGGTCTGCATATTTGAGCAAACTCATAGAAAATAACCACAACGATCCTAGGTGTTTATTCAGTAATGTGGCTAAATTGGTTAGGAATAAATATTTGATTGAACCAGACATTTCATCATAGCATAGTAGACTTTATGTATTTATTTACTGATAAAATCGAAATCATCAGAAACAAAATTGGAATTACACATCTGTCTGCCATAGCACCCCAGAAGGCTCAAATTATTCCCTACGAGCAACTTCAGTCCTTCGCTGTTATACGTCAGGAAGAGCTAACAAAAATTATCAAAACATAAAAATCAACAACATCAATTTTACACCCAATATCAACTAGACTCCTAAATGAGGTGTTTCCTGTAATCCCAGAACCTCTTCCTAAGCTATTAGTATTAACTCTGCATTATCCTTAGGGCATGTCCCAAGAAACTTTAAACTGGCAGTTATCAAACCGCTTATCAAGAAACCACAGCTTGATCCAAGAGAATTGGCTAATTACAGAATTTCAAATCATCCGTTTATGTCGAAAATACTAGAAAAGGTAGTGTCCTCTCGACTATGATAATTTTTACAGATAAATGGTATGTATTTATAATTTCAGTCAGGATTTAGGCCCCATCATAGTACAGAGACTATACTTATCAGAGTCACAAATGATGACTCCAGTCAGGCTTCCTAAGCAACTAATTGGTCCGGTTGCTAGGGTGGGTAGAGTCACGTTGGGTTAACCTCCTTGTGGTCGCTATAATGTGGTTCTCGCTCTCGATGGGGCGCGTGGTGAGTTGTACATGGATGCTGAGAGAATAGCGTGAGCCTCCACAGGCACTAGGTCTCTGCGATAACACGATCAACAAGCCATGTGATAAGATGCGTGGATTGACGGTCTCAGACGTGAAGGCAATAGAGATTTGTCCTGGATTGAGGTGAGTCACTACACCACCATGAGGACCTAGAGTGCATTGGGAATTGGGCATGCCACAATTGGGGAGAAAATAAATAAAATAAAATAAAAAGAATTACAAATTATTGCTTGTATTATATGATTGCGTCTGCATTTCTCTTCTAGTGCCCTTAGATCTTAGTGCTGCATTTGACACCATAGATCATGACATTCTCTTGGATAGGCTTGTGAAATATGTTGGCATTTGTGGAGAGGCATTAGCATGGTTTAGGTCCTATTTCTGACCAAGTATGGAGTGCCACAGGGATCAGTTTTAGGGCCTCTGCTTTTCTCTAATTATATATACTTACCCTGGGAGACATTATCAGGAACCATGGAATTAGCTTTCACTGTTATGCAGATAATACTCAACTTTATATTTCTTCAAAACAACGAAATTTCAAAATTTTCCAAATTAACATATAAATGATATCAAAGAGTGGATGGCTAGAAATGTCCTTCTACTGAATTCAGATAAAACAGAGGTACTAATTATTGGAATAAAAATCTAAAAAATAAGACACTAAAATATAATCTTACTCATGATGGGTGTACTGTAACATCAAAGTAGAGACAACTCTCTCTTAAAAAATGAACATAGAAAAGGATTTAACCACTAACAAAAGCCTTCATCGGCCAAAATCAAAGGACAATGAATCTATGTGTATTTCCTCAGTTAATTTGGGATGACTTCAAGGACTTTAACACTAAATTTGTATTAACTATTGACCCACAGCACTTTCTTAATTTACTCATTTTAACCACTAATAGTTCTAAACAGAAATAACTAATATTGGCATTATATTCATTCATTTTCTGTTATAGCGTAATTTCATGTTGTGGCAGGGTGGAGGGCGGGGCCGGGTCGTGATCATACACACTCGGTCCCATATTAGGCTAATCAAGCCTCTGAGGTTTAAAGGCCGACTGCAGAGTATCGTGCGGGAGAGAGAGATCGTTAGCGGACATGTCCGTCATGTGTGTGTTTGTGTCTTGTTTTAAGTTGCTCATTAAAACTAACATTTATATTATCAAACCGGTTCTCGCCTCCTCCTTTCCATTGATCCCTTTACACATGTACTGCTGCTTTGAAACAACGTCTGTTGTGAAAAGAGCTATACAAATAAATTTGACTTGACTTGACTTAACTCATGCCGCCTTCAAGTCCTTCAGGGAATTTCCTTCTTAGTTTGTAATTGCAATGTGGCATGAGTGATTATGTGATAATTTTGGTTGGAATAAAATAGAGGTGTTGGGCAATTTCATATTTCTTTGGCTGCATCCGAAAGCGGAAAAATGCTGCATTTGGACGCTGTAGGTGTAGGCTATACGAAGGTAGGAGTGCATCAAAGCACTTCCGAATCCAATATTAGTTTCACATTCTGACTAATGAGATGCCTTCATCTGGTCAGTTTATTAAGGCAGCATAGATCCAAGCTTGGTTTTTAAAAATTTTAAACAATTTTGATTTAAAAAACATAGTCTTTTCTTTATTATGATGGGCACATAGGCTACAAGAATCCAAATTGTAATAAATAAATACCAAATGCATAAAAATCCCCCAAAAATTAAGATTTGAGCATAACACAGGATGTGAATACGCTGGGGACTCTTATTTTGAAATGACAGAGACTTGGCTCCGTTACAGTGCTCTGTATTTAAATATTTACCAAATAAATGTTTTATATTATTTGCATTTATATGTATATTTAACCAGATGAATAAGGTCTATTGTTATTCACAAGATATGTAGTTGGAGACACATTATATGTGCTGATGGAGCACATTTCCATATAGTTGCATTTTTCTTTGCATACTATATAATGCAAATTATGCAAAATATGCTTTGAAGTCAGGAAAAAAATATGGATGAATATTGTCAATGATAAAAGACTTAAATACAGCCAATTTCTACATGATTGATTTTATTTCACCTCTAGAGGCCGTTATTAAACTGTAGTCAAGACATTCTAACTGTAGAATCCTTCAGTGCTGGCCACAGAGGAACACAAATGAATTTAAAAAGAAATCGGCATAGATTTTTGCAGATAACCAGTAGTTTCAAAATGCAACTATTGGCAAGATTTATCTGTAAAACTTATTCATCAGTCTTCCTGTACCTCTAGTTGAAAGAATAAACATGGAATCTGAAGGAGCGTTTGAAATCAGAATTCAATGTTTAAATATCCAGTTTAAAAAAAATTGCATTTTAGTTAGTAAATATTTTCTTGGTTATGTCTAAAGCTCACTTAAATTTGTTCTAGAATTTAGATCACTAGACATTACATTATGGTGCCTTAGAAGGCTGTTCAAAATCAGCATCCTTACGAGGCGCCTTCATATTTAAAACTGTGCCTGTTTTGTCATTGACTGACTGGGCAGTGAGGCATCTTTCCTTTCTTTTTTACTTCCCGACAAACAAGGAACATTTTTAGCATTAATGCAACTAAATGCAGAGCAAATGATGCACATTAGGGGTGTACTTGATGCATTTTATGACACAGAAATAATGATGAGAAATGTACTGTCGTTTTTTCGCACAAACCTGTCAACTCATAAACCGGTTAAATGTGTAGAATTTCCTAGCAAGCTTGATTGCTAATCTTCTATAAGAGCACACAAAATTCGCACAAACTAAATTGTACAGCCAACATTCACAATTACAATATATTATAATCAATATCTATTCACTTACGCCATGATTTTTTAATTGACCCTGACGTGATTCATATATAAACATTCCGACATGACAAGGCAGCATAAAGTCTGGAGCACTACGGGCAAACACAGGCAACAAAGAATTTATGCTCCACTAGTTCTGTTATCCTTCCAAATATTGAAAGATGCTCTTACTGAACACAACTATTAAGACCCTCTGTATCCTGAGAGTGAGGATAGCTCTTGGATCTATGTTTAGGATTAGTCTCAAAACAGCTTAATCAGAGATCTGAACTCTTCATGTCATAGTTTACCACTAATGTGAGAATGGTGGGAGTTTTCTTGAAACTATGTTGTAGGTGAATTTCAGGAAAGCTACCAAGGAATGTTATATTTGAACACCAAGTAGAAAACAATTCTGTGTGTTTAATAGTAAAGAACATAACGTCACAATGGAAAAAATCTAAAATAGATTGTTTTTAGAAAAAAATCTAAAAATAGTATTATCTTTTTTTTTTTTTTACAAAATATACTCTTTTATTTTTTGGATGGAATGTGCCCAGACATTTTTTTGTGAGATCAACTTGGGCGTCTCTTGAGATGGGCGGAGGTCTTCTGGAAAGTGTGTTTTTTTTTTTTTTTTATATTTTATTTCCCATTTTCAAGTCAGATGGTCTCTGATCTCTTCCTCTTTTTCTCTCTTTTCTTTTTCTCACTTATTCTAGCTCCTCATCTCATTTCGACATCAAAGCCATATCACCACAGACAAAGCAAGACTCGAGAGTCATGGTCAGCTTGCTGTTCAAACTGTCATTAATATTCACAAACTGGCTCCATCTTTTCCTTTCTCACAATTCAAGTGGGCATCCGTTTCTTTCAGCACTCTCTTCAGTTTTCTCCCTTGTAATCTTGATCTCTCTGTCTCTCTCTCTCTCTTTCTTTCATTCCTTACCTTAAATTTGTGTCCCTTTTCCCTCTCTCTTTCTGTGTTCAGAAATGGGTCTGACTGGACCTCCACCCTTTTTCTTTCTCTTTCTACTCGTTGCCCCTTTCTCTAGTTCTCCCTCTAACCTTTTTTTTACGTTTCCTCTCACCATCACTCATCTCCACTCTCCAACTTTCCTCTCCCTCTCCTCCCACCCATGTATCCTTTTCTTTTTCTCCCTCCATTTTTACAGAACTCAAATTAACCTTTTCAAAGTTTTGCTGTTGACTTAAGTGTGACCCTGTCTCAAAATCTTTTGAGCAGCTTTCATAGACAGCGTGTTTGGGCATCATTGGCCTATAATACCCCAAAATATTGTTTAGATAGGACACATCCAGCTTCTCATCATGGGAAGTTCTTTTTGCATCTCATCTACTCCTCCAATTAAGCAGCGGCCCTCTTTTATGCATTCTTGTACTCTTAACTTAACCGTTTCTTTCTCTATCCAGTAAACCCCTGGTATTTCCAGGATGCAAGACCTTGCATGTTTCTTCATATGTTGTTTTACTTTTCTTTCTGCCGTCTCTGTCCGTTCTCTTTCTTTCTTTCTTTTTTCTTACTTTCTGTGAAACCACAGTCCTGCGCTCACCACAGCACAGGAAAAACTCTTCTCTTTCCCATTCCAGAGAGCTGCTCCCTCTGCCAGCTCCATTAGAGAGTTAGATTCCTGCGTCTCCACAGGGATTTTTCCTGGACCAGCTCTGCAGGAATGCTGGACTCATATTCCTCTCCACACACACTCACACACACTAGTTTAGATGTACTGACAATGTAGCCTGTCACTGTAACATTGTCAGCTCTCAAAAATTATATCTTTTGGGCATATTTAAAGGTGTTCGTTGTTGTTTTTTCAATGTTAAAATACTTTCTCCTTTCCTAGTTTAATATGCAGACAGGAGAAAGCAATTTGTAAGTTGATTTCCCTGAAAAGTGTAAACACTGCCACTCTGTGGTGCTATCAAAACATTACTTTGTTTGTTTGAGCATTCCGACCAGCCGGAGATAGTAACATTGGCTATGTCCAGAATAGCATCCTACCACACTACTCTTACCATTGCTTTAGTAGTTAGAATACTGTGCACAGTAAGCACATTTTCTGTATGCACAGAATACCCGTATGACCTAGTACATTTACCAAAATTAGCAGTATACAACAGAGCGTACTCTTGTGTAATACTGTGTCCCACAATGCAATGTGCTTGACTCGACCTATTTCCAGTGTGATGAATGAACCAGAAGTAATAACAGCTGCATTAAAATAATAATAATTGGTTAAAAAACGCAAAATAACCATTTATTGTTCCAAGATAATAACTAGACGGCATTCATTGAATTAAACATGCAATGTCAAGGTCATGTGACAACAATGCAGCATACTACTCATTAAAATATTTATCATAAAATATTTAAACAAAAACTATTTAAAAATAAAACATTTTGCAGTACACAATGTATACTGTGCAGTAGTAAGTAGTAAGCTAGTATAGAGCGCACCAGTGCCCACCCACATTTCCAGCCGTCTTGGTTCTGGAAGTATTTTTCCCATTAATTTTTTTCCACAGGGCTTTCATAAAATTCCAAGCCATGAACCAAACCAACCAGCTACAAGGTGAATCACAACATTACAATCTTTTATTTGGCCTTCTTTCATGAGGGCAAGAACTACAATCCCATGAAGCATTGTGAATGATGTGCTTGAATTAAAAATGATGAGGAATATAAAACTATTGATTTAAAGTTGTTTATTATAAATTTAATATATTTAAATTTTATTGCAAAATATTTTAATATTTGCAAATATACAGTAGAAGTACTTTAAAAATGTAAGAGGACTGACTTGATTTCATCATTCACACAATGCCATGTGATTGGGCGTGCTCTGAAGAGCTTGCTTGATGCAGTTCTTTGATTGGTGAAGTGTTTCTCCTCAGAATCGTAGGTAGTGTAGTTCTTCACCAGAAATGTATCTATTAAAGAAGATTTTTATGATGAATCTGAAATAACGTGGATTGATGGCTGCAACATAAGCACAGTATGCCATCAAATAACAACCTCAGAGCTCGTGGTAGGTCTTTAAATGTTATCATTAAAAAAAAAAAAAAAAAAAAAAATTCCAAACCATCTTAAAGAAGTCTTTTGTGGTCTTTTCAGCACTGTAGATTTGATCTGGCCATTTGCGTTCTCCATTTGATCTCCATTTTAACTTTCATTTTCATCAAACTAAACATATACAAAGGCAATTGTAAACACAGGCCACCATCTGAAGCCGTGGAGTTTATGGGAGATATATTTTCATTAGCTGAATTGGCAGAGCTGTGACCTCTGGGAGTCTGTTCTGAAAGTTTGGGTTATGTTTAATTTGTTGCAGGAGACAGCCACCAGCAGTGCCCACCCAACAGCACAATGAGACCTAAACAGTATCACCTGCGAGAGAAGAATCATCAATGACAAGATCTGCTTGAATTTTCATTAAACAGACTTCAAGAAAATCTGATACTCGAAGTTCAAATTCTTGGGCACAATGGAAAAACATCAGCTCGAATCATTACTCTGTTTGTTTCAGACCACGTTTTTTTAGTCAACTGTCCTTTTGCTCACCAATTCTGCTTTTAGTTGTCAAGATCGAACCGTATGATGTCATGCTGGAAAGGTTTGCTTCCGTTGTTGAATTCTGTATGTAGTTTTGCATTGAGCACCTGTACGTCTGAGTTTTAATCACAATGGTTGTACAGGCTTAAATAAAACACATTTTTAATAATAATAAAAATAGTTTGTTCTTTAGAATAAATCCTGCAATTGAATCTAATTGGTGGTGCTTGCTAAGGGAAGTATTACCATTAATATTGTTAATACTTAGGATTAGGGGGTTGTTCAAATCCCTAACCCCAAGTATACTTTGGATTGTAACTTATCCTGCTCTATCCCATAGACTTGCATTGAAGGAGGGATCTAGGGACAAATATATCACAGAGACATGGAGATGGGCTCTTTTGAAATAGGCCAGCAAATAACCACTCAGAACACCCCAGAAACATGCTAAAGACAACTGTGAAACATCTTGGCATTGGCGAGTTTTGCATGGTAAAGTACCACTCCCATTTTCCTCTGCAGATGTAAATCTTAGGTTGTACTTTTCTAAATGTATACCACTATAATAACTTGAATATTATATAGAAGTTGTAGATATAAGAAGTTCCCATTTTTTTGGCATTGTGCCACAGTATCAAAAGGCTTCAGTTTGGCGAGTTCCTACAAAGCTAATTTTGTCAGTCATAAATGACTCTAAAAAAGCATACCAAAGCTTATTGAAGAATGACAGATGTCTTGCTGACCGCTGTTAAGCTGTCTTGAACAATTGTTAACACTGCAGAAATACCAATAACAAGCTGCAGCTCTCTCCTAACAAGCCCACGCTAACAGCAGCTTTTTTATCTGGCCCAGTAAAGAAGTCAAGGTAGGACTGACATCTTGTGGACAAATCAAACCTTGTAACTGGTTTCAGGATCACCTCCATTTAAAATAAATCCAATGTATTTGTGTCATAATATTTAGCACACAAATTATGCAACTGAAAGAAAAAAAATCAATACTAACATAGACAACATTTATTTCAAACACAGTTAATAAAATAAATGCATTTATAAAAACATCGAAAACTGTTAAAACACTTTTAATCAAGCAATTCAGGAATACACTTTTTATATATATATATATATATATATATATATATATATATATATATATATATATATAAATACTGTTAAAATGCAAACCAAAATCAAAATAAAGAAATTACGTTTTGCTTAAAGTACTATTCAGTACAAGTTCCTTTACAAAAATAGAAACCTTATGACATTGACAATTCAAGCACACTTTTCTCCAATTCTTATTTCCATAATACAGTAATGACCTGGACACAATTCGTAGATAATTATTTACTTATATATTATATATAAATACTTCGTCATTATCTTAACATGGCCTTCATTTTCTTTATGAAGGTAAAGAAAATGATATTCATATATTTAACAGTTTTTCCAACCATTCTTATTTGTCCCCGAGTTTAAGCGAAAGTGCAAAAGATTCTCAAAAATAGCCCTCTTAATTCCATTAAAAGTAGCGTATAAAATAGTTAAAAACTGTCTTAAAGCCCTTTAGCCCAGGCAGTTTTAAGCTGTTTCAACTGAGGAAGCGGGAGAGGTCCTCTCTGATCTCTGCCTCGTCCCATGGACCATGAATATTGTCCTTATGCCTCTGGAGGTGGACCAGTAACAGTGGACAGATTAAATTTAGTGTTAGTAAAGCCAGGGAGAGGAGGAGTGCACCCTCAGGCCGCAGGCTACCCAGACCCCTGACTCCAGCGAGGCACACCAGCCCTGCTGCCCACGGGAAGCTCCACTCCGCCTTCTCTCGCATGCGATGCAGCAGGCAGGGCCAGAGAGCAAACACAAGGAGAGCGCAGCTCAGCATGGTGAAAGTATGCAGGGCACCGGGCAGCCGGGACGCCAGGCACACAGACCCAAAAAGGGCTGCATTGAGGGAAAGGCTGCCCGGTGGACTGGGTTGGGCATAAGGGAAGGACACCACATGAGCCAAGAGCATAACAGCTGACATTGCGTATACAGTATCTGTACTAACCGACTCGGTCAGTGTCTTTAAAACAGGGGAGAACCTGAAGGTAAAAGCCAGGAAAATGGTCACGCTCTGCAGGTCTGCCAGACGTGTGCGCTCTCGAACACAAGTTCTTCCCAGGATCTCATAGAGTCTGTAGCCCAGCAGAGCACAGCCCAGACAGACCCACAACACTGTGGATGGCACCAGGTCTCCCTGTTCCATATAAGACCATAATGTGAGAAAGACAGCCACGCAAGACACCTGCTGTGCGATCAGTCCTGTTTCTCGCACCACTGCCCTGTAATGGTACTGACGGACACTGATGTTGTGCTGTAGCTCCTCTAAAAAACGTCGGTCCACATAATTGTCCGGGAACAGCTGGCGCTTATAGAGCACTTTATGCCAAGGGACGGCTGACGGAGCTCCTGGACCACTGTCTGCCCCCATCACCTGTCAAAAGAGACATGCATAACCCCTTTAGAAGATGTATACATGTACAACCCAACAAAAGAGGCATACAGTGGGGTCCAAAAGACTTGAGTAAACATTGAAAGACTGGGATTTAAATCTGGAAATAGACACAAGCACAAACACAACACATTAATGCAATTAAAACAAGTTAAACAAAGCAATGCTGACATAAATGAATGAGAAACATGTGTTTTTTTTTTAAAGTCTCTAATTTTGACAGATTCTCTTGTTTCCATTAAAGCACACAAGATGCTCTTTTGAACATTCTTAAATCATGCTGGCATAACATGGATCATCCAGTTTGCACAAACTTCAAGTTCATGCCAGCTTGAGTATATGCAATTAAAGAGGGAAATACCAAATACAAAGAAATTCTGAAAATAATGTTTTTTTTCAGTAACAAACAAACATAATTATTAAATGCATTACATTTTAATAGTAAAATAAGACAATATACATACACTACCAATCCAAAGAATGCCATAATTTTAACACATCCTTACTTTTCTTATTATAATAATAATAATAATAATAATACATAAAAAATCGAGGTAACAGTGAGGCACTTACAATGGAAGTGAATGGAGCCAAATTTTAGAAGGGTTTAAACACAGAAATTTGAAGTTTATAATTTTAGAAAAGCACTAACATTAATTCTTCTATTAAAACTTGTGTAAAGTTGTTTATATCAGTTCTTGTTGTCCTTTTTAAGGCGCCTCGTCATGGTTCGAAAAGTGTCAACTGTCCATCAGACTCGCTCATTCACATCATCTAGAGATATTAGACTCGAAACTTACCAATCGTGCAATAACTGAGGATAATGTGTGTGGAGAAAAAAGTGTATATTAATAGCGCAAACATATTTTACATTTCAAGCAATTTTAGTAACTTCCCGATTAGCAGGTTTTATCTCTACCCGCTGCTGGCACGTCAACGCCGTCACACATCTCGGAAGTGACAAAACACAAAACAAAAGAGGATAAATTGGAGAGTCGGCGGAACAGCGCCCTCTTTCGACGTCATCTCAAGCCATACAACTAAATGTAAAAGTATGATCATGGATTATTATTTTTTTAACAATCTTCCTGCCATAAAATCGTGTGAATTCTAATCTCAATCATAATCTACACGTGTAGCTTCGATGAATAAACACGGTCATTCCACTGGCGGTGTTTAAGGAGAGTGCCCGGTTCTCTGCGTAAAGCCAGAGAATATTTATCAGAGACGGGCCACTTCTATTCAAATGAATGGGAGAAATTGGAACCCCCAGCCAAGAAGCTCTAAGCGCCCAACGGATGTAGAGAGGAAGTCCCGCATTACAGGTAAAAGAGCCAATCATTTTTTAGATAAAGACGTCGACAGTCAATGACCTTTTTTTTTTTTAGCGCATTATGAGGTAAATAATCACAATTTGTGATTCCAGTATTGTTAGATTTTATTGCTGATTTGAAATATGTTCTTTGATCGTAATCTTGACCAAACGCTTTTGGGATTTCAGTCTTTCCCGCATTCAAGTAGATAGGAGCCGCACTGTCATGACTATAAATAGCCTCCCGAGAGCGTTCCAAAAATGGCCGACAGTGGACTGACTTGCGTGACATACTTTGGTAAAGCGCTTTGGTGTAGTGTCAGAAAAGAGCCAAATAAGTGTCACATTCAAATGCCCTCATTTGAATCTTAGGCAATACACTAGGTTGTATATCAATGTCCTCCTTACTAAAATTTTCAAACGTCAAAAGAGATGTAATATAACGCAATTAAACAATTACACTAAAATTAAAAGCACAGTCCAGAAAACTGAATATAAATAATGTTATATTCGTTTTAATTGTGTAGACAAACATAGCAATGGCACAGTTGTGAATGATCACAGATTATTGACACTCATTTGACATTTTTTAGTTAAAAAAATAAAAGTCCTACATCATATTTTTCTTTTGTCTTAAAGGGATTTTTCATCCTTTCCTCATTTCCCATCCTCATATTGATCCAAATCCACGACTATTTTCTGTGGAGTACAAAAGGAGAAATTAAGCAAAACTCCAGCCTCAGTCACCATTGGACTGTATTCACTGTATGGGAAAAAATATATAATGAAAGTAAATGGTCACGAGGCCTAACATCTCTTTTTGAGTTCTACTTACAAAAAATTAAAACATTAATAATAATATGGTTTGGAACAACATGAGGGTGAGTAAATTGTTGACAATTGGCAAATGTCAGTTTGCACTGTTAAAGCCACTAGGTGGCAACATGGGTTAAAATGAGAATTCAATGAGAAACTCTCTATGGAACAGTGCAACCATAGACTCTAAACCTAAATTTAAAGGAATATTCCAGGTTCAATACAAGTTAAGCTCAATCTACAGCATTTGTGCCATAATGTTGATTCCCCCCGCCCTTCTCTTCAAAATCAAGGTCACAGTGAGGCACTTGCAATGGAAGTGAATGGAACCAAATTTTGGAGGGTTTAAATGCAGAAATGTTAAGCATACTGTGTAATTTTATAAAAGCACTTCATTTCGTTTCTGTTAAACGTGTACATTATTTGATCATTTAAGTTGTTTAAATCGTCCTTTTTACAGTCGTTTTAGGTTTTATGGTGTTGTCATCCCAACGAAGATGTAAAATTGGATATAGGCTAATATTACACAGTAAAGGTTAGCAAACGATACATTTATTACACTGAAATCATGTTAGCATGTATATTGTTTACGTATCATGGCTATACTCTTGAAATAGTGAGTATTTTAATGTTTACGAATGGGCCCCATTCACTTCCATTGTAAGTGTTTCACTGTAACCCAGATTTGAAAGAAAAGGAGGGACGAGTCAAAATTAATTTTGTGGTACTCAACATTATGCCTCAAATGCTGTCGAATGAGCTTAACTTGTATTGAATCCGGAACATTCCTTTACCATAAATCCATGTGTTAAATTATGGCATTTTATTTAGCCAGGAATTAAAATCACATGAGAAATATCTGACTTGACCTGACCTTTTGGGTCTTGGCACTGAAAACAGTGCAACTACTCTAAAACAAGAATAAAAAGTTAAAAGCACAAATGATGATGATTTGATCAAAAGACCTCTCAATGCAGTAATCTTAATTGATTGTTCCTGTGTGTATGGCTCCCCAAAGGCCAAATAATTCTGGAAGATGGCTGGCATAGTAAGAACACAGAAGTAGCCTGACTGTCACCATTCAGAGAACACAACACAGCAAAATATTAGTTCCTTAAAGGTTCATCCAAAATGAAAATTCTCTCATCATTTATACACTCTGATGCCATCCCAGATGTGTATGACATTCTTTTTTCTGCTGAACACAAATTAAGATTTTTAGAATCTGCATAGTTCACCCAAGTATTCCTGCTCTGAAACAAGGCAATAAGCACTAAAAACATTTTAATCAAATTCACAGCCATCACAGAACACCAGTGCATCTGTATCAGGAGCCACATTCACCAATCATAGAGGAATCCAGCCTCAGAATAAACTTTAAAGGAATATTCCAGGTTCAATACAAGTTAATCTCAACTGACAGTATTTGTGGCATAATGTTGATTACCAAAAAAACATTTCACACTCAAAAAGATAATGATTATGTAATGTCAACAAACCATAAAAATGACAATTTAAAACATTTTACAGCTCAAATACATGAGTTTTAACAGAAGAAGTCATGTAAATACTTTTATAAAATTATATGCTTCACATTTCTGTTTAAACCCTCCAAACATGGTCCCCATTCCATTGAAATCAACTTACTGTAACCTCGATTTGTGCTTATTTTAAAGAAAAGGAGGAACCAGTTGAAATGAATTTTTGTGGTAATCAACATTATGCTACAAATGCTTTCAATTGAGATTAACTTGTATTGAATCCAGAATATTCCTTTAACCCCACACTGAAGCCAATGCAAATGTCTATCAGGCTGCCCCCTGCCCGGCTGCTGTAAGAAAACCCTGCTGTCACTGAAAGATGAGGGATTGAGCTGCTGCTGCTGTATGTATTCAGTTGCTAAGGCCTCCAGTGATTTATAGAGCTCAGAGGCCTTTTCCTTACTCCACATTCTGCCTGGCCCAATCTCAGCTCTGCTGGCCAGTAACTCTTGCCTGTGTGCGAGAGGATGGCACTGACCGGGACTTCTAAGAATGGCCGTGTTAAGTTGGCCATTCTTTTTTTAAAAGAAAAGTTCACATGACAAATTCATAGCAATGTAGGTACGTATTTGGTGTGGCTTGCCCTATATTTATCAGTGACAGACAGGGTAACAATCAGAAATTGGGCATAGTGTGTGGTTAACGTACAAAAAAATGCATTCAATACATTTCATATTTTAATCAGACATCACTACTTCTCACAAACACTTCACATCTGTGCAATATTAAAATATTAAGCCTTGTACAATACGATACATGCTGCATATCAGTATATCCTCATCAGTGCCTGGAAGAGTGCAGCAGCAGCTTAGAGATCCACTTGAATCACTCATTTTATCGGCACCAGAGTTCCTGACTTGTGAAGAGTAGAAAATGACTGTCTTCATCACAACAAGGCAAGATGGATAAAAGGAGCGGAAGGAGGAGAGAGATTCCTCCTATCATCAGCTCAAGGACACTTTGATGGGAGGAACTCAGTTAAGGGAGTTTGACAGAGAAATAGAGAGGTTTACGTGTGTGTTTTTGTCTTGCAGTGGGTGAGGCTATGTGCGCGCTTTCCGCTTGTCTTCGAAAAGGCTGCGCAGCAAGTAGACCTGAAGCCCGGATACGATCACCATGATGACAAGGTTTGTACAAGACCACATGTTGACCCGATCGTAGTTGCTTTCTTGCAGGTTGCGGTCACGTGCCTCAAAGGCCCTCAGTACTGTTTGGATCTGGAGACTCTTGCCCAAACGAGCTTTCACACTGTTGATGGTGTCCTACAAAAAGGAGACGCTCAGAATGTAAAACTTGCATCAGTTCCTACACAGAGAGAACGTATTTGTGTTTCAGAAATAAAGTGATGTAAGGGAGACAGAGACAATTAAATCCTTTAAAAAACCTTATTATGTCTTCAGGAGTAAAAGAACATGGACCAAATACCTACACATGTACGTGTGCTACACAAATATCTAAGACAAAGTTGATCAAATTGTGATAAAAAGGGATTTGATTAACAATGTCTTGGTGGACAAAGGGAACAGCAATGCCTTGGCCCACTAGGACCACATGACTTCCTGCACAGATGTGATTTCAATCTAAAAACTTCCTCTTGTTTCCCCAAATAGGGAAAAGCTTTAAAGTCTAGAGGTCAGATTAAATTGGATTTTGCAGATACCAATAACTCAGCTGATGGAAGTCAGAAAACTGATTAATTGGCTGATAGTTTTTCAAATGTATTTATTGAATGCAAATAATTCTTAAAAGCACGGTCACATATAATTTTGTACAGCGAAATATAGTCATCTTAATGGGAATCAACGTGATTTTGAATTTTGCATGACTTCCAGTGGCGAAGAACTCCTCCAGCGGATTTCGTGTGGAGTTCAAGTTTGGTGAACTTTGACAGGCTAATTCCCCACGTTCAGCAAGGAAGTTGTTTGGTTTGGCAGTAACCTCTAAGTTGGTGGTGCTTTGTACACAGCCGCCACCACCTCATGCTAACCCCCCACAAGGGCCACATCCAAACCCATGCCTAAATCCTTAATATGCAGAGTCAACTACAAGTAAAACATTTGCAGGTTGATTACACCTCAAAGTGTAACACTATGGTGCTATCAAAACATTGCTCCCTTTTTCATTTTAGTGTCCTGTCCAGACCAGCATGATAAAAAACACTGGCTCAACCAATAGTATAATGTATGAGTTGGCAGCAGAACTCAGTTTGTACAACTAATCAGGGTTCCCACTCTTTTCAAAGCACAATTTTCAGGACATTTTATGTGCCCAAAAAGTTAAATATTTAAGCAAAAACACACATCCATTTAAATTAAGGTTGTATTTTGCTATTTCTGTGTGTTTTCAACTGTAGTTTCTCACCTCCAGATAAGCAGTTTGCTGCACAGTCTAGTGTGACTAATCCCTGTAGATCTGTGATTTAACTCAACATAGTCTGTATGTGCTGCACACTTCAGAGTGCTCTGCTCACATTGTTTGTTGTCATCTCACACACAGAAGAGTGCACGTGATGATCATGGTGTGATGTTTTTTAGTGTATCAGCGCCCAGCTTCACACATTCATTTTGAAGCGCACATCACTTGCAGATTATATATTTATTTAATTAAATTACAAATTAAAATAGCATGCTTTTTGTGCGTCTGACGGAGTTGACACAAATTAAATTGAGATGTAAGTTATGAAGTGAATAAATGAACATGTTAAGAAAACAAAAGCATTTTATAATAACCTGTTCCCTTACATGGTTCGTTAGCTGTAAACTTTGTCAACAAATATATCTTTTTCTAATGAATTTAGTATTTAAAAAAATTAATAAGATTTTAAACATGCTTTGTCTCTTATCTCAAGAATCATTGTTTTGGTAATGCAGGAATTACACACCTCAGCTTTAATAATGAATCCGTTTATATAAAGAACAAGTATTTTGTGCTTGTTCAAATTGACAAGTGTTCCCCTCTCCTTTACTAGTGCACCATTACACAAGCAGACAGGGTCACACTGACACCACCTGTGCTGCATTGCAATGCATGTTGACATGCCTTATCTCTTCACCTACATTGCTTTGGTTCAAACAAATGTCACCACAAATGCTAACTTCACCTGCAATCATGTACCTTTTAAAATGGCATTTTAGCCAAGTTTGAACTGCATGCCAAGAATGTTTGCAATGACAGTGAGGAGATCATTGATTGAATAACATCCAGCAGGTCAATTCTTGCTTATCCACATCTCAAAGAGCCACACTTTTTAAACGTTAATCTATTGAAACTTCCATGACTTTACATAGTTTTATTAATTTATGTTAATTTTTATTTTTCTTTAATACATTTCCCTGACCTGGAAATCACAATTTTCGAATTCTCTAATATTTCCAGGTTGTCCACGACCAGAGGAACCTTGACAGTTTTGCAGATGTTAAAAGTTTAAAGGGATGATAGTTCATGCAAAAATGAAAATTCGATCATCTTTTACTCACCCTAATGTTGTTTTAACCCACGAACACAACTTATATCAGGCAAAAAGTTTGCCTTTTGTATATACCATGAAAGTGAATGGTGACTGAGGCTAACATTCGTAATATATAAAATAAGTAAATGTCTATTTTTCCAACCTGTTTTATTAGTATTTATTTATCACCCATTGTTGATTTTAGATAAATTTATTGAATGTTGTTATTTACATAAACAAAATATACCATTAATTAAATCTTGTTTTATTATATATCGTATTTTAATGGGGATATAATTTATTACAGCAGACAGCCACGCAAGCAAACAAGGTTTGAACATCAACCTTAACGAGATCAAACCCCTGCAAAAATATTAACGAACAAGTATAAACTGTGATCGTGAATGCAAAGCGCTCCGGTTTCACTTTAAACTATTGTGTAATGGCAAATGTTCCTGGTTCATACACGCAATGACACAGAGGAGGAGACGCACACTTACTCTATTTCTGTGCGGAGTGATGAAATGATGAAACGTAATCTCTAAGGATTTGCTTCATGACAACTAAGAGCTCTGTGGGTTTAATCGAAGCATTAAAATCACGTGTGAGAGTGAAGAAATTAGGACAGAAATATTTTACTATTGCATAATATAATAAAATATAATAAAATATATATACAAATGATATATATATATATATATATATATATATATATATATATATATATATATATATATATATATAAAAATGTAAAATAGATAAGTTAAAAAACAACTGTGTAAATGTAAAATTGACCAAAACTAAAGATGGCCAAAAAGAGACATATTTGAATTATTTAAATAATTCGGGGCTGGCCTTGAGTCCGCACGGCCAGCCCCCAATCGGACTAATCTGCCGAGGAGAGGGATAAGGTGGAGCCGGATGCAGCAGCTGCGTGTTGCTCTCTCTCTCTCTCTCTCTCTCTCTCTCTAACTGCCGCATCCGGCTCTACCTTTTCCCTCTCCTTGGCTGATTAGAGTGAGGACTCAAGGCCCGGCCCGGCCCTGCCCTCCTCCTTGTCACAATTATTTTTCAAGTCATTCACAAGTTTTTAAAACCTTAAAAGGAAAACACATATCCCTATTTGATTTGATTTATATATTTCAAGTTAAATATGTAAAAATTACTTTTTATGGTGTATGAAGCTCACAGGCAGAAAAAAGCACACCTTAAGAAATATGATGATTTATATGACAATTACACTGTCTTTGGTGTGTATCATTCACAAGCACATGACCATTCTTACCATGATGTCCTCTAGTTTCATATCCAGAATATCAGCTCCCTGCACATATGTCTTCCAGTCCTCTGATTCCTCGCCATCATCCACATTGTCCAAAATCAGCTCAAAGAAGATAATTTTCTCAGAAATGGTACTGAATGTGTTATCAAAACAGAACATGTAGTCTCCCTCCTCTGTTTCCACTCTAAAGTAAACAGGCCACATAAAAAGAAAGGCAGGCACTGTTAAAAAGCTTGCATTATCATCTGTGTGCAAGACTACAATGTGTCTGCAGGTGAAACATACGTGTGAACCCCATCAGACTTTTTGTGGTCAAAGACCTGAATGTGGCCAATGGGTGAATGCAAGTAGAAGTCCACATCTAGACCCCCTCCATCTAAAACCTTTTGGAAAACAGACACAAAGACATGCATTATCATTAATGATGAGTCAACAGAAGGATTCGGCCCTCATGCTCAAGTCATGAAGGTTGCAGTTTAGTTTGGATGAGTTACAGAATTAATATGCAACTCTGAAGAATTGCAGCCCTTTTTGTTCTTTCCAAATCCAAAAATGACCTTTAGCTCCATTGTGTAACAACTTCTTCAACTTCTGTATTGTGTCACAAGTCTAATTTTCACAATGCAATACACTGCATTAAATCACCTGTCGTTTCACAGAGTAATGGCATTGCAGTTTGTTTTGCAACCAGCACAATCAGATGTCCAGTAGGCAGATGTTTCACGCAAGTCAAGAATTTAGACACATTTGTCTGATATTATGTTTCCCATGATCTTAAAGTGACAGTTCACCCAAAAAGCCCAGAAAACGCGCTCATCATTTTCTCACCCTCATGTCATCCCAAATGTGTGACTTTCTGTCTTCTGCAGATTTTTAGAAGAATATCTCAGCTCTGCAGGTCCATACAATGCAATTGAATGGTTACCAAATCTTTGAAGCTCCAAAGAGCACATAAAAGCAGCATAGAAGTAACACATGTGACTTCAGTGATTTAATCCATGTCTTCTGAAGAAATCTACTCAGTTTTAGGTGAGAACAGGCCAAACTATAACTCAGGATGTTAAGCTTGATTACAGTTCCTAGTGATTGATCTATGCACGGATCACTAGATGGTGCTAGAAAATGTATTCGAGATCGCAGAGGAGACTGCTGATGTCAAGATTTATAGTGAAAAAGGAATTATATTTTGGTCTGTTCTCACCCAAAACCGACTGGATCGCATCACAAGACATGGATTAATCCACTGGAGTCTTGTGGATAACTTTTATGCTGCCTTTATGTGCTTTTTGAAGCTTCAAAATGTTGTCACCATTCACTTGCAATTGTACAGGTATAAAAAGCAGAGATATTTATCTCAAAATCTTAATTTGTGTTCTGCAGAAGAAAGTCATACACCGTAATGATGAGAGAAGTTTCATTTTTGGCTGAACTACTCCTTTACAAACTTTTATCTATACATTTATACTTAAATTCTTGAAATTAATCAGAGTGGACTAATGTATAATGAAAGGTCAATCCCTAATCTACTTGCGTTACACGATTGGCATGGTAACAGGTAGACTCAGGTAGAGGATACTGCTGTTACAAGATGTTACAGCTATATCAATTAAAGTGTAGCGTAACAGGATGAATGTACCTGATACTCGATCTCTAGTGAAGCGTCTTTCTTCATGTTCTGGAAGAAACACTCTTTGCGTCCAGCCGGTAGAGTGAAAGTAAAGTCACTGTCCAGAGACTGAGAGAAAGCGCTGATCAATGACACAAACAAGGATAAAAACGCCACACAAACTGTCAACACCTCCATGCTCAACCAACTCTAAAAGCTCCGCTTCTGTCAACTTCAGCAGCTGTTTGGGACAGCTCACCAAACGAGTTGGGAATGTGGTAACTTGAGGACCCCGCCTCATAAACTTCAGAGAGGTTATTAATCATTACTAAACTGTGAACACAGGCGCAGCCCATAGTTTAATCCATAGTTTTATAGATTTCCAAAGGCGCAGCCTGTTTTGTAGAGATGATTTAATGATATTTATTTTACATTAATGGACAGAGCTATTTTACGTGAGTGCATTAAACATGTAAACACGTAAAACATTCACTGGCGTGTTAAGCGAAGTCCTAAAATGCTGCACTGTGGGATATGTCGTTTTTAAACGCATCGTCTAGTTCTGCGCTTTACTTGACCAAAGACTGTTTTGACTAAGATGGACCACTTGTATTAAAATGAACGGGTGAAACTGGAACGCCCAAAATGGCGGACGTAGAAATGACCATACAGGTTAAAAAAACAATCACCTTTCAGATACAGACATCGCCTGTCAATAGAGCGGTACAGTCGGGTTCCGGAAGTAAAATTTGGATAAATTTTTCCATAGCCAATTGATTTTTATTGATTACTTACAAAGCTTTAAAGACTGGACTACCGTGAGCTCTGAGGTTGTTTATCGATGGCATATGCTTCGGTTGAAGCCATCAGTTCACATTATTTAAACTTAATTGTTTAAAAATCATGTTTAATAGACTTTGTTCATGCTAACGGCATCTTTGTTTTTTAATGGGAATGACAATGAGGCTGTGTAGTATAGACTAGCCATCTCTTCAATGACATGAATGGTATGAAGCTGTAAAGTTCTCCTAGATCACATCTGATTTTCTACAACACTTGTTGTCTGGAGGTCTTTGTATACTGAAAGATCCTGAACAGATTTTGTTTTGTCCAACCTAGAAACACTTTAAACTGCAGTACAGCCCGTTGAAGAGACTGTCTATCCCTCACAGCCTTGTTGTAAATCCCATTAAAATCAAAGATGCTGCTAGCGTGAATAAGGAGTTTCTGATGAACAACTACAATTCTTGTGGTCCGGTGTCATGAGAAATCGAGTCCCCCCTGAAAATCGTGTCTCCCTCTGAGTAGAAATCCTTTAAAATAGTTTTATGATGTATGTTGATATAACTTTGTAAATATGACATTTAATGACTTTTAAACAATAAGTTACACATAATAGTATGTAACTGAATTTATAGATTATGAAATTAAAGATGTGGTGTTTGTGTTTTACAGTTAACCTAGACTTCCTATCATGATAACACTATGTTTTGTTCAGGCATTACAATCGGTTACTCCCATGGGGACTCGATTTACTGGGCGGACAATTTATCATAACACCGGCAGAGAAAGCTTCACCAATCAGAAACCTGAAGAATAGAAAGCCCGCCAAGCAAGCCCGGAAGCGACTACCCACTCCCATGACATACTGTGAATGACACAATCTAGTTTGCCCATAGTTTAATCCACAGTTTTATAGATTTCCATCGTTTTACATTCCATTGTGTCATTTGCAATGCTTAATGGGATTGTAGTTGGTGCCCTTGAGAAAAACAATAAGTACGCAGTTATATTTGGCTTTTTGTCTGATTTTCAAATACTTTTTAGCTTCAAAACAAAGTTTGCAATGTTGTGATTCACCTCGGGGTTGGTTTGGTTCATGGCTTAGTATGAAGTATTTTATGAAAAGTCTATAAAATAAATTAATAGAAAAAATACTTCCAGAACCCAGACAGCTGAAAAAGTGGGCAGGCACTGTTGCGCTCTATCAACTTGAGAACAAGCATGACATTTTAGCATGATCTGAGCTAAAGAAGCTCAATTTATGATAAACCATTGTTGTCAGAATTAACTGCTAATCTAAAATATCTTTGATCGTAATCTTGACCAATCGTTTTGGAGACTTCAGTCTTTCATCACCATTAGAGTTGGAAGTAGCTTTACTTTTATGCGGCTTGTATCCATAGAAAATCACTAAAATGGCTGCTGAGTGCACTGACTTGCTTTGATAGTGACTTTGACTGTACTTTCCAGAATGCTACTGAAAATTACAGAAGTTGAGAGCAGATGACTAGTTTTTGCAACAGAACTTCAAAACGGTTTTTGTAATATATTGATATAATGATGTAGTGATCACAAGCAAATTTGTTTATTACATAGGGAGTAAGCGCAACTTGTGAAATTTGTGCAAAGTGCAAAAGAAAAATTATAATATTCTGTTGAAATATTTGCCATACAACAAATCAAGAGCATATAAATTAAAATGTGCTCTTGGTGTAAGACCAAAAGTGTTCTTTTGGGGGCGCACGAGCCATTGACATTCTTTGCTAAATGAACTTTTTATTCAAATTAACTGTCAAAATTATGTTTATGAAGTCGATTAACTGTTTTAGCCCAATAGACTAAGGTCTACAACGAAAAGTGTGGTCAGTTAAAAAGTTAACTAGTAGTTTGAATGCTCAAGTTATTCTCCTCCAATATAGATGATTTGGCATTGTTTTTATGCCTCTTATCATTGAGGTGACGCGTCTGACGATTAAACTTCCAACTCATCTAGACCTCGAGGACTGGGCGGGGTCGAGTGTAATGCTCGATCCCTATTGGCTGCCGACGGGGCCGCAGGAACGGTAAGCGCTGGGCAGCCAGAGCAACAGCAGCGAGCTTACGCAGAGGCGAACAAGGCAGACAGTCGGCGCTTCCCGGCGGGGGGGTTCAGCACGAAAACTATCCCAAGTGTTTGTTCTGTACCTTGAAACACACCCCTTTGCCTGTATGCAGTTGTAAATTATTGACGTTTTTAGCTAGTCGTAAATATTAGAGGATAATAGAAAAAAAGCGAGGATGTTGGTCCCCGCGGGAAGATAATGAAGAATCTGTGCGTGTTGTTGCTGTGCGTCAATTTAACTCTCCTGTGCTGGTAAGTCAAAACAATCACTTTTATTCATTAAAGTAATGTTATAATATCTCTAGCTGTGAAGCTGAACAATGAAATCATTCATACATCGACAGCTACATCATATACCATCTATCGCTCATGATAGCTCTATGCTAGATGCTAACGGGATGTGTTCACATGCGTTGTGTCTCTAGACATTGAAAATGTCAAAGTCAAATGAGCCTACTATTTTATATAGTTTGTGAATTTTATTTAGACATTTAAACTTCACACAGAGATGTGCTGTCAGCCTGTTGAAAGATCACCAGCTGTCCCTGTGTAAGTACATTGGGGGATTTATTGTACACAATGTTAAGAAAGCAGCCCACCTTGCATTTCAATAAGAAGGTAGACTTCCCACTTCTGTATGTATGTAATTGTAAATTGTAATTCAATGGTTTATCATTTTAAATTTGTTGCCCACATCAAAGCAATTTTATAGCTTTTATGATCCGTTATGTGATGATGTCAAATATGTCTTATACTCTGTATGCTGAGCTGCTTAGACAAGGGACTGCTTGGTTTTCTGACATTTACTTGAAAGTTATTTCTATACTGTCCAGTGGACTGGATTGGTACAGCCTAATTTGGACTGTACCACCATGACAAACTTATCCTAGTTTGTTCACTATATGACAGGGGTCTTCAACCAATTTCAAGGACCCCCTGGTATGTAGAGAGACGGAGAAGGGACCCGTGCTGTATTTTACGCCTAAAAAAATGTGTGTGGTACCATATTATTTTATTTACATATTTGACGATGTTTACATTGAAAAGCCATTGAAATAATAATTAAATTCAGTATAGCAGAGGTCTGCAACCTTGTTGACATGAAGGGCTATCTTTAATTTTCTTTTTTAATCACTGTGCCACACCCTCTACAAAAAATTAAATAAATAAATTAGACAGACAAACAGAAAGACAGGCTGTCCATGCATAAAAAAAACTTTAAGGGTACCGATAGGCCTATACCTGGAGTCTTCATCTCATGGTAGTGATTGATTTTATACATACGTTTCAAAATGTGTTAATTTCTGTAGGAGGAAAATGTTGTAATGATGACAAAATGACTATGCACCTTTCTGGTATATATATATATATATATATATTAGACATGTTACATATACAGAATGTGTCTGTGAAGTTTTAGCTTAAAATACACTACAGATAATTTATTATAACATGTTGAAAATGGCAATTTTTGGGTGGGAATAAAAATGAGTCTTTAAATGGAAATGAGCTGGTGCTCCCCCACCATATCCAGAATAGGGTGGAGTTTTGACATTTCTGCTTCGGATAACTAGACATCATAAGCAATATGACTGACAGCAAAAATAGTGGTGTTCAGCCCTATATGTTTGAACCTGAGTCAGAAACTGATGAGGGAGAGATGGAATGAACCTGGAAGTTTCCGAATGGTTATTTGAAAAATGTATTTATTTGTTGTAGGGTTTTTTTTCAGCAGTTTTGCAATGATGGATGAGCAACACACACACATGCTTTTACAACATTCGCTATGTGCTATAAGGAAACAACACACGTTAACAAACATGTCCGTCGGCATTGTCCGTCAACAGTCATGGGCAGGGCCTGTACAAAGTGACGTCACTTTGTACAGAATCTGCGAACGGCTTGTTCTGAGACAGTGCTTATCATTAATGGGGAATAAAAAAAAAAAGGACTGGGTGGATTTTTATCATTGTAGGGTGGTTGTGTACACACTGCCAACACACATATGTTCAAACACCATGTAAAAGTGAATTTGGCATAATCGGTCCCCTTTAACAATGTTCGGCATTCCATTTAATTCTTAACAAAATAAAACGGGATGCACGAATATGAGGAAGGATTACTACAACAGGATGTTTTGGCATGCAGGTTCAGAATGTGAATGGACTAAAATACACACTCCTCTCGCCAGGGACATGCGAGGCGATTGTTTTTGTTCTGCGAATATATGTGCGAGTAAGGGCAGCCGGTGAAGTTTCTGGTGTCCCTAGGGTGTTGGTGCCCTACGCAGGACTGCGTAATATGCATATATGGAGCGGCGATTCTGTCTCACTCATGTGTGAGTGATTATTACGAGTGCCTGTGGTGAATCAAACAGTAGTTTGTGGTCCCCCTGCGGCACCCCCTGTAGAAGATCCTTGTTAAACATTTTCAAAATATTATATAGCAAGTTCCAAAATGTGTATATCCATGACATATTCAATAGCTTTGTGACACAGTTTTTATATGTCCTCACTACATTTCAGCCAGGCTGATGTGGCATCCGCAGTGGACAGGTGGTGGATTAGGGTTGCAAGCATACAGGGTGCCAGTACCTGGTATGAGACACAAGAAAGCGATTACACCCTGTTCCAGACCAGCCTGTTGGATTGATGATTTTAATAATAGTCTAGTTTGTGAACGTGCTGCCATTTTCATAAGATCTGATTATAGAGCTTGTATTATTGTGTTTTTGCACTGCAATTTGCAACCACAGTCTTGAAATGTGAGCTGGAAAAATGCTCTCATTTTCAGTTCTAAGGTAGCCCTGTAAGAGGTGAACTAGAGGGGAATAAACGTTTTTCTCAAGCTGTCTAACTAATTGAGGTTGTTTGGCTGTTTGCGCATTTCACCCCTAATGCGAGTATGAACAAACATGGTGTGTTGCATAAGAATAAAAAGGCTTCCTCACATTATTGTAAACTGGCACCCATTATTAGTTCGGAATAATTTAGTGTGTGTTTTAATGGGATGGATCATAGAGTAGAGCTTAGAAGAGGCAACATTTTGTCTGAAAGGCCAACCTTTCTTTTTCCCCCATTTTTTTTTTAAGTCTGTGTTTTTCCAAAGGTCCCACAGGTCGAAGTTCAGAATTCAAAAATCTAAATATATAACTGATGGGGATAAACCTATTTCTTACTACTCATTGGGACAAAAACATTCAGCATTTAGGGCTATGCAGACTGGACATATTGTTTTAAATGACACTATTGGTTTGGTTTAAGGTTTTGGATAGGGAGGTAGGATTGATTTGAGCCTAAATCTCGATAGATCTGTTTGGGAGAAAATTTATTTTGGACATTTTACTTCGGAACTGCCACAGTGTGTATCCATAGCCACAGGACAATTTCTGAGTGTTTGCTTTCAGTGCATTACATAAACTCAAAGAAATATTCCTTTGTTTGATATCAGTCCTTTGGTGTGAAGGCTGCTCGAAAGGAAAACATGCAACTCTTGCCAGTGCTTGACAGTTGGTGAAATTAATTTCCATGGAAGTTCAATCAGATTAGGCATATTTAAACAGCGTATCACGTTCTTATATTTGAATATGAATATATGTATCTTTGCAGGAGAGCACACAGACAAGAGACAAGTTCTCCTGCCATTTCACTTTTTGCTCAGGTGATTTCTGATCACAAACACTAGGGTTGTCATGGCCAATCATTTTAAATGCATTATTGTTTTTCCGTCACATGTGTCTGCAAGGAAGAAAGTTAAATCTACGTGTAGTGTTGTACTTTGAAAACTTTCCTACAAACCACCCTTGATGCTCTTGGCACTCCGAAGCTAAAGTACATGGAAATGTATACACACAAAAGTGGTGCAGAACAGACTCACACAATACATAAAAAGACACTCTGTTCTAGTGCTGGATCTTGACCTATCTGACTTCAGTAAGGAGAACTGCGAGAGCACTCCTTAAGAGTCTGTCTCCTGTCCTGCTCTTTTTTAATCTAATATGTTTCTATCTTCATGGAGGGACGTTGTTTTCAGTGTATGGCTGCATTGAGGGCATAAGAAATCAGAAAGAATGAGTGTGAAGAAAGTTAAAATAGTGCAAGAAACGCACAACCTGCAGTTATGGGCAGGACATGGTGCTGCTTTGGCACACTTTCAGACCCATAGACAGTCTTGCAAAAGTTATGCTTACTTTTTCTTTCTTGCTTATAATAGCTGAGAATGTAGCATACTTCTGTGACATCTTCCTCCACGCCTCCAGCACCAAAACTCACAGGCTCCTGCAGAGGCCCTGTTAAACTCTGTGAGATACAAACATGTCTTAACTTTCTCAAGAACATTAACACTGTGTAAGCAGAGACGGTAAAAATATTACCCAAAAGGATGTCCCAGTCTGAACTGCCCATCACCTACTTTGATGTCTAGGCTCAAAGTTGCCAATGGTGATATTACCCCTAGATCATTAGGTAGGTTCATCTTCTCACTTGGTCTCGAGACCATATTAGCATAATTAGGGCTGTTTGTCTTGGATATAACCGAAAAAAGAGAGATGAAACTTTTGTGTCTTTCGTAGACTCACTTTCAACGCAGGTGTGAAATAAAGCACAACTTTTTTTTTTATTGTGTGGCGACTTGTGATGTTGACGTACATTATACCCTTCTTGGCCCCCTTTGTGGTCTTTTCATTTTATTTGACTTGCCAGGCACCGAAGCATGGCCATATGGGGAGGGGCCCGTGTTTTCTATGACTGAGAACACACACTAGCAATGTAGTGTGCGCACTACTAATGTCAAAAGTGGGGTTGGTGGCACATATGTTCACAGTTTTTTCATGTTAATCTTACACTTGCTCGGACTATATATTTTTTTTTGTCATATTTTGATCACTGAACATGCCTACTGTTGTTTGGCATGCATAACATGTTATGTTAAAGAACATAGTGTTCTCCTTTTAGGGAAGAAAAGTTTTGTTATGACAAAACCTTTTATTTTCACTCTTGACAGCATGTAAGCATGCTGACAACTCAAACACACACAAAATGTCTTTGAGGGATTAACCCACATTTACTATTTACACAGATTTACCCTGTAGCCTCTCTGAATGATAAAGGCAGTGTTAAAAAAGAGAGGGATGTGTGTAGTTGCTGTTAATATCACCTCTCTTTGCAGATGGTATGATGATATCACTGTAAAGGTGCTATCAGTCCACTGTCTAATTATTTTCATTTGAAAGATTATGTGAGTCATTTATACCTTCCAACTGTTTCCCATTGTTGCAGCTGGATTAGTGTGGCACATATAACAGCATGAGACTGATAATGATTTGGAGGGATAATACTTTTTCAGCCTGAGCTTTGAGTAGTAAGCAATGACGTTATGTAATAGAGTATTAGGTAAGTGGGATTGAATTGGGAAGGCAGCCAGTCTGCAAGCCCCTGTGCTTTGTTTGCTGGTGTGTAATGGTGTCTTGTCAGCTATTGTATGAAGTCAGTAGATACATATATTTATGCCGGCGACATCACATAATAAATTAGAGATATTTTTTTTAGGTTGTATTTAAAGTCACCGTTTCACACGTGGCATGTTTTTCCTATAAAGAAGAATACAACCTTTTGTAGTTCAACTAAAATATAATTTATTACAATAAATTGTCCTACTTTTAATGCCACTAGGCAACATTTTTATTCAAAGTTTTTAATGGATGATTTAAAAAATGTTTCACCAGGGGATTTCTTTTTTTTTTTTTTTTTTTATCAAATATTGAAATGAGATCTTATGTTCATTGTGTATATTATAAATTATGAAATATTACCTTTTTAAAAACTACCTCGATCTTGCCATGAAAATAGCCAGTGATGCTGACATGGCAATAAAAATAAATAAATATTACAATAACTTAACTTTTTTTTAATTACATGTTTTCATATGAACTATGGAGGACCAGGAGTGCCACTTAAAAATAAAATGAAGATTCAATGAACAACCTGTAAATAATGATTCTGATAAGTTTAAACCGACTGCTTAATTGTTTGACTTATTCAAACTGATAACCTGGCAGTTTGAGTCCTAAAATACTCATGAAAAGAACCAGTTTAAAAGAATAATTTGCTTGTGAATCGGACTTCACAGTTTGCTTGGTGTGGGAATCTTTAAGACCCCAGCACACTTAAGGCTCCTGTATACTTACTACAAAATCGAAGAATAAACATGTGAGACGTAATTTAAACTTTGAGGAAAACTTCTTACCGACTGCAAACCACCTTCTTACTGCCATTGGTCCACGTCATTGGTAAGTGTGACCTGGAGATCCACTCAGTACCGGCAATCCCTATACACATCACGCAGACTGCACAAGGCATCGGCTCCTTAAGGGGGGCACTAGAAACTCCACCGGCTGCCTTCTCGCAGATTAAACGTTTTTAAGGACTCTATAGCAGTCGCAGAACAGAGACGATCGCCTCACACACTGCAGTTATTGAGTTGATGCAAATGTACCTACATCTGTATGATTGTTCATGTGTGTGCGTATATATATATATATATATATATATATATATATATATATATTTTTTCCTTGTCATGCATTTTTTTAATATTAGTCTACAAAAGGTATAAAATCTACTAAAATACAAGTGCCCATTCACTCATGTGCCTTCTGCAGACGAAAGCCATTCACACATCTGCCCGAAGTAAGATATGCCTCTTATCGTCATTCTTTTGTCTGTATTCTAAACCATTAACACTCTTTTTATACACCCATCTTTGCAGTAGCATCAATGTCATTATAAATTACAATAACCGAGTGAAATCGGCACATATTATGACTAGTTCTAAAGTTTTAGCACATTAGCGTCATCAGTTCAGAACATAAACGAGACAAATTATACATTATCTACTGCATATTTATTACTTAAAATCATCATCGAGTGGTTAAAATAGCATCTTTTACTGATGTTGTGTAGGGATGTGGACCATTAACCGGCATTAACAATTTGTTCGACTAATAATATTTGTTCAGTATGAACAGAGAGGTTAATTAAAGAAACAACAGAGGTTATTTGATGGTTTAACATGTACACACAAGGCCGCTGTTAATACATAACGAAGAAGAACTTCTCCAAAAGTGTGCTGAGCCTTTGCGGAGTAGTTCTTTGTTTTAGAGGTCAAAAGAAGTTTCAAGTAGTAGCAACACGAGTGGCTCCGGCAAGTAGTAGCAACACGAGTGGCTCCTCAGACTATCAGAAGTGCAAGGCGGCATGCACTCGTTCCTCTAAAGTATGGGAATTCTTTAATTTAAAAGGAAACAATTCCGTGATATGTCGTCTTTGCAAAATGGAGATGGCCTTCCATTCTAGCACCACGGCAATGCACCAGCACCTGAAGAGGCGCCACCCGGCTGCAGCTGCAGATGACAGAGCACCGTAAGTTTTTTTCAACTCCCCACTTTGCACTCGATGTTGGAGTAGGCTATAATACGTTGTCGACACCTAAAGTTTTCGCTTATAGCTATTAATAATGCGCTTGTAGCTATGAATGTTGTGAAAAATACATAGAGGACACTGACAACGCGCTGACAGACAGGACCAAGCAGGTAACATTATAGTCTCAACTTTCAAATTTGGTCATTCAAAGAAAATTAAACCATAAATAGGCCTACTATTTTGTGGCTCTTTAATGTGTCGTGACAGATTGCCTCAGTTAAAGCTGCTCGTGATCCGATCATCTTTTCCTTGGTTAATTTATAGCATCAAATAGGCTAAACATGAATGTAGCCTACATCAGAAGGACTGTTGTTTTAACCGCGGAAAGATGTAAGTACAGTAGCCTACAATCCATTATTCAAATTCAAATCCACCGACGTTAATCTTCTCTCTCCTGACTATTTTGTCGGACAAAAATGGAGTATTATGATTGTTTGATCAGATCGCTAGTCAATCAAACTCCCGGCAAATGTTTTTTTTTTTTTTTTTTACATTTTATACACCCCCGATGAAACCGGTATTACCGGTGTTGTCACAAGTCGATTAATCGAATCGAAATCGAATCGGACTGGGAAAAACGAATCGTTAGATTAATCGATGCATCGAAAAAATAATCGCTAGATTAATCGTTTAAAAAATAATCGTTTATCCCAGCCCTAATTAAAACTCATCTCTTAACCACTCCACAGATCTCAAATTAGCAATCTACAGTTTTGGCAAGTCGTTTAGGACATCTACTTTGTGCATGACGCAAGTAATTTTTCTAACAATTGTTTACAGACAGACTGTTTCACTTTTAATTGACTATATCACAGTTCCGGTGGGTCAGAAGTTTACATACACTATGTTAATTGTGCTTTTAAGCAGCTTTGAAAATTACAGAAAATAATGTCAAGCCTTTAGACAGTTAGCTTCTGATAGGCTAATTGAGTCAATTGGAGTTGTGTCTGTATTTAGGTGTATGTATTTAAAGGCCTACCTTCAAACTCAGTGCCTCTTTGCTTGACATTATGGGACAATCAAAAGAAATCAACCAAGACCTTTGGTTGTTGTGGATTAAAATATTTATATTAAAATTGTGGAGCTCCACAAGTCTAGTTCATCCCTGGCAGCAATTTCTAAATGCCTGAAGGTACCATGTTCATCTGTACAAACAATAGTACGCAAGTATAAACATCATGGGACCACGCAGCCATCATACAATTCAGGAAAGAGACACATTATGTCTCCTAGAGATGAACGTAGTTTGGTGCAGAAAGTGCAAATCAATCTCCGAACAACAGCAAAGGATCTTGTGAAGGTGCTGGAGGAAACAGGTAGACAAGTATCTATACCCACAGTAAAACAAGTCATATCGTGACTATCGAGGCATAACGTGAAAGGCTGCTCAGCAAGGAAGAAGTCACTTCTCCAAAACTGCCATAAGAAAGCCAGACTACAGTTTGCAAGTGCACATGGGGACAAAGATCTTACTTTAGGAGAAATGTCCTCTGGTCTGATGATTCAAATATTTAACTATTTGGCCATAATGACCATCGTTATGTTTGGAGGATAAAGGGTGAGGCTTGCAAGCCGAAGAACACCATCCCAACTGTGAAGCATGGGCGTGGAAGCATCATGTTGTGGGGGTGCTTTGCTGCAGGAGGGACTGGTGCACTTCACAAAATAGATGGCATCATGAGTCCCGATGTGCAAGAGACTGACATTAAGCAACAGCCAATAAAATAGAGAGAGAGCGCAAGAGGAGAAAGGCATTGGGGAACAGTCAACATTTTCGAAAATAAAAACATCACCCACGTCTCCCAAACTGCTGTCTCGTTATTATTTTTATTTGTTTTTTTCCCCATTCTGTGCAAATCAGTGCAACGAGTGTGAGCTCATCTTTCATGCTGTTTGTTGACATGTTATCATGAACAAACTTTCCCTGCTACTATGTCCATGTTTGTGAATTAATTTTGCGATCATAGTTTCAGTCTGGCACGAATGGTTGTGTGGTTGATGCACCCAGTCTGCAGTAATGTAGTGTGCACTTGGCTTTTGTATATGTGCGTTTTTAGCATCTCACTCTGTCTCTGCTTCGCACATAAGCACCATTGTGCTGCCCTGGTTTAAAATTAACTTGTTATTGAGAATTCCAAAATCGTTTGAAATTAAATCGCAATGCAACGGTGAATCGATTTTTGTTCTCTCACCCCCTGCTAGATCACAACATGGGTCAAATTTATTTACAAAACTATTTATTTAGATGTGGATTCAGAAGTGGCACAGTTATACGTATCATCAAACATTTGATTTATAGATTTCCGCTTCACAGATCAAGCCTGTTTTGCAAAATGGATGTTTTAAAGGAAATTGACTGCCCTGTTCCTCACCAAACCAGTTTCTATTATTTACCCTGAAGACAGCTCTAGTTCTCTATTCATGTCACACAGGAACCACAGCACTGCATGCAATTAACAATTAACACCTCTTTAAATTTACAGCTTTTCAGTTTGTGTATAAGTTAAAAAGCCAGTTGTTTTGCCCTCTTACGTAAGTCCATTGCATGAGGATTGTTACCGTGGTCATGCCTCTGGCCCCTAATCGTCATACAAGCCTAGCAGTTTTAGCATATGATTAAGTTGGAAATATTCTAGTGCTGACACGGGGAGGAAGGATAACTCTGGGAGATAGGATGGGGGTTGGGTTTGTGGTATGCAAGGCCAGATATCCCATCTTGGGTAAGAGGCCTTGTTTTTCTAGTAAAATGTGGGATTTAGTCAAGTCAAGTCAAGTGGTTTTTATTGTCGTTTCAACCGTATACAGTTAGTACAGTACACAGCAAAACGAGACAACGTTCCTCCAGAACCGTGGTGCTACATAAAAACAACAAAGGACCAACACAGGACCACATGAGACAACACAACGAAATAAAATACCTATATAAAAAACCTATATATACCTATATAAAGTGCACGTGTAAACATGTGCAAAAAGTACAGGACAGTACAACAAATTTCTGACAATGAACAGGACAATAGACAGTGCAGTGCCGACCAGTACTCAGTAGTGCAAAAAGATGACAGTTTCTAAAAATGTAAACATAATGCACATAGCAGTTATTGAGGTAGCAGACAGTTATAAAGTGACAGTAATTAAAGTGCAACTCAGGACACCTGTGTGTGAGTGTCAAACCAGTCTCTGAGTATTGAGGAGTCTGATAGCTTGGGGGAAGAAGCTGTTACACAGTCTGGCCGTGAGGGCCCGAATGCTTCGGTACCTCTTGCCAGACGGCAGGAGGATAAAGAGTTTGTGTGAGGGGTGTGTGGGGTCGTCCACAATGCTGGTTGCTTTGCGGATACAGTGTTTTTTGTTAATGTCTTTGATGGAGGGAAGAGAGACCCCAATGATCTTCTCAGCTGTCCTCACTATCCTCTGCAGGGCTTTGCGGTCCGAAACGGTGCAAGTCCCAAACCAGGCAGTGATGCAGCTGCTCAGGATGCTCTCAATAGTCCCTCTATAGAATGTAGTGAGGATGGGGGTTGGAAGATGTGCTTTCCTCAGCCTTCGAAGAAAGTAGAGACGCTGCTGGGCTTTCTTGGTGATAGAGCTGGTGTTGAGGGACCAGGTGAGGTTCTCCGCCAAGTGAACACCAAGGAATTTGGTGCTTTTGACGATCTCCACAGAGGAGCCGTCGATGTTCAGCGGAGTGTGTTCACATTGTGCTCTCCTAAAGTCAACAACCATCTCTTTTGTTTTGTCGACATTCAGGGACAGGTTGTTGGCTCTACACCAGTTCGTCAGCCGCTGCACCTCCTCTCTGTATGCTGACTCGTCGTTCTTGCTGATGAGACCCACCACGGTCGTGTCATCGGCGAACTTGATGATGTGATTCGAGCTGTGCATTGCTGCACAGTCGTGAGTCAGCATAGTGAACAGCAGTGGACTGAGCACACAGCCCTGGGGGGCCCCAGTGCTCAGTGTGGTGGTGGTGGAGATGCTGTTCCCGATCCGGACTGACTGAGGTCTCCCAGTCAGGAAGTCCAGGATCCAGTTGCAGAGGGAGGTGTCCAGGCCCAGCAGGTTCAGCTTTCCAATCAGGTGCTGGGGAATGATTGTGTTGAGTGCTGAGCTGAAATCTATGAACAGCATTCGAACGTATGAATCCTTATATTTAGGTTTAGCTTGAATGGACGTTTACCTGAATTAAAGTCTTTGTGTTACATTGCCATCTTTTTCCAGTTTGTCTGGTATTCTCCTTGGAAGAACATTTTCTGTTTCCTCAAGAATTTCAAAAGAAATATGCAATGTGTCAGCACTTTGGGAATCTCTGTTGCAGAGAAATTTATAAGAAAGTTCCCCAGTACATCCGTTTAGAACGAAGGTTCCTGTTTGCACTGGGTGATATGGCAAAAAATATCATCACAATAATCTTTTTCATATTCATGCTTGCTTTGGCAGAAGAAAAGAAAAAAAGAATAATCCTATTGATCAATGTTGGTAAAAGCATTTATTTTATTTTATCTGTGTTTTTAGCCAAAAACTAAAATACATAAACCACTTCATTTCTGTTATCCTGTATGACATGTTCATTTCAATATAAAACCCTAAATATTAGTGCTGCACCGTTTCCACTTTTTCTCTTCCGATATCGGAACTCTCCGTATTGGCTGATACCGATCTGATACCAGTGTTGCTGGTTTTTGCATAATCAGTTTAGAACATCTTTACATTATTGTTTGGAACTAATTTGGGGTACACTTTAATATGTAAAGAAATACAAACCTCTACACATTATTTCAATATAAATGTATAGCTTATTAAGAAACACTTTATTAACTGGTATACTGGATAATGTAGCAGCAAAATTAACAGTAATTCCAGTATAAGTTTTTATACTTTATGATTATTTTTGCAAATTTTATTCAACTTGTATCTGGACTTTAAAGGATATCAGCTCACTTTTCTTTCAAACAAATATTATATGGAACCCATTCAACTTAAATATTATTATTATTTGTAAACAAATAAATAATAATATATAGAAAATATATCTCAATCATGCACCTTTAACTTTTAAACCCTCACACTTTTTTTTTGACATTCTGAACTCTCCAGGAAGTCCTGTTTGTTTTCAAGTTCACAGTCGTTTAAGTCGCTTCTTATTCAAATTCTGGTAAAATGCACCTCCAGCACCATTCTGAGTGCATATTATAAGTGAACCGAACTATTGCACGTCTTCAAGTGGCTTTAAATAAAATGCATATGTCATATGAACTACTGTAATTGTGTTTTTATGGTACTTTTATGTCATTTTTTTTAGCTTGACGTAACGAACATGACCAACACACAGTTTTGGATCGGCTCATCGGACCTATACCCGATCTGTCTAAACCCTTCAGTATCGGAGCCGATACTGATCTAGGTATCGGTGCATCCCTACTAAACATTATGTAAAAGCACATGCTGTACAGTTTCTTTCCGTTTCTGCGATTTCAAAATTGTATTTTATGGTAAGTATAACACGTATTACTTAAAAATTCTTGAGCAAACCAACTTTGTTGTCTCTTGTAAACATGACTTGATAATTTCCAGCTTACATCCTGCCATGATGTACACTAATTTCTAGGGATGCACTGAAATTTCGGCCGCCGAACATTTTCGGCCGAAAATGGCACTTTCGGTTTTTGGCCGAAAGAGAAAAAAGGCCGAAAATATATACCTCCTCGCCCCGCCCCTCAGTGCTCAGATTTCACTCTGGATCGATCTAGCCCTTATCACAGCGCTACCAAACAAAGGCCGATCATGTCAGCGGTGTGGAAATTCTTCAAAGTTTCTGATAAGGGTATCAAATTTGCGATCTGCAGTGTTTGTTCAGCAGAACTTTCAAGATATATAGAGTACAGCAAGAGATTCTTCAGGAAAGCGCCCCGATCCACAGCAGTGTCACAACTAGCGCAGCTACACCACAACTTGAGACGTATCTAGCTGAACTACCCGTTGCCATTAGCGACAATCTCCTTGACTACGGGCGCATAAACAAAGACCGCTTTCCTTTGCTTGCGCGGATTGCGCACAGGTATTTATCTGCCCAAGCACCAGCACAGAGAGTGAGAGACTGTTCAGTGCAGCATCTCATGTTCTTGATGAGCTTTCTGACAGGAGAGACTGTCAGAAAGTTTAGCAACTTTTGTTCTTGAAGAGAAACCTGTCACTTGTACTTAAATAGAAAGCGGTCCAAATTGATGTGTATAGCAATTACATTCCACTTGTTCTTCACTTGAGGATACATCTGTCGTTTACAGTTGAGGTTGGATTTAGTTTAATTACTGCTGTTTTGCACAATAATGTTCACTTAAAGTGTACATACGTTTACATAAACAGAATAGAGCACTGATCTATATATATAATTATATATTATAGATATATAGATCAGTGGAATAGAGGCCCTCTGCCATTCTGTGTTCTGCCTGTTGTTTTAATTAAAATTACTGTTGCATATTTAAACTTTTTGAAAGATGTTAGCTAAGTTCATTACTTGACTGTTGTTTTTCATATAATAGTTTCCTAAAACTTTACATTATTTGGATAATTGTTAATAAAATCTGTAAAATTAGATTTTTACAGAACTGAATGAAGAATAATATTTAATATAGTTTTTATAAATTTGTCCAATTTTGGTGTGTTACTTTCAGTAAAATGTGATTATTTTAATGGTTTGTAGTTTTTCAATTCAGATTCATTAAATTCATGAAATTAATGAAAAAGTATAATATTAATTCAATTATACACAAAAAAAATAGGTTAAAAAAAAGGTACATTTTGGTTTTCGGCCAAGTGCATCCTGGATTTTCGGTTTCGGCCCTGAATTTTAATTTCGGTGCATCCCTACTAATTTCTACTTGCTTATTCTCCCATCCTTTGCTCATTGGTGCCCACACCATATGGCCTGCTCTTAAAAAAAAAAAAGTTAACTAAATTAAATTGAGAAACTTTTCCACACAATTATCTCGTTCAAACAGATATAATTCACTAAAATCCAGTGTTTTCTTCCTGTCGATGTCTTCTTCTGAATTGCATATTCTATCAGCCATAATCAAAACTTCAGGATCAAAAGTTCTTCTGATTCACAAATAATGATGGTCACTCCGTGACAATCCAAGTAGGTGATCCAGGCTGTTTAAACTGTCAGGAGAGTACGTTTGAGTGCAACTTCAAGGCTGCATCCGAAACCAGGAAAATGCTGCCTCCGGAGGATGTATACGGAGGTACGATGAAAATAATGTGCTTTTCAAACTGTTCAGTGACCAGTTTCCTTAAGAAATCCATTATTCAAAACATGTCAGTTAAGCCATTTATGATTAGGCAACAAGGTAGCAAGTCAGATGCCTACGTTTTCGGATGCAGCCCAAAGTAAAAGCGCTGCATGTGTGTTGTAAGTACAATTGGTCTGATTCTGTATTTATTAGTAAATGTAATTGCTAATGTGGACATGCCATCCATGACTACTGTGTGTACTGTTTTTTTTTTTTTTTTTTTTTTTTTCTCTCTCCTCCCTAATATATGAACAATTTCTGTATGTGCAAATAAATTAAAAAAAAGTTACTAAACATAAATCTGAAAATTAAGTAAATATTGTGCTAACTAAGAGTATTTTTTTTTTTAATAGCAATTTTATGTTTGTTATTTACTATATTAAATTGTGTGATATATCAGCCTATCGGCCAGCCTGCTCTCTGGATATTGGCAATGGGAATTATGCTTGTGCAATGAGCTGAGTTTTTTAGGACTTGCTTGGTCTGATTGTGGCAAAGGAATTCCTGGCAGGGAAGACACTATTCATTGTGTGAAATGTCTGTAATTGAATACAGATTTTATTTAAGTGCCATATTCATTCATTCATTCACTTCACTAACAATTGTTAAAGAATCTAGTATTGAATGAGACACTGAAATAATGAATGTGCTTTAAAGATAGAGGCATGAAGAGAAATTTGGTTATGTTTCATTAAATGTTGCTTTTCAGAGGCAAGAACACATTTTGCAGGAACTCAGAGTAGCTCTCTTTAACTTGCCTTCACTCATTTGGATTCTTATGTCCAGATCCAGACAGTTCCATTATTGTTGCTTCTTTGTCTTTTGAATCTCTATTTTCTTTCTCTCTCTCTCTCTCTCTCTCTCTCTCTCTCTCTCTCTCCTCTCGCGCCTGGGTATACAGTTCAGATAGATTAGATCCTGTCAACTAAAGTGTACCATCTGAACGCCTCTGAAAAACCTGCACCTGCTCTAATAAGAATGTACAGAAAGTGGTATTTTTGTTTAGCAAATGCAAAGAAACGAAACCTCTTGTAGCTGTCTATAAATGGACCTTTGGTTTAATTTGAGACAGCCATTTGTAAAGTTCAGAATAACTAAATGTTGCATGTAATATGAATGAAATGCACACAGATGTGAATTATGTGATAGATGTCATTAAGAGTAGATGGCAGAACAGTCCACATGACGTGTACTGTTCTAAGGTCCCAGCTCAAGTGTAATTTTCACAACCCATGTTTTCTGGAGGTTTTTGGTCCACTAGAAATGTGTAGTGTAGTGTAGTGTAGTGTTTCTAGTGTAGTAGTAATATTTACGGTGGTTGCAATAGACTATCTAACTATCTATAGCCCATCCCCCACTTCTTCAAGCACAGGGTTCATTGTCTCTTTCTATCCCACTCACACAGACATTTCTCCCCCCACTCAGGTTGTGTACCAGGACATTTTGTACTAATTGTTAAGAGAGCAAAAAAATGGCCTATGATGTCCAATCTGAGGAGTTGAAAGGTTAGACATGTATGCCTTAGCCTATATACTACATTAGTGTCAGACTATCAAAATTTCAGTTGTCGATTCTAATACCAATGAAACTTCCAAATTTTCAATACCACACCACAGAATATTTTTTTAACTGATTTCTTAAGATAAACATTGTTTAAATTTGTCAAGCAATAATTAAAGAGAAGTTTATCATAACAAATGTATTTTTCTTCATAATATATGTTTTCTTATCATAAGAAAAACTAATTATAAGCAATAGAACAAATAAAGACAAAAAATACAAATTAAGCAAACTGTTCTTTAAGTTTTTCATCTAACAGCATTATCAAGTATTGCATTATAATTTTTAAATATAATGCATAAATACTTTACAAGAAAAATATATTGTTGTTTAATATTAACAACATAGTTAGAGGTCGGATGATATATCAGTTTTGCCGATTAATCGGCACCGATAACAGATTTCTGGAACAATCGGTTATCGACAAAAATCCACACTGAGTTTTCCCCCGTTGCGTCCGGTGCTGGAGCAGCTGGGAAGGGTCCGCTGTCGTTAACCTGTATGAGAGCGGCCTCTAGAGGTGAAATAAAAACTATCAATTCACTGATGGCTTGTGGTGTTTGATTTGACACGTGAGACAACAATCCGCATGCAGCAGAACACTTCAGATGCAGATTTAAAACATCAAGTTATGAAAAGTTATGTATACAGTACACTACAGTGCAAGTTGCCATATTATAAACTAATTAATTTGTTGACTAGATGCTGCATTAGTAGAGAACTGCAGTATGTTTGCCGACAAGGCTGAGAGGATGCTAACATTAAAGCTAACCTCAAGCGGTTAGAACAATGTGACAATGTGAAGTCCGACCCAAATGTTTAAATGTCACAATTGTTACCATCTATTACCATCTATTTGCATTATTTTATATCCAGCTGGTAACATTTATGCATTCGTTAGCCAGCGAAGATGCATATTTAAAGCTAGTGATGTGAGAAAGCAAATATAATTCTTCATGCAGCTGAGAGAAACGTATAAACAAATCAGAAACGCATCTGATTTCAATAAAAAAAATGTATACTCACTGTAATACGTTGACTTTAAATCGATCTCAATCTTGCGCTAAAAAAGGCTAAACACAGTGCAACAAAGTTTAACAGAAAGGAGGTGTCTCAAGATGCTTTTAAAGTTCTTTTTAATTAGACAAATCATCTAAAAAAAAAAAAAAAACAGCACTAGCTTGAGATGCTGAATAAACAAAAACTAAGGGAAACAAAGATGTTCGTCTAGCGTGCGTTTACATAGAAAAACTAGTGGATGTTGCAAAAGCGTTCGGTGTGAACAGCCCCTAACAGTTGGTGGAGGTTTTTGGCAATTACGTCTTGCTCTCTTATAAGCATTTTCTCACAATAATGAGTTGTTTAAATTAGGGCTGGGACGATGACGTTGACGCAAAAAATACGTCGACGCAAAATATGCGCGTCGATTCGTCGGACCCAAAACAAAGATGGCGGCGCCGGCAAGTAGTAGCAACACGAGTGGCTCCTCAGACTATCAGAAGTGCAAGGCAGCATGCACTCGTTCCTGTAAAGTATGGGAATTCTTTAATTTAAAAGGAAACAATTCCGTGATATGTCGTCTTTGCAAAATGGAGATGGCCTTCCATTCTAGCACCATGGCAATGCACCAGCACCTGAAGAGGCGCCACCCGGTTGCAGCTGCAGATGACAGAGCACCGTAAGTTTTTTTTCAACTCCCCACTTTGCACTCGATGTTGGAGTAAGCTATAATACGTTGTCGACACCTAAAGTTTTCGCTTATAGCTATTAATAATGCGCTTATAGCTATGAATGTTGTGAAAAATACATAGAGGACACTGACATCGCGCTGACAGACAGGACCAAGCAGGTAACATTTAATAAAGTCTCAACTTTCAAATTTGGTCATTCAAAGAAAATTAAACCATAAATAGGCCTACTATTTTGTGGCTCTTTAATGTGTCGTGACAGATTGCCTCAGTTAAAGCTGCTCGTGATCCGATCATCATTTCCTTGGTTAATTTATAGCATCAAATAGGCTAAACATGAATGTAGCCTACATCAGAAGGACTGTTGTTTTAACCGCGGAAAGATGTCAGTACAGTAGCCTACAATCCATTATTCAAATTCAAATCCACCGACGTTAATCTTCTCTCTCCTGACTATTTTGTCGGACAAAAATGGAGTATTATGATTGATTGATCAGATCGCTAGTCAATCAAACTCCCGGCAAATGTTTTTTTTTTTTTACATTTTATACACCCCCGATGAAACCGGTATTACCGGTGTTGTCACAAGTCGATTAATTGAATCGAAATCGAATCGGACTGGAAAAAACGAATCGTTAGATTAATCGATGCATCGAAAAAATAATCGCTAGATTAATCGTTTAAAAAATAATCGTTTATCCCAGCCCTAGTTTAAATGCTTTGTCAGGAAAGATGTTCAACGTCTGATTGAACAGCCCCTGGCCTGGGCTTATAGTCTGAGCCGCTTCACCACAGAGTTCAGCTGAATTCCACTGCTATCTGTGAATATTTCTACTTTACATACAACTGTATATAAAACAATGTTGTATTTTGCTGTTATTATGAAGCTTGAGTCTGGAGAAGTAGGAGTCAGTGTAAATTTAACACCATGTGAACTGTCTATTGAAGCGTTTCCCTCCCTTCATTTTAATTTAACTTATAAGAATATGTACTGATATACATTGTAGCCGACTGTGGTCCCAATCAGTGAACGTGACTCACGTTAAGGGAGTGTTACGGAATAGAAGCGAAACGGTGAAATTTGCCCCACTACTAATTTGCTCAAATTACTGAAGTGTTGCACCTTTCTTGAAGTATTTATTATATTAAAACATCTTATATAAAATGAAAAGAAAAACATTGAAAGAGCTTGAGTGTGATTTTATTTTATTATTATTTATTTTTTTCATTCAGTATCAATTTTTAAAACTGATTAATCCATTATTGGCAGGTACTGACTATCTTGGTTATCGGTATCTGTAAATGCCACTATCAGTTCACCTCTAAACATAACAGACAGTGGCATGTCTAGGCTGCATTTACAGATCACATTAGTGATGTTCTATTTTTTTAAATTAATCCATTTTGAGTCGATTCTCTTAGCAAAGTGGTCTGAATCAGTTAGTGATTCAGTCTCAATCATTTGGACAATTTACACAGTCTTAATCTTTAAGAAGTGGTTTCTCACTGTATAACTGTAATCAGATACTTTAGAACACAGAGAATGAATGCAAGCTGAATGATAATGTTTAAGCACAATCAGTTATTTTACGACAAACCAATTCCATTTACATTAATATGTGAACAAGACGGGCATTTTTACTGAATTGTATGTATGCATGTATGTATGTATGTATGTATGTATGAAGTGTTTTTGACTGTTCAGATGCGTTACTTTTGCAGTGCATGCACAGGCAGCACCCACTGTAGGATAGTGCACAGTTACTAAATAGAATCTGTATCAGCTATCAACAATGTAGAAAGAGTGGTACATTACATCTTTTTAATTTTAGTATATCGACTTGGCACTGAAGTACCGGTTCTTTTGACGTCACTACAACACATATATGGGGCTTTTCCACTGCACGGTATGACTCTGCTCGCTTTTAGGGGGTTTTCCACTGTGGATATTACCTGGTACGTTTTTTTTAGTACCACCTCGGTCGAGGTTCCATGCGAGCCGAGCCAATACTAAATGTGATGTCAAAACCCTGCAGAACACTGATTGCAAATTGTCACTACCACCGTCATTGCTATAAGCTAGATGGCAGTTTAGCTTACCCTCATGCGTCGTCTTTGAGCTAACACAGTTATGTCCTTGTCTGCGCTTTGGTGTATTATTTCCCAAACCCTCCTGTTTTTTAGCTGTATATCGTCTTGCTGCCGTCAGCCTTTTTGAAACAAAGTTTGTCGTCTTGCTGTGAAAAACAGCCAAATGGCGAGAATTAAGAACACAATTCATTCATTCATTCATTGCTCCTTTGTTGTGTGTTTGTGTGGCGTTTAAGATGATGTCACGGCAGTAGAGGCGGCACAACTATGACGATCAGCCTATAATCCTACCCACGTTGAGGTTGCACTAAACTGCAGTCGAAAATCAAGCTCAGAAAAGTAAAGTGAGCAGAGTCAAGTAGAGTCGAACCATAATGTGCAGTGGAAAAGTGCTAATGCTTGGCAAATGTCTTGCGCAGACATCGAAATTAGTTGTTAGACAGTCCCCAGCATGTTTGCTGAAAAGTTGCAGAACAGTCAAAGAGAGTGGTTAGCTTTGTGCATCCATTTAAAAAATGCATGCACTATAGCAGTGCAATCTTTACTAAGTAATCTAAATGTTTAATGCATGTACAGTATGTAACTTTGCAGTGCTGTTGGCTGTAGTATAAAATTCCAACAGCTCCTGCCATTAGCTCACATACTCTCACTGACCAACTTCCCAATCCCAACATGTACTATAGCCTCTGATCATGCCTTTTATCTATCTGGTTTGCTTACCAAATAGTTTTCCAGTCCTCAAATTTGGAAACTAATACCTCATGCTCTTTGAAAGTCCCTGCAAGTGAAAAAATAATGCTGCCTTAGAGAGGCATCTCATTCACCCTGTGTTCAATTGTTCAATAAATTAATTCATTTGCCTAGTTCTTTGTGCACTTGCTAAGCCTGTTTCATTGTTGTGGTGTTTGTATGTTTTTTAGATTTTGTATAAACCTTACACTGAATACAATGTGTATAATAAGTTCAGGGTGATCGTGTCAATACCTGGCGGCTTTATAACCAGGATGTTCTTGCTTAATTTTTACATTCAAATACATCCCTGGCTTATAATGACTGCATTCCTTCATGTACCCCTATAGACTGATCACATGGTCTCAATTATATGGTCAATAGTAAGACTTATGTCAACATGTTGAGCTGTGGTGTTGAGTTTCTTCAAGTAGTGTTGTGAAACAGATCCTTTGGGCGGATTAGTAATGTGCCAGCACATACAGAGACTAAACTATTGGAGAGTCAAAGACAATGCTAGATGACACTGGCAATTACCGATCATCTTATATTAAAAAGATGAATGCGGAATTCTGGGCAATCAGTGTGGATGTGTTTGCTGTGTAGGGAAAGTGGAAAGTTGCTTTCTGTTTCTACTTGATGTTTTTTTTTTAAAGTAAACAAATGAGGCCAGGACTTAAGCATATGCTGGCAGTTGTAGGTGACTCAACTTTCTCAAACGAATATGTAGACCCCTCAGCACAGGTTTGTGTATTGTGTTTGCATGGCCAATGGCAAGGAGCAAATGTGTGTGAATCGAGGTTGATGCTCTCTGCAAGAGTGTGCCCACTTATCCTGTGTTAATCAGTCATGAGAGCAAACACCCAACACTGACTACATGTACACCAGAAAGCAGCTTATTGCGAGAAAACTGTGTTCCTGTTTACATGCACAGTTTAAGCGCACTGCAAGGTAATTACATTTTCCTGCGACGCATGTGTAAAAAATAAAGTCAGAGAAAGACTTCAATATTTTACTCTCCATTGATTCACTTTATTTCCAGATATTCCAGAGTTGTTGCTGTGTTTGTTTCCTTAACTTACTATGGCGACCTGCAGCTGAATTGAGATACAGTAGTGGGGTTTCCCTCATACATAAAACTCTGGGATTCCCCCAATGTACCAGTGCATATATTTGCAGACGTTAGGGAAAGTCGATATTTTACATTTGTGTGTATAAATGGGGTATAGTTTGTGTATGTGATTTTCCCACTGTACTCCCAAAAATGTTGAATTCTTAATGCAATAATTATTCGAAAAGTAAAATACAACTAGAATTTCACCAAATTTTACTTTGCTGGCCATAAATACAGTGAAATGCACTTTAAAACCTTAACGTGCACACTAAAACTCGCAGTTATAACTGAATGCATTGGGTGGCGCTGTGGACACAAGATGATCACATTTGATGACACATGAGAGAATGGCGCTGTCTGGCTCCAGGCGCAGTGAAGTTCAGAATTACTGTAATCAAAATGATCAACATGTTGTGTGCAATCTTTGTCAAGTGAAACTGAGCTATAGTAATAGCACCACCGCAGTGAGAAAACATATGAAGTTCAAACACTGAACTGTCTGTATTGATCAGTCAAATGAGGAAAAGCAGCTGTCCATCACTGCATTCAGCACTGCAGGTAGGTGCAGATTTACCCCTGAGCAAGCCAAGAAGACCAATCACCTTTATGTTTCGTCGAGGGAGACTGGTTTAAGGAAGTCATACTTGAGCAAGACTTAAGACATTCCCTCACGGAAAACCATAATTGCGAGAACAGAGCTTCAATTTTAAAGCATGGTTTCCAATATCAAAACTACTTTGATGGTCGACTTCTTGGTTATTACATCTTACAGTTGGACAGCATTAACTACGGAGTCCTATGGCACTATTACGTGTCATTTTATCACTGATGGGAAGGTGAACAGTTATTAAAGTGCTTCAAGAAACTTGGTTGCATAGCAAACCTTTATCTGTGTGTCCCTGCAACGTTTGTGCCGGCAGAGTGCATTTTCTCTGCAATAGACCTGTTAACAGACTAAGGAGCTGACTTTCATCCGAGTATGTGAATATATTTTGAGCACATAAAAAACTAATACACATAATGGTTAGGCGCTTACCACACAGAGAAATGCCAGTTTCTGAGTTTATAGTTCTTAACATGAGCTGCTTCTGTATTATTTGAACTTTAATAAAGCTATAACACATTAAATATAACAGCATTTGTAACACCGGGATGTTTCCTTTAAAGAGCTCCTGCTCCGCTTATTCCACAACGAGACTGCTTCTGAATTTACTTCTTAAATTTTTCTAATTCCCTAATACTTTGGGATCTACATAGGAGGTGTGAAAGTTTAGAGTGCATCTGGACTGTGATCTGTGTAATTATTCCTCTCCTCAGTCAGGCGTGAACTGCAGTGTTGCTCTCGCGCGTCATTAGTTTAATAGGATTTCATTTTACATTAAATGAGATCAAACGATTATTCATTTATTTATTTTTTTCTCGACGTTGTCGATAATGTCGACTAATCGTTTCAGCCCTAATGCAAATGATAATATGCTTTTAAGCTAACCTACTTTGGTTACTTGAATAAATCTGGGTGTCTGTCTTTCAGGTGCTTTATTAAGTTTGATGTGTTTCCTCCTTTCGTCAGAAAATTGTGACAGCACCGTTTACAAATAGGTTTTTGCTGATCTGTGATGTTTCCCTTTTCATCAGCCTCAAATACAAAGAATTTCCAAACCTGGCTTTTTCCACTTTTCTTTTAGACCAGATTAAGTTGAGACTCCGCAGCAGCTTTGCTTGTTGTCATCTTTTGCTTGTTGTGAGCGTTAAGTTCCCGACTCTGATTGGGTACTCTGGTACCTTCAGAAATTCTGGTATTGTAAAAAAAAAAAATTGTTTCAGTACCGACTTGGTACCGGAGTACTGGTATTTTTGACAACACTTATGTTCATATTATTTCACATGATAACCATTATGTGCCGAGTGTTTATATATGTTCTGTATGTTAATTGTGGCAGTCTACTTTATTAGCAGTTTCTTTTTCTCCACTTTGGGTGAGCTTAAATGCTTTTGTTCTATACATTTTTGTTTACACACATTGCTTATTTAACAATTTAATATGACTTCTCCGGAACGCTCATTGTCACCTGTAACAGGTAAAGGTCATGCAAAGAGGAGGTGGGAACCAACTGAACAGTAAACAGTTCTAAAAAAGTTATAATGTCAAACTTAACTTAAAACACACAAACACCGACACACATGCAACATGGTCATGTTCTCTCTCTCTCTCGAACTGGCATCTCCGGCTGCCCTTTATCTCACTCTAGCACCGGCCATGCGCCCTCCTCCTCGTCACCTAAATAGGTGCAGGTGAAAGGAATGCTGGTCATGTGTCTTGTTTGCTGTCATGCCATTGTTGATTGGCTTATCCGGCGGGAAACCTGTTCCGGTGGGAAACATTAAAGATGCCATTTAGATACTGTGCTATTGATGCTGTCAGACCATGCACCAACTATCATGCCACGTTCCAAATCACTGAGATCAAAGTTCTTTCCCCATTCTGATGGTTGATGTGAACACTAACTGAAGCTCCTGACCCATATCTGTATGATTTTTATGCACTGCACTGCTGCCACACGATTGGATGATTAGATAATCGCTTTGATGATTGTTGGTGCCAGACTGGTTGGTTTGAGTATTTCTGTAACTGCTGATCTCCTGGGATTTTCACGCACATCAGTCTCTAGAATTTACTTGGATTGGTGCCAAAAACAAAAAACATTAATTGAGCGGTAGTTCTGTGGACAGAAATGCCTTGTTGATGAGAGAGCTTAACAGAGAATGGCCAGACTGGTTTGAACTGACAATTCGGTGAGAAGAATATAATCTCAGAATGCTATTCTGAGATGCGGGTTGTTGCAGTTTTGGTGGCACAAAGGGGAGCTACACAATATTAGGCAGGTGGTTTTAATGTTGTGGCTGATTGGTGTAAATCAGGGGTGCCCAAACTTTTTCCTATGAAGGGCCAAAAATCAAACTTGATTGAGGGCCATGGGCCAAAAGTAAATTTTGCATCATAAATCAAACTGTATTACATTAAAGTTGCTATGGGTTTATTTATTTCATAATATTTAAAATAAATATAAAACAACTTTAATCTGATTAACTAATGCAGTTTTATTTGTAAAGTTTTGCATTTTAATGAACTTATTACAATACAACCAACAATCCCCAAGTGTTCAATGTACAATACAGTTCAATGCCAAATACACAAGCAATAATAAAAACCATGTGGTTGCAATGTCAGTGACCTAATGAGAGATATGAAGCTGGTCCTTATTTTTCAGAAGTTTTTCAAGATTGGGCTGTAGCTGACTTACAAAGACAAGATATTATGTAGGTGAGAGTCAGTTATTTTGCTTCTGAGTTTACTCTTGTTCAAGTTCATCAGACTGAAAGTACTGCCAAACAGAAACAGCATCACTTGTGCCTGCTTACACATCTTTGGGTACCTGCTAATTTGTGAGAACATTCGTACCTGAGAAGGACAAGCTGCTTCTGCAGCCACTACAAGACATTCCTTGACGAACTCTCCAGTAGCGAAGGCTCTTCCTCTTTTAGCAATTGGAGCGGAAATCTGATAACTGGCCCGTGTGCTGCTTTCTTGTGCTGATGAAGGACGTAGCATATCGAAGTTCATATCGAAGTTCAGCAAGCAGCTCGTTAGCCTTCTGTTTTCGCGCCTCGCCGCTGTGCTTTGAGAAAGCTGCAGAATGTTTTGTTTCATAATGACGACGGATATTGTACTCTTTTAAAACAGCAACAGACTGTTTGCAAACTAGACATACTGCCTTTGATTTGACTTCCGTGAATAAAAACTCATCTTGCCAAACTTTTTTAAAATTTCTTTTGTCTGTGTGCCACTGCCTTGATTTCTCCATTATTGCGTTTAATTTGTTGACGTTAATTGACGTCAAGTGTCGCAAAGCACGCGGTGCTGCACCTTGAATTGCGCATTTACAGGACAAAATCTAATTAATTTACATTTAAACATTTAATTTCAGTTTACTCTGTTGTAGTTCAACAATAAAACAAACAAAAATGTTATGGCAAATTAGAAATGACGATCTGTGTCGAAGGTATGTAGGGCCAAATCAAAGGTTACCACGGGCCAACTTTGGCCCGCGGGCCCTAGTTTGGGCATCTCTGGTGTAAATGCATGATGAGATACAGTAACTGTATTTTTTTTTTTTATTTGGGATTGAAGAATCACATTCTCTGTGACATCATCTGCCGTGGTCAGGTCGCATTAGCTGCATGAATGCCTGCATTTGCTGCTGCCCGTGGTTTACTTGGGCCTCTAGAAGCTTTGAGCTAGCTTTACTAAGTGCTCTTATCAGTTTAATAGGACCCTCAGAATTCCACAAACCTCCTTTGCTCCCTCTCATTATAGTATTCTGCAGCTAGTAATTGTATGCCACTGATAATCTGTCTCCTGTTCTTAGGACTGTGCATATCTGGTTATAGCTAGTGTTCAGTTTGAGATTTTACTTTACACACATCCCTCATCTATTCATCTGTTTTCAGCTAAAATATAGTACAACTGTTGTGTAGGTGATGTGTGTAATTACTGCGCCACTAGTGATATCAAACAGTATTGCAAAAATTGTTTCCAAACAAGTTTCCCTAGCACTTCCTCTGTCATCCATTGTTTGCCAAACAAGTTGTCCCACCCCAAATTCCAACATCACACAAAGATGGAATGTTGCCTCCAAATGTTCCAGTACCATGACATAAGCAGCATTATGCAGAGTTACTGACAAGCGGCATCTCTCATCAGACATTTACGTAATCATTTCAAGTGTTGCATCCATGTTCCTTCTACTGCGTGAGAGAGCTGGGTTCTTGTCCCAAGTCATAGTTGCATAATCACAGATGAGCAAAATTCAGAGGTTCCATTTTCCCTCTAAGATTACATAGATGGTTAGGTTTAGGGTTTGGGGGTAGAATTAATCAAATAAGCAATCCTTTTCAGTGTATTACATCCTTTACAGCTAAAATCAACTTGCTATACAACTAATTTCTGCTTGCATTTAATCCAGAAATTGCTCACATGTGCCCTTGTGTTCAAAAAACACTTCCCCCTTTGGCCATTTGGGGCAGTGCTTCAAATTTTGTTAAGCACAGACTGAGTTTAAATCAAGAAAAGTCAACCTACTGTTTCTGAATCCGCTGTGAGATTTAGTCTGCAAACTCACTCCATTGGTTGAACCAGAAGTTGAGATGTTGAGCCACGTAAACTATCTGAGCTGATTGATTATCAAAGAGCCACAGTATTTGCACTGTTCACAAGAATCTACAGATTGTTCACTAATTTTCTCTGCATAAGATAAACCATTTTAACATCAGAAATATTACAAAAATGACCTTTTTAAGTTCTATTGATTCCTGTGCAGAAATGAAACCGCAGTGTCAATCGATTTAGTGAAGTTGATCATGACCACAAACGCGATCATCTGTAGCCTGTGGGATTTTAACTGCAGCAGATGTGTAACACAGCACTGTCTATGGATTGATAACATGACTCGTTACTCGTTCACTACTGTACAGCTCAATTCAGCCTAAACTGTATCTAGAGATGTTGTGTGAGAAAGGTAAAGTTTATGTTATGATACACAGGATGCCCGTTCAGTCTTTTGCTTAGCTGCAGAATGCTTTTGTCTAGCCCCAGCATTGGCCTACTTTTTGGAGAGCTCTGGCTTTGTGCCCTACAAGGCTGTTGCTGTGTTCCTTGCCCTGGCCACATGGCTCCATGCACATTTAAAGTTTCTCAAATTCTGATTTACCTCCACTCAGTTAATTGATTATTAATCACTTCATCATATAGCATATTTCATAACACCTACTCTATCGACATATAGGCCTACCCTTTTGTTGTGTAAAGAAATCTATGGATGGGGTTTAGCCTCACCTTACTATTATTAAACTGTTGCCTCTTTATGCCAGAAAGTTTTTATCTGTTTGGAGTTTTTACATTACATTTTTGCAGTGTGTTCTGCAATATATATGATTTCTTTGACATTTGTCAAGTCACACTGTGTTCACTCTGTGACACAGATGCAGTTTAGACTTTTCTTTCTTCTTTTCCTTTCATGCACATTAATGTGCCAGATGCTCCATTCCAATACCACATAGGCAAGTCAGAGTCCACTGAAGAATGTAAAACAAAACCAATATGGATTTCTCCTCCTCATTGAGCTTTTTGCTTATTCACACTCAAACACGTCTGTAAGCATCTGTTTGAATATTTGCTTAACTTCAACATTTTGGCACTAGGACTGGGTGAAATGGCCAAAAATATTATCACAATAGTTTTTGTCAGATCGTTTGATATGACAACACTATGGATCATGAAAACTTTTTGTGACAGTGCTATGAATCTTGAAAAAACTTTTCAATAAATAGTACATAAATAAATAGCAATGGTTGTTGTTTTTGTGTTCAGTAGATAGATTCATATTGCATTGTTCGGTACAAACCGATATTATATTAGCTTGATAGCTAGCTAGAGGCTAACCTTATTTCCATGACAGCAGTTCTATGTAGCCACTAGCCTGCTAATACTTGCTAACCAGCTGATTTTATGACTGTGATTCAGTTAGATAGTTGTGTGTATAACTTTGCTGAACTGCTTGTGGAGGTATTTTAAAGCCTACCTTTAAACTCAGTGCCTCTTTTCTTGATATCATGGGAAAAGAATTGTGGAGCTCCACAAGTCTGGTTCATCCTTGGGAGCAATTTCCAAATGCCCAAAGGTACCACGTTCATCTGTGCAAACAGTAGTACGCAAGTATAAACACCATGGGACCACGCAGCCATCATACCTCTCAGTAAGGGGACACATTCTGTCTCCTAGAGATGAAGGTAGTTTGGTGGGAAAAGTGCCAATCAATCCCAGAACAACTGCAAAGGACCTTGTGGTGATGCTGGAGGAAACAGGTAGACAACTCTCTACACTACCGGTGAAAAGTTTTGAAACACTTGAGTGAAATGTCTCTAATGATCTTAAAATCTTTTGATCTGAAGGCGTATGCTATAGGCGTATGTTTGAAATTAGTTTTGTAGGCAAAAATATCATTGTGCCACCTTAATGTATTTAATTATAAAACAAAAATTTAATAAAAAAAAAAAAAAAAAAAGGTTTTTGAAATTGATTACTTGGACCAAATAATGAAGAAAAGCAGCCAATAAGTGCCCAACATAGATGGCAACTCCTTCAATACTGTTTAAAAAGCATCTTGGGGTGATACCTCAAGAAGTTGGTTGAGAAAATGCCAAGAGTACATGTCTGCAAATTCTAGGCAAAATAGATGCTCAAATGTAACACCGTTTTTATTTATTTTGGATTTTGTTTAGTTACAACATAATTCCCATAGTTCCATTTATGTTATTCCATAGTTTTGATGACTTTATTATAAAAAAATTTCACATTTTAGAATAATAGTAAAGAATGAGTAAGTGTTTCAAAACTTTTGACAGGTAGTGGATATCCACAGTAAAAGAAGTCTTATATCGACATAACCTGAATTGCTGCTCAGCAATGAAGAAGCCACTGGTCCAAAACCTCCATAAAACAGATATGAATATTAAAAGATTAGATCAACAGTTTGATTTGAAGCTGAATGACAACAATCCAGTTTTGTGTTTAAATATTTTTGCATTCATAATATATGTGAATGGGACATATAGGATGCATTTTGACAGATGACAGACAAAAATGGGGGTTCAGTGGTGTCCACTGAGAGAAATTTTAAATATGTTAAAGTATGGATGGTGGAAAAGTCTGGAAGTGAGACTCTACTAACAAACAATTTACATAACAGTGAAACATAAAAATACAGTTTGCTTAATTTAAGTATAAATAGGCTTTTGTTGCCCCATGCCATGATAACATATCTGATTAGTTTTCACAAAAGAGCTGGGTGTGCTTTATTCCCACTCTAGAGAGAAATATTTATCTCTAGTACTGAACGTGCTGTTCCCACGCCGCACGTGTATTCACGTATGCTTACACAATCAATTAGCTAGGTATCAGATAACTAGCAAAAAGATTTAGATCTTGGTCCATACTGAATTGTCCTTCGGTCCAGATCCGGACTGGAGTCTGCCCCTTTAGTACCCCTGCCCTAAACAATACTTCCTCATTCAAATTTTCAACTAAGATTCACTTAATCAATTCAGCCAAAGCATGTTAGACCACCATCATAAGATCTGTCTTGAGACCGGTTCTTGAACAATGTTTGTCGCCTAGTTTAGACATAAATGAAATTAGCCCGGTAGGCACAACGTTATGAAAGAACCCGTGTTCAGCAAGTAGCTGCGGTTTCAATGACACCCATTCCTTACTAAGTGTTGTGACGATAGCCTGACAGGGTGTAGTACTACTTCAAAATATCAGTGGATCATGGCTGCCATTGTTCATGTATATTCATGTAGAACCCTTCAAACATTTCTTCACTTTATACGTCATTATAACTTCAGGGATGTGTACAGAGGAGGTGTAAGTCACACACCTCAGAATTGTTAAAGGTTTTTCTTTCCAACTCTGCTTATTTGGCTCACTTGTTATACCACATAGGTGCTCTGTGCCAGCTGCCTGCTCTTTGACATGTCATGTAGGAATTGTGCTGCAAACAAAGACCAGGATACTGTGTGCATCATTTAAACCCACTTAATTATGTGATTTATGTGCCAGTGCAATCAATAACGTTAACCCTCAGTTAACATTATTTATTACTACGAGTTTGAATTTTTCTGCTGCCTGGCTAGAAATTATTGGAGAGGGCGGTCAGTGTTATCACACTATTTTCTTAAAGGGATACTTCACCCAAAATGAAAATGATGTAATTTACTTGTTTTTCCACACCTGTATGACTTTCGTTCTTGCGTGGAACACATTTTTTTTTACACCTTTTTACTTCCATGGCATTGTTTTTCTTACAATGCTGAGAACTGGGAAGTGCAAACAGGGTTGGTAACTGAAGTTTATTTTCTAGTAACTTTTCACCTGTAATCTGTGGTGAATTGGCCTAACATCTGAACACCCTCATAAAGGTGTCAGTCAGGGCCAGGTAGAAATTAACAAGGTAACCTGGTCCATCAATAGCCAAGGTCAGGGTTAATGTGTGGTCAGTGCTGCGTCAAAGCCACTATAATCCCAAGTACATGCCTAGCTTTTCAATACAGTCAACAGAAAATCTAAATACCAACAAGGGCAATCGAATTATGGTAACAACTTTTGCTTAAAAAATCTGGAAAGTCAGAGGAAAATGAAGTGCTTGTTCATATAACAAATTGTAAAGTTTATATCGATACTACAACGATGGATGGATGGATGGCATACTTTTATGATTGGTTAATAGGCTTGGAGTTTTGTAAAAAAAAACTAAAAATGTTTTTTTAAACAATGTGGGACTTCTATCAACCATATTTCACTTTATACTGTGTTTTAAGTTTCACATATAATCAAGTTTAGGCCTATATGCTACGACTGGTGGACCTGGACTATATTAGTTGATCATTTGTTTTTTGGACCTTCTGTTTTGACATGGTGGCATTTAGAGCATCAATTCCTTTAAAAAACAAACAAATAGGATTGAGCTAATAAAAAATAATGATACTTTAAGGGCTCATTTCCTGTCTATTATTTGCATTATCTGATAGTTTATGCAAAGTATGATAGTGGCTTAGGTGGTGAGTGTTGTGGTACAGTTGAGGCTCTGGTCTGCTTTGGCAAGAAGATTAGGGCTAAAGCTAACAGGAAATGTTTAGGGATTTTGCTGGGCGCCTGTCCTCTCTAGACCTACTCATCCAGACAGACTGAGAGAATAAACACGGGCACAAATTGAAGTGATCTGTCGCATCAAATAGAGCACCGGCAAATTGATTGCCATCGTTTATTTTGTTGTGTCCAATCACCCGTTTTCTTTCCTGCCACATACTTTCAGTCCAAGACCCAAACCAACAAATCAGCGGCCTGTGCCAAGTCCAAGGTCATAAACTGGTTTGGATAAAATATGAATGCACTGGAAACCTCCATCATAATAAATACATTGGTGACCTATTTAAAACTCTAAATGACTAAATTAGTACAGCTAGTTTGTCAATACAGTAAATGTGATGATGCAGGTGCATTGAGACAGCTGATTCTTATTTCTCATGAAGAGGTCTAGTTTCAACTTTCGGAGGAGGTTGTGTAACTGACCTTTTGGTCTAAAAAAAAGAAAAATGTGTTTGTGCATTGTTACGGAAAGTAGACTAATTTGGAAAAGGCAGATTTCTCATATTTTGCCCTTATTAAAGGAATGCTCCAGGTTCAATACAAGTTAAGCTCAATCGACAGCATTTGTGGCATAATGTTAATTACCACAAAAAATCATTTCCTCCTTTAAAAAAAGCAATCTGGGTTAAATCGAGGCACTTACAATGAAAGCGAATGTGGCCAATTTTTTGAGGGTTTAAAGGCAAAAATGTGAATCTTATAATTTTATAAAAGCATTACATTAATTCTTCTGTTAAAACCCCTGTATTATTTGAGCTGTAAAGTTGTTTAAATAGTCATTTTTACAGTCCATTTAGGGTTTGTTGGCTTTAACTTTACACAGAAATGTTTAAAATCATGTTAACATGCATATTGTTTATGTCTTTGTGAAACCGTGAGGATTTTAATGTTCAAAGATTTGCCTCAATTAACTTCCATTGTAAGTGCCTCACTGTTACACAGATTTTTGCTTTTGTCAAAGTAAAGGAGAACGAGTCTAAATTAATTTGTGGTAATATAATAACATTATATCACAAATGCTGTCTATTGAGCTTACCTTGTATTGAACCCTTTAAGTCTCATCCTAACTAGGTGCAACATTGAAAGTTTCAAGAGTCAAGTAAGTCCTCACTGAAAGCGAAAATGCTGCACGAAGCAACAAAATCCCAGCCAATAAGAACTATATTCTGGGATAAGGCACAACATTTGTTCAGTGAGATTTTACTGTGGGTGGGACTACCCATCACAATGCGACAAAAATATAAACTGCAAAATATATATTTTTTTGGTCAAGCGACACTATTGACACTTCGCTCTTGGTTTGGATAAAAGCTCAAATGTATATATTTGAGATTTTGTCCTAGCATCAAGTGATTTTTATTATTTTTACTAGCATTGAGACTAGTAACTCTGTGCAAAAATGGTCAGTTTTGTTGGATCAGAACACCTGTTTTGAAAGCGATCTGTTTCCTAGTTCTGGTTTTGTCCTCGGTGTCTGCTCGACCCATACTTCTGTGCATCTTTGTAAGTGCATCTTCATAAAGCTAAATGGGAGACGATGTTGTCCTGCTGAGTTCCCATAAGCTTCATGGCTAATGGAAGAGCAGCGGTCACTCTGATTTGCCTGTGGGCCACATGGCCTCCTATGAGGCGAGAGAAAATGTCTAAATGTGAACTCAGCCAGCCTGATACTCAGCTCCTCGTTTATGGTAATTTAACTGTGATAGATCATTGATATGCTCAGCATCACTGGAGAAACAGAAGGCAGTTGTGAAAATTCAGAGTGTGTATGTGTGTGTATATATATATATATATATATATACACTGCCTGGAGAGGGCCTAAAAGCCAGCCTTCACAGAAGTTTCAGCTACTTTCCCCCCCCATTCAACAATTTTTGTTTTGTTTTGGAAGGGAATGTAAACATCTTGTCTCTTTGTTTGCATTTTTCCTTTTTTTTTTCTCTCTTTTTTTTTTTTTGTCATGACATGTCAGGTTTTGCTGCGTTTTTGTCTGGTGAGTAAAAAGATATGCTTCTAGGACCGCATGAAAAATTGGAGCCAAAGGCTCAAAAACTATAAATATCTCTACACAGGCCTAAAATGAGGATCATGTGTGATATGAAGACATGTAAACTGAGTCTTTTTAGATCCTAGGGAGTCTTCTTTATCTCATTTTTTTCTGTCTGCTTTGAGTCTTTATGAAAACACAATGTGAAAGAGTGTGTTGAATCACTCCATTTGACCTACATTTGAGTTGTACATGTTGTTTTTTACCTCCTGCTCCACCTCTCCATCTCTTCAGCTTGATTCCATTTATAAGTAGAGCCATTCATGAACCCTAAGCCAAAAATGATTTCCATGATTTAAATCTATTTGGAGCATGCCTTTAGAATATAGATCATTGGATATGTTTAGTGTGAGGATCACAGTAAGGCTGAAAAAGCCTTAGAAATAGAGACAAAACAGAGGTTTTGAAGGTTGTATTTATTAGGGGTCTACCCATTTACCTTGGCACGTTGCATTGTGGTTCAGAAATGTGAATATGCCAATTGTGGAGATTGAACTAGTTTTTTTTTTTTTTATTATTTTAGCCTCTGTTATATCCAATACGTGCAACATCCTACACCTATGTAATGTGGGCATACAAATGTAAATCACTTCATTGCACAGGAGCTCTAAAATACAAATGCAAACTTGCAGTCACAGGTGCTGTACGATTAGTACGACTGAAACTGAGAAAAACTGATATTTGCATGCCAAATATCGACATTATTATTAAAATTTTTCCACTTTAATATTGTAGTAATGGGAAAAAAATGATCTTTGCCAAATTGATCTAGGAATTCATCAACAGTCCCTTAGAAGGTGCAGTTATCATGCTTTACACATAATCACCCTCCCTTACTAAAATGTATCACGATTTTACAATAGTAACATTAACTGACATGTTTTGACACAAATGTATCATATAAAATAGGGTAACATTTTAGGTGACATACATTATACTTTTGTGTATTAAAACTGTGTTGTAATAATGTTTTTAAAGTGTTTAGGCTACTATTGTATTCATCAATACTACAATTTATTTTCAGAAAGACTAACTAAAGACTTTTTTTTTAAACAAAAAAAAAAACAACAACTGTAGTTTAAACTCATTCATATTTTGTGTCCATTTGTTTAAAATGTTTGGGAAGAAGCCATGTATTGAGCAGCATAATCTACAGTCAACCAGTAATTATCGCAAAATAAAGCTCTTTAGGGTCCAGATAATACTGTTGGATCTGACTGTACATTATTCCTTATTCTACAGTTTTATCATTTATATATACTTTGGGCTACTTAACCCACAGGCATACATTTGTTGCTCTCAAAATCCCAGTGTCAATACCTTATCACGGACATTTCTATAGACACACTAAATCTTTATGTATGTATGTTGAAGGTTTGAACCATTAATCATTATCTCCTCGTGGTTGCTATAATGTTGTTCTCGCTCTCGGTGGGGCTCGTGTTGAGTTGTGTGTGGATACTGCTGAGAATAGCATGGGCCTCCACACGGGCTACATCTCCGCGGTAAAGCGCTCAACAAGCCACGTGATAAGATGCACGGATTGATGGTCTCGGACGCGGAGGCAACTGAGATTCATCCTCTGCCACCCGGATTGAGTCACTGCGCCACCACGAGGATTTAGAGCGTATTGAGAATTGGGCATTCCAAATTGGGGAGAAAAAAAAAAAAGACAACACTGTTTTGCACTGGGTCGTTTTATTGCTTCTTGCAAGTTGTTCCTTGTTTCATTATGTCTTAGAGTGTGTCTTTATTGCTGTGACTCGCCCATACATGCTTTCCTTAAGTAAACACCTAATCACAAGTGCTGATAATGAAGAGCAGAATCCCATTAGTTGTTGGATAATTTTTTACGTTGATTTAAGGGTTTTACCATTTAGGCCGAGGAGCTTAGAGTGTGCAAACATGTGCCTTCATGTATGTACGTTCTGACTTCTAAATCTAGTCAAGGTGAAGATCTCAAGTTACGGTGTGTGACTATTTGAAACAAGAGTGAGAAAGAGAATACTTACAATGAGCTGCCCCAGCTGTTGTTCATAAGTCATCTGATAGTTGTCTTTGGAAGACCGATGCACAGTGCAATATTTTTACCATATCTTTACCTCTCACGTGGATCTGAGCTGGACTGGTTGAACTGGACTTGAGCAAGATTAGGGAGAAGATTAATATGGAATATAATATGTTTGGTATCGAGCAGTTTGGATACTGTTGTCTGTGCAGTTTGCATTAGTGTCCAAACATGGAATGTCAAAGAGATATGAAAACACAGCTAAACAGGCTGTTGAATAAAGATGAGGTGTCAGGTTGTTGTATTTTGCCATGTAAAATCTGTCTAATGATTAACAGCCTGTTTCATTCACACAGTTAAATTCTCAACCTTTGTTGCCCTGACCAGAAACGCAGTAGGTATAAAATTGCAATAGTTTATGACAGCTTCCACTCGGACACCATTTCCCAACTAAATTATGTTTTTAAGCTTGTGCAGCATTATCCAACATTAGTCCCCTTATACTGTGAGAATGTTTGGCACATGTTTTGGTTCATTCTCAGTGGTAATGTCCATTCTGTTTGGGTGAGATGGGCTTCCATTAGAACTCTAATGCATTGGGCTTAAGTCAGAATAACTTTCACCATGCTTTAGGATTTCACGCCATGCATAGAAACAATGAGTGGAAGAGGTGTAAGCTTGCTGCTCCACCACCCACATTTTTTTTTCCCCAATGCTAATGGAGAAATTTCAGCAAGTCACTCTTGTGGTTTGTTTTCACATGAGGTCTTTTGTTCTCTGTAGTTTAGAATGTCCTCAGCAGGTGTTTGGGAGATGGCCCTTGATGAATGATGAGACATTGTGCTGAGTGATCGCTCAGTGTTACTGTCCTCTTTATAGGACAGAGGAGAGTTTATTTCTTATTCTTTTATTTATTTATTTTTCACATTTCAAAGAGGAGCTGACATTGTCTTGGCTGGAATGCTCTTGTATTGTGTGCATAGGGATGCTGGTGATTTTAAAGCATTCTTACGTTTGTCTCTGGTCTCTGTGTTGCAGGCACTTTGGTCATCATGTTTATTGTTCAGAAGAGATTCCCTCTGGCCCAGGACACCCTGCACAGGATGACAGCCCTTACTCAATGCCGGAACCGGGGACTGACGAAAAGGTATCAACTACTCTGCTATTACTAACTAAATCCACCAAACCAAACTTTCTACACACTCCATAAATAGTGAAATCAATCATTTAAAGATCAAGTTAATGTAACCTACTCCAACCACATGTAGACTAATAAACATCAGCATATAAACCCTTTTACAACCCATACTTGAACACAAATCAAATACAAATCATCCTCAATCACAGCTAGTCATGTGACCAGATCTACACCCAAAAACCCTGTTATCCAGATTCCAGTCAGTATGTTTACATGCACATAAAAAATTTAATTTCAGTTGGACTAAAATAATAATTTGTCTTTTAAGAATGTTATGTGAAAGACTGAAATCACAGTGATCAGAATTTTGCGAGGTTGAACTAACAGACAGCTCGGCTTCTTCCAGCATGTTTTCAAGTTAATTGACCATTCGCTAATCCCCTCCTTAAAAGCACTTCTGACCAATTACACTGACACGCGTTTGCTGTTTTCCAGTGATAGCATATGGAATAATGTGTGTTTGAGTACTTATAAGCTGGGTTCAAAAATACATATGTAAAACCTGTTGTTGTCGTGTCATTTGTAATAGTGACACGAGTTACCCAGAGATGTTACCCTCTGTGTTTTTCTTTCTTTGTTTTTTAAATAATCAGGAGAAGAGCATGTTATGGATTAAACTGTATCAGCCCTCATTCCAAAATAAACATATAACATCTGCAACGACACCTACATTTGCTCCAAGTTAAATTAAAGCTAATAACTGAATATTAATTTGTTTATTTATTGATTCAATTCATAGTAAATTAACAGTTCACAGCATCAAAATGAATGTTATGAGATGTTATAAACGCCCTGTTCACTTACGCTAATGTTATTAGATGTGTTTTTCTTTTAAAAAGTGACCGTAATAATCGTTTGCCTTGATTCTGATTCACAATGTCCTCTGTTTTTAATCAAATTACTGTGTAATTTAACAATTTAATAATTTATTCTTTCAAAAACTTCAGATAAATATGCACTACAATGATATTTTAATACACACTTCATAATCGTATTTAATCAAATTACACAATGATGACTAAGACTTTATAGATATTATGGTTAATGCATGGTTTTCTGTAAGGCTGCTTTGAAACATTGTGCGTTGTGATATGTGCTATACAAACAAAAATGACTTGACTTGTCAATCTCCCATTCATTCCAATGGTGAGTTCTGCAGAGCTTGTCAGAGCAAGCCACCGTAACCAAGGGGGGGCAGAGCAAAGGGTCAATTGGACCACAGTCAGTGGTGGACGAAGTACACATACCATGTACTTGAGTTGAAGTAAAGATACTCAAGGTAAAATATTACTCAAGTAAAAGTAGAAGTTCTGCCTTTAAACATTCACTTGAGTAAAAGTACAAAAGTATTTGCCTTCAAATGTACTTAAGTATCCGAGTACTATGATTTTTTTATGGCCATAATGTCCTATTATAATTTGTCACAAGACTCTTGCTTAACTCAGTCTACATGAAGACTAATGTCACTCTTGGCACACCAATCTATTAATAAAATGACATTAATTAGTCAGATATATATATATATATTTATTTTATTTTATTTATTTATTTTATTTATTTGAATACATTTTTTGTTTAATTTTGGAGGGAAGGGGACTGTTCCCATAAAGTATAATACATTTACAGTATTTACAGTATATATTTTTCTCGAGTGTCTATGGTCATAATTATTAACATCCTAATGTTATGATACATTCACATAAACCTGCACAACGCCATTAAATAAATAAATAAATATACACACACACACACACACACACACACATACATGGACTATATATAAATACACTCACCTAAAGGATTATTAGGGACACCGGTTCAATTTCTCATTAATGTAATTATCTAATCAACCAATCACATGCTTCAATGCATTTAGGGGTGTGGTCCTGGTCAAGACAATCTCCTGAACTCCAAACTGAATGTCAGAATGGGGAAGAAAGGTGATTTAAGCCATTTTGAGCGTGGCATGTTTGTTGGTGCCAGACGGGCCGGTCTGAGTATTTCACAATCTGCTCAGTTACTGGGATTTTCACGCACAACCAACATTCTAGGGTTTACAAAGAATGGTGTGAAAAGGGAAAAACATCCAGTATGCGGCAGTCCTGTGGGCGAAAATGCCTTGTTGATGCTAGAGGTCAAAGGAGAATGGGCCGACTGATTCAAGCTGATAGAAGAGCAACTTTGCCTGAAATAACCACTCGTTACAACCGAGGTATGCAGCAAAGCATTTGTGAAGCCACATCACGCACAACCTTGAGGCGGATGGGCTACAACAGCAGAAGACCCCACCGGGTACCACTCATCTCCACTACAAATAGGAAAAAGAGGCTACAATTTGCAAGAGCTCACCAAAATTGGACAGTTGAAGACTGGAAAAATGTTGGCTGGTCTGATGAGTCTCGATTTCTGTTGAGACATTCAGATGGTAGAGTCAGAATTTGGCGTAAACAGAATGAGAACATGGATCCATCATGCCTTGTTACCACTGTGCAGGCTGGTGGTGGTGGTGTAATGGTTTTCTTCGCACACTTTAGGCCCCTTAGTGCCAATTGGGCATCGTTTAAATGCCACGGCCTACCTGAGTATTGTTTCTGATCATGCCCATCCCTTTATGGCCACCATGTACCCATCCTCTGATGGCTACTTCCAGCAGGATAATGCACCATGTCACAAAGCTCGAATCATTTCAAATTGGTTTCTTGAACATGACAATGAGTTCACTGTACTAAAATGGCCCCCACAGTCACCAGATCTCAACCCAATAGAGCATCTTTGGGATGTGGTGGAACGTGAGCTTCGTGCCCTGGATGTGCATCCCACAAATCTCCATCAACTGCAAGATGCTATCCTATCAATATGGGCCAACATTTCTAAAGAATGCTTTCAGCACCTTGTTGAATCAATGACACGTAGAATTAAGGCAGTTCTGAAGGCTAAAGGGGGTCAAACACAGTATTAGTATGGTGTTCCTAATAATCCTTTAGGTGAGTGTGTGTATATATATATATATATATATATATATATATATATATATATATATATATTCTATGTTATGGGAGCAGCCAATTTCCCTCCAAAATTAAACCCAAAAACGTATTAATGCAGTGTTTCTGCTACTCCCCATAAAAAAAATGCTATTATATGCAAGTCATTTTAGTGTCAACATAATAAGCAATGTACATTTATGCGTCAATATTTACCGATAATTGCTGCAATAATAGCTGCTGCTCTCTGCCCAGCTTAAAATCATTTGGAACTATTGAGAGCTACACGAATCACGTGACCGCGCGGCGGCGAGATCACTGTCGCAACCGTCTATGTTCGCAACTCTCATATTTAACGGCTCTGGGGTGCGTTTCCCGTACAACGATGTAACTTGCTGCTCCACTACCGTAGTACGATGCACTGTTGAAGAAATCAACTTGCTAGTCACAACTGTTTCCCGAAACCGTATTGTCGCAAATTGGTTGTTCAACCACATTGGTTAATGACGTCACACGTGGTGGAGTAAAAACTACTTTTAATTAATCTGTTTGCGATCGAATTAATGCTAGATATTTTGCTATAAATTACGGACATGTCATCTGAGGACTATCTCATATTTTTCTCAGTTATTTGCTTTATTTCCAGATTCAATCATAGACTCGTTCTTACGCACTAGAGCACGTTCACACATGCGCACTCTTCAAAAACGGTGCTTTAAATCTATTGACAAACTAAAAGACATAAAGGACATTTGTATGTCTTCTAAATAAAAGATACTGATTGTACTGAATGTCATCTTGCTTATTTGGCTCAAGATAGTAATTTATTAAGCCCACATGTTATAATAACAAGAAACTCTGCTTCTAACCACAGGTCGAGAGCTGTCGTTCCAACCACACAACTCTGCGATGCTATGATGATAACGACGGAACTTGCGACCATAGTTGGCTAACGATGCTTTTGGGAAACGCACCCCTGGTTCGCGCTTAGTAGATGCCGCCAAGGCAAGTTCAAAACAAAGCGCGCGCGCGCTGTACTGTGATTGGTGGCTCGTTTGACCAGTTACGTTTTTATCCACTCATAAATAAAAAGGAACGACTGATTTTGAAAATGTAGTAGAGAAAAAAGTAAGATATTTTACTTTGAAATGTAGTGGAGTTAAAGTAAAAGTCTCCCCAAATTTAAATACTTCAGTAAAGTACAGATACGCAAAAAAGCTACTTAAGTACAGTAACGAATTACATTTCGTTGTGCGCATGGTCCAAAAGAGAGTGGTGACAATGCATACTTCCGGCACTTTCTTAGCTGACATCTTTCCTTCAAATATTGGATTGCTCATTGTGTCATATTTACTGAGAAAGACGGATGAAAACTTCAGCTCGATTACACAAACTGCTGTAGCTTGATCATAATTGCGCATGTAAATGTTCTGAATTAAACTCTACAACCTCTGAAACTCTTGAAGAAACTGAGACCCCCAATACAAACTCAACAAAAAAAGTCACAGAGCTTGTGTCTTTCTCACCTTTGAGATTTAACTCTATTTGGTGAAAGGGTCTCATACAATTTGACTTCCTCAGTAGGAGGCTTGCGTGGCTGTTGCATAAGTCTGTTCCTGAATGATCTGTGAAATTGTGCAACAGTTCTTCATTCAAATAACAGGCTGTAGTTTGCATGCTGTCTATCAACAGGTTAATCTACAAAATAATTTACTGTCAGGGGCCTCAACAAAGACCTTCCTTTGAGAAAGAGACTGTGTAAACTATAGATTTAAAGCTCTAAAGGGGCATGGAGTCCTCTGGTTGCCCATATTTCTCAGTATTAGTGACTGATTGATTAATCCCACTTAAGCTAATGTTAACGTGCTGTCTTAAAAGGTAATGACGAGACAGGATGCCCAATTGAAGTGTTAAGGGTCAATCTGTAAGCTTGCCCTGTTTGAATACGACACATTTAAAATTTCACTCTCCTTGCTTGCAATCAGAAATGTTGTTGTTTTCTTGCCAAACTTGAGTGATGGCTGTTTGCCCTTGAAAACTCACCTCTTTCACTCTCAAAGCAACAAATCCTGTTCTGTCAACTTGATGTTACAGTAAATGAATAATAATACATTTTTACCGTCAATCTTGTCATTTATATAACTCAAAATATATTTATGTTGCACTTTTCCATACAATGAGAGCATAATTTTACTTTTAGTATCTTAGAAATATTGTGTATGCGTCGTGTGGACTATATAGTGATTTGAGTAATCTTGTTATGAATATATAAATATTTTAATCCTGCATTAAGTTTCTCTTTAAGAAATTTGTTCAAATTAAGCAGTCTAGAGCTTTTCTTTTCTTCTGGATTAATATGCTGTATGTTGTCCAGTCTGTATGTTGTTCCCATTTTCAGTTATGACTGTAGATTAGAGGTCGGCCGATAGTGGAGTTTGCCGATACAAAAACTAAGCTGGTGTAAAATAGGGCTGCAACTAACTATTATTTTGATAACCAATTAATCTAACAATTATTAGAACGATTATTCGACTCTTCTGTGACTATTGCAATGATTAATGATTAGCACTTAACCGATTATTCAGCTTGTGCCCCGACTTAAAAGGTTGTATTAAGCGTGCTTACTAACAATAAAGAGGACAAGATCATTGTTTAAAAATACCTCTAAATGACATTCACTGAATTAAAGGGGAAAAATACTTCACTGCAAAAAAATTAACAAAACTATTGTTATGAAATGTTTTTGTCTTTTCCATTTAAAATTGTCTAAAAATCCTTAAAACAAAATACTCTAAATATCTTATACAGTGAGGAAAATAAGTATTTGAACACCCTGCTATTTTGCAAGTTCTCCCACTTAGAAATCATGGAGGGGTCTGAAATTGTCATAGTAGGTGCATGTCCACTGTGAGAGACATAATCTAAAAAAAAAATCCAGAAATCACAATGTATGATTTTTTAACTATTTATTTGTATGATACAGCTGCAAATAAGTATTTGAACACCTGAGAAAATCAATGTTAATATTTGGTACAGTAGCCTTTGTTTGCAATTACAGAGGTCAAACGTTTCCTGTAGTTTTTCACCAGGTTTGCACACACTGCAGGAGGGATTTTGGCCCACTCCTCCACACAGATCTTCTCTAGATCAGTCAGGTTTCTGGGCTGTCGCTGAGAAACACGGAGTTTGAGCTCCCTCCAAAGATTCTCTATTGGGTTTAGGTCTGGAGACTGGCTAGGCCACGCCAGAACCTTGATATGCTTCTTACAGAGCCACTCCTTGGTTATCCTGGCTGTGTGCTTCGGGTCATTGTCATGTTGGAAGGCCCAGCCTCGACCCATCTTCAATGCTCTAACTGAGGGAAGGAGGTTGTTCCCCAAAATCTCGCAATACATGGCCCCGGTCATCCTTTCCTTAATACAGTGCAGTCAGCCCTGTCCCATGTGCAGAAAAACACCCCCAAAGCATGATGCTACCACCCCCATGCTTCACAGTAGGGATGGTGTTCTTGGGATGGTACTCATCATTCTTCTTCCTCCAAACACGGTTAATGGAATTATGACCAAAAGTTCTATTTTGGTCTCATCTGACCACATGACTTTCTCCCATGACTCCTCTGGATCATCCAAATGGTCATTGGCAAACTTAAGACAGGCCTTGACATGTGCTAGTTTAAGCAGGGGAACCTTCCGTGCCATGCATGATTTCAAACCATGACGTCTTAGTGTATTACTAACAGTAACCTTGGAAACGGTGGTCCCAGCTCTTTTCAGGTCATTGACCAGCTCCTCCCCTGTAGTTCTGGGCTGATTTCTCACCTTTCTTAGGATCATTGAGACCACACGAGGTGAGATCTTGCAAGGAGCCCCAGTCCGAGGGAGATTGACAGTCATGTTTAGCTTCTTCCATTTTCTAATGATTGCTCCAACAGTGGACCTTTTTTCACCAAGCTGCTTGGCAATTTCCCGTAGCCCTTTCCAGCCTTGTGGAGGTGTACAATTTTGTCTCTAGTGTCTTTGGACAGCTCTTTGGTCTTGGTCATGTTAGTAGTTGGATTCTTACTGATTGTATGGGGTGGACAGGTGTCTTTATGCACCTAATGACCTCAAATAGGTGCATCTAATTTAGGATAATAAATGGAGTGGAGGTGGACATTTTAAAGGCAGACTAACAGGTCTTTGAGGGTCAGAATTCTAGCTGATAGACAGGTGTTCAAATACTTATTTGCAGCTGTATCATACATATAAATAGTTAAAAAATCATACATTGTGATTTCTGGATTTTTTTTTTTAGATTATGTCTCTCACAGTGGACATGCACCTACGATGACAATTTCAGACCCCTCCATGTTTTCTAAGTGGGAGAACTTGCAAAATAGCAGGGTGTTCAAATACTTATTTTCCTCACTGTATGCTGCTTCTCATGTGAATGCATCTATTTTTAAAGGATTTTTAAATATTTGTATTTTTTATATTATATTCAACATTCTCAGATAACAATTGTATAGTTCCAAAAGTAAATGTAATAAAAAATTTGTAATGAGTTTTAGATATTTTTATTGGAAAACAAGTGAAAACAAATCAAAAATGTATTTTGCTGCATTGTATAATGGGGCGAAGACTACCCTCTCTCACCTTTCTGTTCACTTCAATCCATCTTTAACTCACAAAAAAACACTCAAACTCTCTATTATTAATAAAGCTGTATATTGACAATTTTCTTCATGATAAGAAATGCACAGTGACTTATATTATGATTCAATAAGTCACAAGCCATCGTGTTATTATCTAGCTTTAGTAAATGCGGCCTCGAGGGATGAGTGTCCCCGTGACAGTGTGTCTCTCAGCCGAGTGAAGTTTCAATCTCTCTTATTAGATCGGGACATTCGCACAACTCATAGAAGATGCTCTAACCGCACAGAAAAATGCCAGTTTCGGAGTTTGTAGTTATTTACACGATCTGCTTCTGTATTATTTGAACTTTAATAAATCTATAAGGCATTAAATATAACTGCATATAAGATGTAACACCGGGGTGTTTCCTATAAAGAGCTCTGGCTCCTCTTATTACACAGCGAGAGTGCTTTTGTATTTACTTATTTGTTATTTTTGTATAATTCCCTTGTACTTTGCGATCTACATAAAGATGAAGCTGTTTGGAAGGTTTAGAGTGCATCTGGACTGTGATACTGTGTAATTCTTCCTCTCCTTAGTCAGGCGCAACTGCAGTGCTGCTCTCACGAGTCATCATTAGTTTAATGTGATATGTTACGTTAAATGAGATCAAACGACTATTCGACAATGACAATTTTTGTCGATAACGCCGACTAATCGTTTCAGCCCTAGTGTAAAATTTAAAAACAACCGATTAATCGGCCAATAGTTTTTAAAATTATATTGATTATATATTATTTTGAACATGTATTGAATGTTCAAAATAATTTCTTTCCTTACTATGATGAGCACATACAGTAAAGGCGGTTTTACACGGGACACGGTCTCCGCGTGCTCCCTATTCATTTTCAGTGTGAGAGAGGCGGCAGTCTGCAAAATAGATGCAGCAGTCCAGGTGGGGTCGCTTTCCAAGCTCACTCAAGAGAATCCTGCCACTTTGTTGTGCTCGACTGCTTGCGGCGCACACAGTGCGAGATAAAAATATTTGATCTCTCTGCGGCTGCTGCTTGTCATTGATCAATCAGAGGGGATTTTTTTCACAAAGAATCAAATGTCATGGAGCTTTTACATAGTCAAAAACATGGAGAGCGTACAGTTGAAGTTTACATACACTTAGGTTGAAGTAATTAAAGCTCATTTGTTAACCACTCCACAGATTTCATATTAGCAAACTATAGTTTTGGCAAGTCTTATAGGACTTACTGACATGAGTAATTTTTCAGAAGTTTACATACACAAAGTTAACTGTGGCTTTAAGCAGCTTGGAAAATTCCAGAAAATTATGTCAAGCCTTTAGGTAATTTGCCAATTACCTGTGGATGTATTTTAAGGCCTACCTTCAAACTCAGTGCCTCTTTGCTTGACATGATGGGAAAATCAAAAGAAATCAGCCAAGACCTTAGAAAAATAATTATGGACCTCCAAGAGTCTTGTTCATCCCTGGGAGCAATTTCCAAATGCTTGAAGGTACCATGTTCATCTGAATAAACAATAGTATGCAAGTATAAACACCATGGAACCACGCAGCTGTCATACCTCTCAGGAAGGAGATGCATTCTGTCTCCTAGTGATGAATGTAGTTTGGTGCGTAAAGTGCAAATCAATCCCAAAACAACAGCAAAGGACCTTGTGAAGATGCTGGAGGAAATGGGTAGACAAGTATCTATATCCACAGTAAAACGAGTCCTATATCGACATAACCTGAAAGGCTGCTCCGCAAGGAAGAAGCCACTGGTCCAAAACCACCATAAAAAAGCCAGTCTACAGTTTGCAAGTGCACATGGGGATGAAAAAAACTTTACAATTTTCTGCCCAACATTAGCATAATCACGGAAGTGAACTCCATTTTATTTACATATAGCATGGGAATTGAAGATCGGATTTATATCCATTTGGCTGAGCCTCATTGATGTGGCCAAGTGTAAATGGAATGTGCTTATTCAATCTGATATCAATCTGATCAGTAAAAACGCATGAAGTGACCAAGTGTAAATGGGCCCTAAGATTGCAGTCTTATGCCGTTTAACAATCACTATAGGACATGTCATTTTAATTTGATTAATTGTGCATTCATTCCACCCAAAATATGTCAAATTTGTGTGTGAGCATTTGAAAGCAGTTGTGTGTCAGTCAGACAGCGCACCAGTACCGAATTGAGTTGGTGCTCTGTACTACCAGTACTGCAGAAACACTAGTATCATTTTGGTCTTAGTACCAACCTGGTTCCAAAGTACCGGTACTTTTGACATAACTAGCTGCAGATATATTGGTTAAACCAATATTTTGGTCAACCTCTTCTGCTGATTTAGGATGCTCTACTTTTTTGCTGTGGTTGAGCTCTGTGTTTGACTTTGTAGCTTTTATGCTTAATTTTGACATGATAAGGTCATTTAAAACTTGTTTTCCTCTTTTAGTTTGAAGACGAAAGGACAACATGTACTCAGTCATTGCACGACACGGGGCTGGAGACAAAGACAGAGAAGGCAACATTAAAAGAAGCCTCATTGCACTCACAAGACTCCTCACACGAAGAGAAGCATGAACAGGTGCCCTCACAGTCCAACAATTACATCTGCTCTCTCGCTGACAGTTTTCTGTGTACATCTACTTTCCATATATTCCATATCTCAGCCTGACATCCTATCTTGAATTTGACTTGCGTTAAATATCTGCCTTGGTACCTTTTGGTCTTTGACTGTTAGTATAAAGTTCTAGTTTTTTAACAGTTGTGTCCAATCTCTCCTTTTCTGTTGCTTAATTGGTAATGTTTTTATCTGCATTTCTGTTGTTTTAGACTGTGAATCTAGAGAAGTTGGTGGAGGAGGCTCAGATTAGTCTTGAATTGGCTCTTCCTGAGCCAGAACAACAACAACAACAACAGCAGGTGCAGGAACCAGAACCCCAGAACACCCAACAACCAGACCAACCACAAACACTCACACAGCCCCAAACACTGCCTCCTTCACCCCAGCCAGACCCTAAAGCTCTACAGACCACTGCCACAGAGGACCAGGCTGACCATGCCTCCGCTGCTCTAACCCCTACCGAGACCGACCCACAGGCTGAAGACCCCTCCGGACCTGCTGCTGATCTCCAGAAGAGCCCAGAATCAGTCTCACCTACCTCAGTGACCTCCTCCGAGAGCCCCTCCAGGTGAGTACAGAGACAACAGTGTGGAAGAAAGGGTGAAGGGGGTTGACCGTTTTGACATTTGTCTTATCGTCATTTCTTTTTCTTTCTTTTTTTTCACCATTTTTACTTTATTCTTTATCCTTTGATTTTTACATTTCTTTTCAAATAAAATTTTTTTTTTTGTTGTTGGATTGATTTTTGTACTTGTGGACCAGTTTCTGCCTTAGAACTTTGAAATGGAGTCTGTGTACAATATTTTTAGCACAGAATGGACCTCAAATCGGAACTGCTTTGGAGTTTTTCACTGGATCTGAGATATTCAGTAGACCATTACAGCTTGTTTTTACTGGAAGCATTTATGAATATACCATTTCAACAAGGACCACAAAGCCAATATTGCATGTTATTGAATAGATAGACCTTTTAAATTGAATAATCCAGGACCACCGGAACCATCTACAGAACTCCGGATAATTGAATCCGGCTTCATCCCTTATCTGAAGCGAGCCCTGGACTTTTGAGTTCTCTCTCTCTCTCTCTATTTCATCTTTTTCTCACTCTTTCGGTAAATGGCATATGATTTCTTTCCTTCGGTGGACTAGATGTTCCGCGTGCTGGTGTCCCTGTAAAGAACTCTAGTGCCAGTCAGTGTTAGGTTGGATATGTGCCCCCCTTCAGCCAACCCCTGCCCCTGGGCAACATGCCCATTAGGTGAGTACAACACCTGACAGGTAAACGGCAGGTAACAAAGCAGGTTACATGGTAACAGTACGATAAAGCGCTCCAGTAACATGAGGTGACCTCTTAACTGCTGGATAACCACGAAACGGGCACATCAAGCCTCGTATTCTGGCCTTTCTCTACTTTTTTACTTCTCATTTCATCTTTTTTAGGCTGTTTTGTATTCTGTTAATTATTCCTTTCCCAATGACCATGATGGACTTTGATTCAGTGCTTATTTCACTTATCATTTAAGTGATCAAATATATTTTAAGTTCTTTTCTCAGTAGCAATCCACGTACATATCTTTCATACCTCCAACCTCTCTCTCTCTCTCTCTCTCTCTCTCTCTGTCTGTTCTGCTCTCTTTAGTGTTGTGGAGGAACATACAGAGGATAAGTCCAGCACGTTGGGACAGAGCCCGGAGACCATTGCTGACCCAACTGCCTCTCTGGACCCGAGTGTGCTGGATCTCACAGAGCTGGAGCCAACAGCCAACATCCCTCCACCTCTAGAGCAACCACAGGTACACATTAACTGCAGGCATTATTGGTCTAATTCATCATTGCAAATGAATGCCTAATGGGCAGCTAAGGCCGCTGACACACTTGCTATCTCATGATTGGGATTGTGTATTTATCTCCTCTGAGCTTGCCATAGCAAAATCCAAATGCAGCTTTCAGTGAGTAAAGGATTCATGTTCAATATAAACTGTGTTCTGCCTCAACATTCAGATTTTATTAGTCATTTTATTGTAGAAGAAGAATCACTATGGATTACAATCAGCGTTTGTAGGCGGCTATAAGTACGATCACTGATGAACATTTTCAGATCAGAGAATGACTGTTCTTGTCGATTCTTCAGTAAAAGAAGCTCATTGGTCATTTGAAGAGGCCATTGTTATCAGCCCCGGCAACTGTACTGTCTCTCTTTTTTTTTTTTTCTGTTGTCATGTTTGATTTTGTTTCCCATGTCGTCAGAGCCATTAAATCAGACATTAACGACTCCAGCTCGCAGTCTCCCTGCTGCTGGCTGGTGATTATGTAAAGGAAGGTTATGCCTGAAATTTGAGGCAACATCGGCTAGTGTGACGCCAGCTTGAAAGAAAACCTCAGTCTGCCTGTCTATTAATGCTGAAGTATTCTTAGTTTTTTAGATTTCTGTGCTCCTAAAGTAATTGCAAAAGTAATGATTTTTTTTAAGCAGCTTTCCCCAAACTCTCTGCCATATTCGAAAGGCCACCTAAACCGGTAGATTCAGAGTTACTATGTTGCACTGCTCAAACAAATGTAGCAATGTTGAAACTGGGGAAAGTATTTTAACATTTGATAAATTGTACACATTGCCTTGAAGCTCTGTGTTTCAAACCATTTTATGCACTGGCGTTTAATTTTATTTGTGCATATTTTTACCAAGCTGTAGTGTTGCAGAATTGTTCCAGAATCCCTTACACTGAGCTTTGACCACTTACAGTATAAGAACATGAAAATAATCTTTACTTTTCCAACCTGTAGTGTTTTTCTCCTTGCCTTTTTCCCCATTACACAGACAGTGAAAGTGTTTGTATTCGAGTACCACTCAGCCGGTCCACACCCTGCTGTTAGAGATCCACAGAGCTGAAAAATTCCCTCCTCTCTCATAAAGTTGCTCTGTCACATACACCCTAAATGGAGTAGATGAAAATAGGAGAGGGAGAGAGCAAGAAAAGAGGAATGGATATAGAGAAAAAGGGAGGGAGAAATAGAGGGTAGACCAAGAGAGTGGGACAGTGCTGTGCTAGGAGTCAGCATGGTTGTTTTTCACAAGACAGCCTTGTAAAAGTTTAATGAACTAAATGCTCACTCAGTGCTGCTGTTTAGACACTGACAGACTCAAAGAAAGAGAGATAATGGAAAAAAGAAAGTGATGGGAAGGCAGAGAGAAGTTCTTGCACAAAAGTTAACTACACTGTCCGGCATATACAGTGACAACTCAGCCTGCAGAGCCCTTGTCACTTTCATAATGCAGGCATTCACACCTCAGTGGTCACAGAGTCCTCGTGTAAATTTAGAAATGTTATAATAAACATATGTTGATTAGGAGAGGATGGGTCACATACAGAACTTGACTTTAATGGGTTTTTGGCCAATACGAGATAGAACAAGGTTGACAATAGATAAACCATACAATTGAATCATAGTAAATGTGACGTACACAAAATTGCTGAAATTTAAATGAACACTACTCCCCATACACAATATTGACAACTTACGATAGGGTTGTGTTGGTATTAAAGGGATAGTTCACCCAAAAATGAAAGTTGTTTCATCATTTACTCATGAGCATTCCAGTTTTTTATATATATAGACATACATACAGTCAGGTCCATAAATATTGGGACATCGACACAATTCTAATCTTTTTGGCTTTAACTGCAGACTTACAGCTTTACTTTGTAGGTATTTACATCCAAATCAGGTGAACGGTGTAGGAATTACAACAGTTTGTATATGTGCCTCCCACTTTTTAAGGGACCAAAAGTAATGGGACAATTGGCTGCTCAGCTGTTCCATGGCCAGGTGTGTGTTATTCCCTCATTATCCCATTTACAAGGAGCAGATAAAAGGTCCAGAGTTCATTTCAAGTGTGCTATTTGCATTTGGAATCTGTTGCTGTCAACTCTCAATATGAGATCCAAAGAGCTGTCGCTATCAGTGAAGCAAGCCATCATTAGGCTGAAAAATCAAAACAAACCCATCAGAGAGATAGCAAAAACATTAGGTGTGGCCAAATCAACTGTTTGGAACATTATTAAAAAGAAAGAACGCACCGGTGAGCTCAGCAACACCAAAAGACCCGGAAGACCACGGAAAACAACTGTGGTGGATGACCGAAGAATTCTTTCCCTGGTGAAGAAAACACCCTTCACAACAGTTGGCCAGATCAAGAACACTCTCCAGGAGGTAGGTGTAAGTGTGTCAAAGTCAAAAATCAAGAGAAGACTTCACCAGAGTGAATACAGTGGGTTCACCACAAGATGTAAACCATTGGTGAGCCTCAAAAACAGGAAGGCCAGATTACAGTTTGCCAAACAACATCTAAAAAAGCCTTCACAGTTCTGGAACAACATCCTATGGACAGATGAGACAAAGATCAACTTGTACCAGAGTGATGGGAAGAGAAGAGTATGAAGAAGGAAAGGAACTGCTCATGATCCAAAGCATACCCCCTCATCAGTGAAGCATGGTGGTGGTAGTGTCATAGCATGGGCATGTATGGCTGCCAATGGAACTGGTTCTCTTGTATTTATTGATGATGTGACTGCTGACAAAAGCAGCAGGATGAATTCTGAAGTGTTTCGGGCAATATTATCTGCTCATATTCATTTCAAATCCATTGTGGTGGTGTATAGAGCCAAAAAGATTAGAATTGTGTCGATGTCCCAATATTTATGGACCTGACTGTATATATAGTTCTGCACCTTCTTCTGCAGAACAAAAATTAAGATTTTTAGAAGAATATCTCAGCTCTGTAGGTCCATACAATGAATACAATCAAGTTGTAAAAATATCTCAAGGATGATCAGTGGAAACAGGATTCACCTGAGCTCAATTTTGAGTGTCATGGCAAAGGCTGTGAATACTTATGTACATGTGTTTTTTTTTTTTTTTTTTTTTTTATAAATTTGCAAAGATTTCAAACAAACTTCTTTCACGTTGCCATTATGGAGTATTGTTTGTAGACTTTTGTGGAAAATAATGAATTTAATCAATTTGGAGTAAGGCTGTAACAACAAAATGAGCAATACAGTTGCTATATATATATATACAGTGAGGAAAATAAGTATTTGAACACCCTGCTATTTTGCAAGTTCTCCCACTTGGAAATCATGGAGGGGTCTGAAATTGTCATCGTAGGTGCATGTCCACTGTGAGAGACATAATCTAAAAAAAAAAATCCAGAAATCACAATATATGATTTTTTAACTATTTATTTGTATGATACAGCTGCAAATAAGTATTTGAACACCTGTCTATCAGCTAGAATTCTGACCCTCAAAGACCTGTTAGTCTGCCTTTAAAATGTCCACCTCCACTCCATTTATTATCCTAAATTAGATGCACCTGTTTGAGGTCGTTAGCTGCATAAAGACACCTGTCCACCCCATACAATCAGTAAGAATCCAACTACTAACATGGCCAAGACCAAAGAGCTGTCCAAAGACACTAGAGACAAAATTGTACACCTCCACAAGGCTGGAAAGGGCTACGGGGAAATTGCCAAGCAGCTTGGTGAAAAAAGGTCCACTGTTGGAGCAATCATTAGAAAATGGAAGAAGCTTGACATGACTTTCAATCTCCCTCAGACTGGGGCTCCATGCAAGATCTCACCTCGTGGGGTCTCAATGATCCTAAGAAAGGTGAGAAATCAGCCCAGAACTACACGGGAGGAGCTGGTCAATGACCTGAAAAGAGCTGGGACCACCGTTTCCAAGGTTACTGTTGGTAATACACCAAGACATCATGGTTTGAAATCATGCATGGCACGGAAGGTTCCCCTGCTTAAACCAGCACATGTCAAGGCCCGTCTTAAGTTTGCCAATGACCATTTTGATGATCCAGAGGACTCATGGGAGAAAGTCATGTGGTCAGATGAGACCAAAATAGAACTTTTTGGTCATAATTCCACTAACTGTGTTTGGAGGAAGAAGAATGATGAGTACCATCCCAAGAACACCATCCCTACTGTGAAGCATGGGGGTGGTAGCATCATGCTTTGGGGGTGTTTTTCTGCACATGGGACAGGGTGACTGCACTGTATTAAGGAGAGGATGACCGGGGCCATGTATTGCGAGATTTTGGGGAACAACCTCCTTCCCTCAGTTAGAGCATTGAAGATGGGTCGAGGCTGGGTCTTCCAACATGACAATGACCCGAAGCACACAGCCAGGATAACCAAGGAGTGGCTCTGTAAGAAGCATATCAAGGTTCTGGCGTGGCCTAGCCAGTCTCCAGACCTAAACCCAATAGAGAATCTTTGGAGGGAGCTCAAACTCCGTGTTTCTCAGCAACAGCCCAGAAACCTGACTGATCTAGAGAAGATCTGTGTGGAGGAGTGGGCCAAAATCCCTCCTGCAGTGTGTGCAAACCTGGTGAAAAACTACAGGAAACGTTTGACCTCTGTAATTGCAAACAAAGGCTACTGTACCAAATATTAACATTGATTTTCTCAGGTGTTCAAATACTTATTTGCAGCTGTATCATACAAATAAATAGTTAAAAAATCATACATTGTGATTTATGGATTTTTTTTTTTAGATTATGTCTCTCACAGTGGACATGCACCTACGATGACAATTTCAGACCCCTTCATGATTTCTAAGTGGGAGAACTTGCAAAATAGCAGGGTGTTCAAATACTTATTTTCCTCACTGTATATATATATATATATTAGATCTGTGGTCACTATGCCACCACAAGGACTTAGTGGATTGGGAATTGGGCATTCCATATTGGGGAGGAAAAAAAAGGACTTAAATATGAATATGTTTCTCACCCACACCAATCACTTCTGAAGTTATTGATTAAACCACTAGAGTTGTATGGATTACTTTGATGGCTGCCTTTATGTGCTTTTTGGAACTTCAAAATTTTGGCCACCCTTCACTTGCATTGTATGGACCAACAGAGCTGGAATGTTCTTTTAAAAAATCTTAATTTGTGTTCAGTAGAAGTAATTAAGTTGTATTTCTGCGATGGAATGAGGGTGATTAAAAGATGAGAGAATTTAAATTTTTGGGTGAACTATCCCTGAACAGTTAACATAAGTTGACAATAGTTCACATGAACAAACAATGAACAATACTTTTATAAAGTGTTACCGAATATTAATCGAAATTCACTCAATCATCTGAAAAAAAACAAATTATTATCCATTGACAAAGCTGTTGGTAGATTTTAGAATCGTTACTCGAGCGAGCAGGCATGTTTATTAGCCCAAAATTGCAAAAGATCTACTATCACTGCTACACAAACCTATGCACCATTGTCTCTGTTTAACATGTTTCTTAATCCAAATGGACCTCTTTACCACATGAATAGATATTAAGAATGAGAGAGGGTGGATTGTGATTTGGTCACATGCGTTTGCTGCTTTTGTTTTCGCAGATGGTGGACCATGACAAAGTGGCTGACAGTCCCGTACCTGTACCCACTAAAGATGACATCCCTACATTCGATGAGTGGAAGAAGAAAGTGATGGAAGTAGAGGAAAAGAAAAGTAAGGGATGAGACATGAGCACGCTCTTACAGCTGCATGATCATCAGTGCTTCATTGCATGCAAGGCTGCACCCGTGTTTCTTCTGCATCAGTGCACGCTCACATGCACTTGCTTTAGGTCACGCTTCTGCTTGATTTCACAGAATAGTCCCCTCTCATTTTGTATCTCTTTCCTTCATCCTCGCCCTACCATTTGTCAGTTCTGTGGCACCATGAAACAGCATGCATAGGGTTGCATAGCCTTGCATGCAAACATGCAGGCTGCTGTAATAGACTGCTTCAGTCCAATGAAACAAAAGTAACAAAAATCTAAGCTCATTCCCTAGGCCTCTGGACAATTTACAGGAAATGTTAACCCAAAATTTGAAATTCTGTCATCATTTACTCACCTCCATGTTGTTGCAAGCTTACAGTATATGACTTTATTTGTGCTTTTGAACACAAAAGGTCATCTTCTTTCCCATACAATGAAACTGAATGGTGACTGAGGCTAACATTCTCCAAAACATCTCCTTTTGTGTTTATCGGAAGAAAGTCAACATCAGGAACAACATGAGGGTGAGCAGAATGAGTAAAATTTTGAGTGTGATGCCAACAAATTAACAAGTTCTCTGCTGTCACACAAGCACTTGCTAATAGCAAGTGTGTTAATTGACCCTGATTAGCATTCATTAGTTGCTGCTGTAAACCCAGTAACGCTAGAGAGCTCTCAAATAGCTACCACCTCGAAGCGAAAATTCTGCAGAGTTCACTTGAGGATTAGGTGGACTGCACGAAACTGTTGACAAATGCTTTTTGATACTTTCCTTAATATATAAGTCAGGATTTGTGTTTTTTGTAGCCCGGAATACTTGACCTAGTAAGTTCTCAAAAAGCAAAAAGAGAAATAAAAATATCTAATTGAACCAATAATTTCTTTTGTGACTATTGTGGGGTCTACAGCTGCAAAGATTTACAAGTTGCTTCTTCAGGTCTCTTTTGCAAGCTGGTGTCAGCCCAACAGAACTGAAATCTGAAACTGAATCTTATTTTCCTGAAGGACTTGACTTTAAGTATTTACAGTTTGTGACCGCAGCTATTGGTTGTTAAAATCCCAAAATAGTTTTGCAGTTTGTGTGAGTGATTACATATATGTACGCTGTACCTTGCATGGTTAGGGGTTAGAGATATGTTTTTTTTTTTTTTACGTTTCACATAGGTAGTTGGCAGTTAAACGCATCTATGCATTCTATGCAAGTCACACACACACACATAATATACTAAGATACTAAACCAGCCTGTTTCATGCTATAGAAATGTCAGAAACACACCTATATATCCTGTTTTGTTGGTTTTAGGTCAGTCTCTGCACACGTCATCAAATGGCAGTCCTCATCCAGTGAAAAAGGTCCAAAAGAATTTCAAGAATAACTACGCTTCAGTGGAGTGTGGGGCCAAAATCCTCTCTGCTAACAACGAGGCCAAGGTACGACTCAGACAAGCGCACCATAGCATGTCTGGTTAAGAGACAGATGGACATAATTGGGCAGTTATTCAAATCAGCATTGCCGTTCCTGCATCAGAATTGTTTTTGGTTATATTACTATTGCTAATCTAATTTAGTCAGTTGTATTTCAGCTGTTGTGTGAGTCTTTGTGAATGTATAACCTTTTGTGTGTGTATGTTCTATGCAGAGCACATCTGCCATCCTGATGGAGAATATGGATCTGTATATGCTAAACCCCTGCAGTACTAAGATCTGGTGAGTCACTGCAGAGAAAGAGAGAAATGAACAGCAGCAGCTGCAGAAAGATAACACACAAATGCAATTATGGAGAGGCTGTTTTCCTGTTTTCGTAACTAGATTTTATGTTTAAGCAGTCCTGTCTCTTCGAAGAAGTTGTGTCAGTGTAGTTGATTACATAACAAATTCAATATATTAATTAATTTGTGTACACTCCCCAAACAACCTTTTTCGCTGCCAATTTGCCCATCCAGGTTTGTTATTGAGCTCTGTGAGCCAATCCAGGTGAAGCAGTTGGACATTGCAAACTTTGAGCTGTTCTCTTCTACGCCAAAAGATTTCCTAGTGTCCATCAGCGACAGGTAAGAGAGCTAGAGGTTGACCGATGGTGGATCTTGCCTATAACGAAGGTGGTGGGAAAGGCTGATAACCGATTAATATGTTGATAGTTTTAAAATTGATTTATATAATGTAAAAAATAAATGTCTTGTTCTTTCCTTACTATAATTGGAACAGACAAAGAGTCCTAAATTAATAAAATCCCAGATGCAGTTTATTGTTCAACCAAAATATTATTTTATTATAAAATATTATAAAAACTATATTTGCTGTATAACGTGGAACTTAAAGTATAAACAAGCCCTAAACACAACGTGTACTCTTATTTTGAAAATATGAAAATAATATCAGCAACTATTGCCATAGATTTTTGCAGAAAAATGCAACTATCGACACCGATTAATTGGTAAAACAGATATATCGGTCTACCTCTAGTAAGAACACGCACACAAACATACACAGAGTGATAATCTGACTGGGCATTAGAAGATATACAAACACTTATCACACTTTAAATATTTTTTACCTCAGGTATCCGACCAATAAGTGGATCAAGCTGGGCACCTTTCATGCCCGTGATGAACGCACAGTACAGAGCTTTCCTCTAGACGAGCAACTATATGCCAAATATGTTAAGGTAAAGAAGCATTTCACAATGTATTTAACTAAAAGAAACATAAAACACTTTGCAAGGACTTCTGGCAATACAATTGAGTGATGACTCCAACCATACATTTTCATAATTGGCCAAATTAATTTGATAAATTAAACTGGACTTCCCGAACCTACTTAACAGAAAGAGGACACACTAGATGGTTGCATTTCATTGTTGTTTCTGCTTGTTTGTAAGACTGTGTTTATTATACAATGTAATGCTTTGCCACACTACACCACTAAGTAAAGCTATGGTCAAATTTCTGGAAGTTAATTTAGTTAGTAGCATCACTTCTTAGTTACTGCTGCCGCACTGCACTAGTAGTATACTACTAGTTACTTCCCAACACCAAGTTTGAAAAATTGTACATTTAGCTTTAGTTGAGTCCATGTTCCTTAATCATACCACACCCCCCATCTGTGTTCTGGTCTTTAATTATATTTGAAACATAAAAAGCTTTAAAAAGAATCACACACAAAGGCTGTCTGTCCTCTCACCTGTGATCAAAAATAACATTGAATTGCATTAACAGTGCATGTTTTTTAATGTGATTGAATAAGATACTGGATAAAGGGGAACAGTACAGTCATTTAAGAGAAGATGTGCCCTTCCCTGAGGGCTGAGAGTCTCATGACATGTATTGTTCTGTATAAATCCATGTCATTTTATTATACTAAATACACACAAACACATATTCATGACCCCCAAACTTACCTATGGATTTAGAGTTAAAGAATTGCGTTTGTGTTTCTGTGTTTAGATATGTCAATGTATTAGGTGTTGGAAGCTTGGGTAGAACTAAAAATCAAGTTTACTTGACTATCTGTCATGCTAGGACATTTCTCTACTGAAAGGCAAATTCAGTGCATATTCACTCTTAACTTGACTTAATTTCTTTAATTTTCTTGGGGATTTGTATCTGTCAGTCTTTCTTTGTGCTATGCTTTGCTTTAGCTTTTTTCGTTTACCTTTGATCTGAAATAATTCACTTATTTTAATTTATGTGCTTTCAAATGATTTGTGACTTTTTTCAGGGGCTCATCCCAAAAGTTGAAAATTAGGGGTGCCACCGATCGTAATCGGCGGATATTCATCTTAAATCTGTGAACGGCGATCGTCCGATTGTGCCTAGATTTAGGGTCGATCTTTTTTGCAGCACACAGTGAATCACACATACACTGCTCCTCTAATGACTAAGCGCTTGCTCAGCCCTTGATTCATGACAATCTGTCCTCTGGAGAGTTGTTGGCAATTATAAGTATTCACAAATTTAAACTTTCAGACATGCTGTAATTCAGATGAATATGCTGTTTTGTTTTTAAAAATTTGTAAGAATTACATGTGTATGAATATTAAATTGCCCATTTTCAAGAGTCGTTATGGTAGTATTTCTGACTCACTACACAGTGAGCAGGAAGAGGATAAAGAGGCTGCTAAGGGGTATAAAAACAAATAAACATGCAAATACGTGATGCGAGTCGTGACAATCAGATGCTATGTGGAGCAATAGAGACTGTGATCATGAGCAGTTTCACTCTCTTCAATATGAGCGCTCTCGTGTCAATCAAACATGCACGCTCGGCAGGTGGTCTCAAACTCTCATCATCAGTCACTCATCCCTGCGCTATTCTATGAGGATCCCAATTTAAATCCGAGCAACGCTGGTCACAATACCACTTGGCACAGCAATTACATTTTAACCTTAATGGCACCGTGTCTCGACATATTTGCTTAATAATTAGTGATTTGTGTGACAGCAAAATGCCAAAAACCGTAAAGAATTTATAGATATTATTGATTTCTCACTGGAGCAGATTTAGAGCTTGTAATGGATATATTTTCTTATTTTTTAACATACCTCTGCTGTGTGGCAATTGGCAATTCACAATTAAAATAATTTTAATGTAATTTTGGTAAAACTTTCTAAAAAGGTTTCATTTCTCTAACATTAGATAATGCATTAGATAAGGTATCATGAACAAACAATGAACAATATAATTTTTACAGCATTTATTAATCATAATGTTAGTTACTAAAAATAAAAATGTTCATTGTTAGTTCATAGTGCATGTGCATGTCCATTAACTAATAAAACTTTTGATTTAAAAAAAATGTATGGTATACTGTATGTTGTAACTAACATTTAAGTTCATTAGTTCATGTTAACTACAGTAATGTTGTTAAATAATATTAACAAATGTAACCTTTTTGTGAAGATTTACTGTAATTTCACTGTGTGGGGCATAAACATATAACCGCAGCATATAACTTGCAAAAGTGTGGCAAAACTTTTGTATTGGCCGATCTTGGTGTTAAAAAATAGGAAATCGTATTGACCTAAAATTTCCTGATAGTTTCACCACTAGTGTTTAATTAGTCCATCCGTCCGTCCGTCCGTCCATCCATCCATCCAATAGTTGCCTCTAATTTCACATAGCTACAGATATTTTTTCATTTAAGGACAGTTTGGCCTATAAAAGAGCAAATAAACATTGTTTTGATGAACTCTTTCATTCTTACTTGCCTGTTGATGAATAAAATCGGCAATCGGAATCGGCAATGAAAAATCACAATCGTGCATCCTTATTGAAAATTATCTAATAATTTACTCGCCCTCATGCCAAACCTAGATGTGTATGAATTTATTTTTAAGGCAGAAAAGTCCAGCTCTGTAGGTCCATACAATGCAACTGGATGGTGGCCAGAACCTTGAAGGTCCAAAAAGCACAAAGGCCGCAAAATCCAAAAAGGAATCCTTACGACTCCAGTTTTTAAATCTAATGGAGAGATGTGATAAGTGTGGGTGAGAAACGGATCAAAATTTAAGTCCTTTTTAACTGTAAATGTCCACTTCCACTTTCTCTTCCCGTTCTTCTTTTGTTTTTTGGTGATTCGCATTCTCGTGAATATCACCACCTACTGGTCTCCACATACATATGGATCTGTTTCTCTCCAACACACATCATATCACTTCTGAGGACATTGATTGAACCACTGGAGTCATATGGATTACTTTTATGCTGCCTTCATGTGCTTTTTTTGAGCTTCAGCTTTTTGGAACCTGTTGACTTGCATTGTTTGGACCTACAGAGCTGAAATATTCTTCAAAAAATCTTGGTGTTCTGCAGAAGAAAGTAATTCACACATCTGGGATGGCATGAGAGTAAATAATGAGAGAATTTATGTTTGAGTGAACTATACCTTAAGTCATGGAAGTGGAACAAACAAGAAAAGTGCAAAATGCTTGACTTGCTTTTGGCATGAATCCAATCTTTTATACTGATCTTTCACTGTGTTTTTCTGTTTCCACTCTCTCCTGTCTTCTCCTCCTGCATCAGATGTTCATCAAGTACATAAAGGTTAGCGTTCTTCTCTCTCAATGCATTGTAATGCTGCTTTGATTGACAGGACTCAGATACTTGATCACACTTCCTTGATCACTTAAATACACTCATTCACATATATCCATATATGCATCTTTTCTCACACTTTCTGGAAAATTCCAGAAAATTATGTCATGTCTTTAGACATTTAGCTAATTAGCTTCTGTTTGGTGCAAAAACTGCAAATCAATCCTATAACAACCACAAAGGACCTTGTGAAGATGCTGGAGGAAACTGGTAGACAAGTATCTATATCCACATTAAAATGAGTCCTGAAAGGACACATAACCTGAAAGGTTGATCAGCAAGGAAGAAGTCACTGCTCCAAAACTGCCATAAAAAAAGCCAGACTACAGTTTTTAAGTGCATATGGGGACAAAGATCTTACTTTAGGAGAAATGTCCTCTGGTCTGATGAAACAAAATTTGAACTGTTTGGCCATAATGAACATTGTTATATTTGGAGGGAAAGGGTGAGGCTTGCAAGCCGAAGAACACCATCCCAACCGTGAAGTATGGGGGTGGCAGCATCATGTTGTGGGGGTGCTTTGCTGCAGTAGGGACTGGTGCACTTCACAAAATAGATGGCATCATGAGGAAGGAAAATTATGTGGATATATTGAAGCAACATTTCTAGACATCAGCTAGGAAGTTAAAGCTTGGACCCTAATCATACCTCCAAATTTGTTGCAAAATGGCTTAAGGACAACAAAGTCAAGGTTTTGGAGTGGCCATCACAAAGCCCAGACCTCAATCTGAAAGAAAATTTTAAATAAATAATTCTCTCTACTAGTATTCTGGCCTTTCACATTCTTAAAATAAAGTAGTGATTCTAAATGACCTAAGACAGGGAATGTTTTCTATAATTAAATGTCAGGAATTGGGAAAAACTTATAAAGAAACTTGTCTTTTTACTTTTCTGTAGGTTGAGCTGCTCTCCCATTTTGGATCTGAACACTTCTGCCCCCTCAGCCTTATCAGGTAGGTTGAATTCCCCCAAACTCTACATATTTTTTTTCTTCTTTTTCTTCTTTTTAATGACACATCAGATTGAAATGAAAAGACATTGGCCAAGCATTCACATCTGCATTTGCATATACTGTATGAGCATAAGAGTATGTTTTTGGCCTAAGGCATGCTTTGAGGGATTTTTGGTATGTATCATATGTATTACGTATTAAGAAAACATAAAAAACTGCACATTAAATACTTAATTGTTAATTTCCATGCTGATATTACTTCTTAAAACAGTTATGATATCAGTCATACAGTTTCTAGAATCAGAGCAATAATGCACAGCAACATTATACCATAATGAGTTACAGGCCTATTCAGATTTAATGATTCTTTTTGAATTTACTATTTAAATTTCATGGAGAAGGACAAATTATTTAAAATTAGGGCTTTTACAAAAGTTCTTGAGCAGAGTGTATAGTTAATCTCTGTTCTGCCTCTGGCTCCTCTCTGGTCCATTTGCATTGGCAGGAGATTTAATCTGGGTCAGAGGTCCATATAGGGGCAGGTCTGACAGCACTTCATGAGGCACATACTCTCCCATTATAAGGAAATTACTGTATATACTGTGGGAGGCAAACAAAACACCAGAAAAGAAAAATCCTTCTTCCCAAGTGACCTTGTTCTGTACTAACCAAGCTTTCACTAAACATTTGGTCTGATTTTCTTCAGTTGACCTCTACGGATCCTAACTAGCGAGTCACAAGTAGCTCCTTTTCAGATCAGTTTAGTAGAAATTATATTATAATACATCATGTGGCCATCAGTGTGGTTGAGTACAAATCTACTGCATTAACATTTATTAATATACTGTACAGATCGAAATTCCCACTTATTTCTCCTTTACTGAGAATGCTGGATATCTATATATTTTCTTTTACTGCAGTTACCCCCTCCATAACTGGCCACTGATGATATAAAGGGTGCCATAAAACATGATTTTAAGATCTCCTCTAACCTGGCTAAAGGCCAGAGTGATGTAGGCTTAGTTTTTTTGTGGAACTCATAGAGAACTTGTGCTGATGAGTACAGTGGGCTTTGCATCTTTTATCATGCAGGGCTGTGAGTTCTTTAATATGGATACAGTTTTATATTTTTACACATTCCATTGTTATCAACACCCCCCACTTTTATATACACAGTTTTTCAATCCTTCTCCTATTTCTGTAATATTCCTCCATGTTCTACTTTCAAGTATTTGATCTGTGTTGGCCATCTGTATTTTGTGTATATCAGGGTGTTTGGCACCAGTATGGTGGAGGAGTATGACGAGATAGCCGACTCTCAGTACACCTTAGAGAGAGCTGAGTATCTAGATGAAGACTATGGTGAGATGATCTCTCTCAATGCTCACCACAAACTTACAACCCCACTGCTCTTTATGTGTGTACTGTACATGCATAATATTGTCTGTGTTTTCCTCAGTTAAACTAATGGTTAAAGGAGATGTTTACCCATAAATGAACATTTTGGCATCATTTACATACCCTTATGTTGTTACAATCCTGTATGAGTTCTTCCATGGAACACAAAAGAAGATAAACTGCAGAATCTCGAAACTGCTCTTGTCCACACATTGAAAACACATGGTGACCAGGGGCTGTTCAGCTCCAAAAATCACAAAGCACTATAAAAGTAATGCATTAAACTTGTACGCTATATATGATGTTTATGAAGCCATTTGATACCATTTTTGTGATGATCAGACTGAAATTGAAGTTATTATTCACTGAAAATCACCTGCGCTGTAGTTAAAAAAATAAAATAAATCGAATTCGCACTTGCGTGTATTCAAACTTCAAACCATGAATTGCAATCTATTACAGAATGTGAGAATTTGTGACCACGTTTACATGCACTTAATTGTTTTTCATATATTGGAAGCCCCACTATTGCAGCACAATCCCGCTGCAGGTTGCAATGGAAAGTTCAATAAACAAACACCGCAACAACTCCAGAATATTTGGAAATAAAGCAAAGCAACAGTCAATGAAATAGCGAAGTCTACCTCAGATGCCTTGTTTGTTATTTACACAAGCGTCACAGGGAAATTGTGTTGCTGTGGAGCTGCTTACTGACATGTATACGTGAGTAAAAAGTATGGTGCTTATTTCTCGCAATAAGCCACTTTCTGTTGTCCATGTAAATGTCATCAGTGGCATTTGCTATCATTGACCTCAAACCTTCAAATGCCAAGTATGAATATGCTCAAGGCTCAAGCTTGAATGAGATTTGAGTTTGGAATTACACAAGCGTGAGTAAATGATGACGGTATTTAAATTTTTGTGTGAATTATCCTTTTAAATACAGTGCGCAACACACTGTCAGTTATTTACCTCAGTGACACTATATATATATATATATTATTTTAACTGAATTAATACAAATATTTTCAGTATAATTGATTTGCCTTTAGTAATGTGTTGCTTTGGGTTTTTTCCAGTTGTTCTGCATGTCAATTGGCTAATGCTATCTTCTTAATCCTAGACTTTCATTTGACAGATTACCCTCCCGGCTACTTACCATCAGAGGACAAGACATCAAAGAATCTGCTGGGCTCTGCCACAAGTATGTCCTGTTCCTCCATATACAGTTTCCTTAGCAATTTTGGCAAAAATAAATAAAATTCACCAGAAGTGCCTTAGTATATTTATAATTGTGACGAAACCGTCAGTTGCACTTCATACTTCTTCCCGAAATGCCAGTTGATCATATCACTTTTGCACAAGACACTAGTGGCAGTTATTTCCACAAGCTGTTGATTTATGATTTTGTTTGTGATTTCAGTGTAGAAGAGGTATTCCAGGAGAACCTGTTGAGAAATCTTTCTATAAACTTGTACATACTTTAACATTCAAGGAAGTTGTCTGGCCCCTGCCTCAGTTCCAGCTTTTCTTTTTAAGTAGTTTCAGTCTCCTCCAATTCTATAATGATGGAAAACAATGCAGCACAATAGACATTTTGTACACATTCGGTTTGTGACAAATATGATTGTGCTTTCACACACGTACTGGCAACACACACACACACACACACACACACACACACACACACACACACACACACACAGTCTTTCTTAAAAAAGCATGGAGACCTCCAGGGACAGGCAGAGAACAGAGCATTCAAGTGTGTTGGTACTGTTTGACATTTACCCCAGGTTCTATCGCTCTGTATTTAGGGACACAATTCATCTCTTGTAGTTTTTGTTCATACATATTAATATTGTGCTATTTGCATAATAAGTATGCACATTTGCATATTAAATTACATTTTCTTAAACATTTTTTTTAGATGCAATCATGAACATGGTGAACAATATTGCAGCAAATGTTCTTGGAGGGAAACCAGAGCTTGAGATCAGAGCTGAAATGGAAGGTAAGGACCTGATATCCTCCCTGTGGTTAAATGTATTAAAATCCCCCTGGTCTAAGTCTTTTTAGCTCAACAGCACAGTGAAATTACTCCATTTAGTAGCTCACCTTTGCTTGGCAGCTGTTTGTGACTATTGAGGGCTGTCACCATGCCAACAGTGCTAGAACTGTGAGGCCTGGCAGTGAATGAACGTCTTTGACAGGTTCTGTAGCTCCGCTTGCCAACATCAAACTCCCAGGGTGTTTGTGTGAGTTTGTGTGTGTGTCCCCCAAGAGAGCTAGTACAAAATGCTATTCAAATAAGCTTGTGGCTTTCCTACATGCAGAAGTGAAGTTTAAAAACTCTGCTGCTCTGTACCAATACCATAAACAGTTTGACTGTGGGCGTCTATTTAAAATATTCAACAATATATTTTTTGTATAGCTCTTGAGAGATTGCAGTCAAATGAATCACTTGTATTAGAAAAGTTTATATTAAGTTTGTAAAAGGTAAAGCAAATTTTTTTATGGTTAGATAGTGGTTGACTGATATCGAGAGAGTAGGGTGGCCAATAGCCAAAGTAATGCTGATATACATAAAATGATTTAATGATAGCAAATGTAATGTACACAAAAATTAGCTAACTGATCAAATAACGTGTATACCAATAGAATCAATAGCCAATGGACTGGTCCTACCTGTTGGTAAACCTACTGACAGGTTTGGTCTTTTCAGAATGACTTACTCCTGATAATTTGGTGCCATCATATTTTAAAGAGTGTCTTTTGTAGAAGTATGCAAGAGAAGGTTCCTGTTTTTATAATTAAACATGACCATTACACAAATATTCTAAGTAATGTAATCTGCCCAGTTGCAAAGATACACTAGATATGTTACAGTGAGATTGCTGCTATAATTAACCATTTGTTGCAAAACATCTGTCAGTTCAAGGCTGTCTCTACCGTGTCTTTATTTGTCCTGTGTTGCTCTGGATAAGTTTAAACCATGCCATGTATTTGTTTAATTTCAGCCTATCAAGAGTTCTTCACCTGTTTCTAGTTAAGGGCACAATTGTGTTTGTTTGTTTGTGTGTGTTTGATGTTGACTAATGGGGGTAGGTTTGTCTGAACAATGGCACTCGTTGTGTTGAGGTAAGGGAGTGTGGAGACCAATGTTCGCCTCCTCATTTTCTCTCCATCCTTCTTGCTTACTGTCAAAATCTGTTCTCTCTTATTCTGTCTTCTCTCTTCAGGAAACATGTCCTCTGGGACAGAAAACATCACCCAGATGTCAGCAGAAACCACACTTACTCCAGAACCCACCCCCACTGAACAACCAGCTATGTAAGTCTCATACACACCTTGCTCATCAAGCACATTAAAACTCCAAATGCTTACTCAATACTGAGCCCCGAGCAAGTAAGCATATTCCAGCACAAACTGGTTTTAACTGTTTGATCACATATCAATTCAACAACTAAGTCTTTTAATGCAGTAAGAGGTTATATATCTCTAATAAGCTATAGCTGCTGCATAACCGAGGGACAAATGTACTGCAACAAAGGTTGAACATTCATTTAATCAGATTATACATTTTAAGGATAATTAAAAATTTTTACTTTCCTAATACAGTTTCCTGGTCTTGTCTTGCACGATTCATCGGTACCTTTGTCTTCCTTTTTTTTTTTTTTTTTATCATCACTAAATAATTTGCTCCACTTCTAAAATGACTTTGTTTTTTGGCTTACATCACCTAGTCTGTGTGAGCGGGGAAAATAATGTTAACCAATAGCCAAATAGCTATCTGGACTTTGTTTTAGGTTACTGTTGTTGTTAATGCAGCCTTTCTAAAATTGTAGTGCAGTAATGTAGCGCACCTCAAAGGGATAGTTCACCGAAAAATAAAAATTTTGTCATTATTTACTTCCATCCTAGGTGTGTATGACATTCTTTCTTCAGCAGAAAATATTTGAATAACTATAAATCACCGCTTCCGGTCAGCGGCAGTATGCGTGTAAACGAGACGGCTTAATTCACGCGCTCTCATGTGTTACTAATTTGCATTGGCATGTTACGGACGTCTTTCGGTTGAGACACCAAAACCAGTGAATCTTCTGTACAGCGTTGCTCCTACTCAGTTGTAAACCGCTGTTCGCATGTGAGTCAGTTCTTGCATAAACATGCCAACGTGATTACGTCACTAATGCATACTGCTGCAGGCAGGAAGAAATTAAATATTAAATATTATTTATTATCTTAAACATTGATCTTTTTCAAATCGGATCACTTCATTAGACATACATTTAACCACTGAGTTGTATGGATGAAGTTTATGCTGACTGTCTGTGATTTGTTGAGCTTCAAAAATCTGATCACCATCCACAAATGTGTTCTGCTGAAGAAAGTCATTCACTGGGATTTTATGAGGGTAAGTAAATGATGAGAAAATTGTAATTTTTGGTTGAACTAACCATTTATCTAATGTTATTTAAGATAATGGCAAATATCGATAGATTTTAAAAGAAAACGTTTCCTCATCAGGAGTGTTTCAGGAGGGAAGAAGTCCTCCATAATTGACAATAAAGTTTTATACATGTATGGCTTCATTCCGCTCTGGAATGCCCACTTTTTCACAATCTGATCAATTCCTGCTGGATAAACTCAAGTCCTGCCCTGCAGTCTTTTCTCTATGAATATTCTGTTTTACTCAGAAGTACAATGGGTTGTGAATACGATTTCATGTTGACTTGAAACGCATTCAGTGAATACGGCATATTTTTTGTAGAGATGCACCGATCGACCGGCCAGGGACCGGAATTAGCCGATTTTCCGCATGCCCGGACCGGTGACTGGCCGGTCAGCCTCACGTCTTTCCGATTCCAAGCCGGTCCGTTTTGTTGTCAGCGGCGCAGGCAATAACATCACAGCCACAAGTAAACATGTCATTGGCGTGGAAGATCTTCACTGTGAGTGAAGAATACATAAAGTTCGAAATTTGTAATAATTGTAAGGCCAAAGTAAACCGTGGGGGAACCACCACAATAACTTTCGGAACAACAAACCGAATTAGACATTTAAAACACCATCACCCAGCTGAAAATGCCCATTTAAAAAAGAAGCTAAAAAGTTAAAGCGGCCAGAGCTCAGAGCCAGCCACAAGTCAGCAGCCTCTCCTATCATTCCTTGGTATGAGCAGCGAAAAGACCAAAGCAATTACGTGGAAAATTATGGAATTCATGGCCCTGGATGACCAGCCGTTCTCCATAGTTGAGGACAAAGGGTTCAGAAATCTGATAAATTTCCTCGATACAGAGTAGGAGGTACTTTCCGACGTCGCGATGCCCGAGTTGTTTAATCTCGTGTCATGTCACACACGCAGCCTGTTATCTGTCAACATTTGGGTACACAAATCCGGGAGAGGGGAAGTGGGGTGCTGGATGGCAGAGGCAGCTAAATACATACAAATTGTGCTATTGTGATTTAATGTGCTGAGTAATGTAATTTTTCCCACCATGTCCGATATTAAAATCAGTGCATCACACATTGCAAAAAGCGTGGGCATTGTCGATATGGCTTCGGGATATCAAATTAAATTCTTCCATGTATATTTTGTTTTTTTCACCGGAGCACCAGTTGATTCTTCTCCCCATCTACCAGTAATGCTTGATTTAACATCCCGCGTCTACTACCTGCGTGGATATCAACTGATATTTGGACATCTAACGTAAGTTGAGCGTTTTGGACATCTTTGGAAATGTTTTGTTAGACGAGTAATAAAGAGAAAAGTCCATTTGCAGTTAATTGTTATTTCTACCTCTTTCTAGTCACAGAGCACTTTATTTTGAGAGTTGTTTAAGTGAGAGAAGATCCTGTAACTTAGTGCAGTTTGGGGGAAATTGTTATGTTTAATAATTTATTTTATTATGAAAATAAAATTTAGCATTGAAGAAAGGTAGATTTTGTTTGTATATGCGGTCAATAATGGTTCTTAGTAAGAAAATTGGAATCGGAAAAAATCGGTATCGGCAGGTCACACTTGTAAAAAAATCGGAATCGGCCAAGAAAATTGCAATCGGTGCATCTCTAATTTTTAGATATTCACAGTACTTGAAATTTCCATTACGAGACAAGAGATTTAAGTGTTTCCATTCCCTATCTTCCTGCCTCCAGTCTGGACCCTCTTGAGTTAGATCCCACTCTAGCAAAAGAGGACGCCGAGGTTACTGATCTTGTAGCTTCTTCAGTTCCTCCCCAAGAGGAGAGCAGGGTCGTCATTCTTATTAAAGAAGAGGAGGACGAAGAGGCCACCCAACCAACGGTAACCCTGCTGGAAGAGGACATTGAGGAGGAGTGGAGACAAGCAGACATCTGGGAGAAAGAGAGTGCCTTTTACTGTGGGCACCTCTCGACTTTGTCCTGCTTGGCGTCTTTGCACGAGCACTTTTATTGCTACTGTTCGGCAGCTTTAGCACTACACCGCCAGCGTAGAGACTGCCGCCACAAAGCACAGCGCACACAACCCAACACAGACACAAAAACTGCTCCTCAGCAGCCCCTCCCTGCCACCACCACCATGACCCAAGAGCCCCCTGTGCTCTCCGAGAAGCTTCCAGAAGCAGAGAGCCCCTCTCAGGCGCAAGCCGAGAGAATTTCACCCACTGAAACAGTAACTGTTCCGCCTCAGCCTTCCAGCGGAGAGTCCTCGGTCACCAACCAGCTCCCTCCTGAAACCATCCTGTTGGAGCCCAGTCGCACCTCCACCCTTCACCCACATAGCTTCTCTGACACCCCCACCCAAAGCATCCCTGAGTCCCTACCGCCGGGAGAGCCCATGGACCAGCGTCCGCAGTACCATGAGAACATCCCAGAGACCCATACCCCTGTCAGCATCTGCAGCAGCACCAGCAGTGCCCCGACTCCCAGTGCCACCTCCTCCATGCTCCTCTCCACCACCACTGAACATCACAGCATGGATATGGAACCCCCTAAACTGGAGCTCCCTACCAAAGAGCAGCCAGTTCAGCCACTGCCCACCCACACTCGGCCTGCTGATATCCCGCCTCCTACTGAGCTCCCAGTCTCAGCTCCAGAGGCCTCTGACGACATTAAGGCCACAGGGTTGGAAGACCCGCACCATGGTGCTGTGGCTTCCCAACCAGAGGTCTCTGAATTCCCTCCATCTCAACAAGAGGAGACTGTAGACGACATTCTGCTCAGCCAGACAGGACCACACCGGACTGCTGGGGAGTTTTACGCAGAACAGCCAAATGCAGAAATTGGCCATAGTAATGGAAACGGCAATGGGAATCAGGTGCACGGATCCAACCAGAAGGAATCCGTGTTCATGAGACTGAATAACAGAATTAAAGCACTGGAGATGAACATGTCACTCAGCAGCAGATACCTGGAAGAGCTTAGCCAGAGGTACACAAACACAGACAGTACACACAGGCTACCCAACTCAAGCTAGCTTTGTAGACCACATTTTAGTCAAATATGACCTTCTGATTGATCTGTGCTGCTGTCACTCAGGTATCGTAAACAGATGGAGGAGATGCAGCGAGCTTTCAACAAGACCATCATCAAACTGCAGAACACCTCCAGAATTGCAGAGGAGCAGGTTAATATCAGTCCCACATAGTGGTTGACCGATAGTGGATTTAGCTGATAATGATAACTAAGGTGGTGGAATAGGCAGATAACAGATTAATCAGCAAGTGGTTTTTAAAATTGATTTATAGAAGGTTTCTCAGTCTTTCCTTACTATGACGGTCACAGACATAGAGGCTGCAGGAGTCCAAAATGAATACAATTCCAGATGCAGTGTACAACCAAAAAAAAAAAAAATACATTTTGGTGCATAACGTGAGACTTTTAAATATAAATAAGCCTGAAATACACTTGCTTAATTCTGGACTCTTATTTTTAAATGAAGAATATTTGGCAGTGTTACAATGCTCTATAATTAGGTATTTACCAAATTAAGCTTTTTATAGCCTATATGTTTTGTTTTGAAAACAAGAAACAATAATACCCCCATTTTGACTTGAGCAAAAGGGTTTTTTAACCAGAGACATATTTATCATCCTGTAATGTTTAGTTAGCTGTCATTGATAGAATCTTTGTGTTTTCTGTATGCGCATCTAAGCGATTACTGTTAAAACGCATGCTGGCGCTGGACTGTTAATTTCCGGAGGACGAACCTGGAAGAATTAAAAAACCTATCTGTACCTATCGACATTGATTTTATAGAGGTTGACTAATATATTAGTATTCCTCTTATCGCACAGAACTTTTAAACTAGGCCATAATATGAACTATGACTTTGGATCCTGGAACATACAGTGGCCCCAAAAAGTGTTTGGACACTTAAGCCGCTCTTATTCATGTATGAATGCCTTTGCATTAAACATCAAAGCATCAAACCAAGTGTCTTTTCTTTTTAAAAGAAAGCACAATTTTCATGCAAAACATTTCTTACAGTTTAATTGGCTTTAAATGATGAAACGTTAGATATGCTGTTCAAAATAAAGACGAACATATCTGGAAACTTTCTTGTTTTGAAATATTAGTAGAACATAATTGATGTAATGAACTACACCTGTGGTTACTCTGCTAGGACGCCTGTGTGAAATTGAGGGAAACTGAATTAATATATCCACTATAAATTAACTTGAGACCAGTTAGTTTAAAATCATTGCAGCTTAGAGTGAAGTAATTTCTGAGAAAATCTCTAGAAATATGTTTGCAGATGCCACTTTGTTTGACATTTTGTTATCTTATAGAATTACAGTAATGTATTCTAATGTTGCTTTAGTATCAAAATACTTCTTGGGGCCACTGGGGCATGTGCAGGTTTTCATCTTAACATTTAGATGAACAGTTTGTGTTCTGGATTATATCAGGTCAGTGATGTTAACTTAATCCATGCATCTATGTGTTCAGGACCAGAAACAGACGGAGTCTATTCAGATGTTACAGAGCCAGCTGGAGAATGCCACCAAGATCATGTTGAACCTATCTGCCACTGTTGCCCAGCTACAGAGAGAGGTATACAAACACATACATTTCATTCCTTTCCAGTCTAATGCTTAAAATCACATGCCACCCATTATCAGCATCGGCCGCTTCCTGGGTTTCCATCCAACTGTTTTTATGCACATTTTGAAATTGTGCATAAGAAATCCTAAATGGAAAGCTTAATATGCAAATAAAATGTCTAAATGTACATAAAATGTTATGCGCTAAGTGGAGGTGGATTTTCTAGAGTTTCACATTTTTTCCCCATTTATATTAAATATACAGTGTTTCAAGCCTATTGTACAATCTTTGTGTTTTAGGTGTCTGACAGACAGAGTTATCTGGTGCTGTCTCTGATCCTGTGCCTGATGCTGGGTTTGCTGCTCTGTATGCAGTGCTGCAGGAGCTCGCCCAATCACAACAGCAGCTCAACCATTCCCACGAGCAACCATTACCCCAGCCCTAAGAGGTACACACAACACACAATTGTAACATGAGTTATGAAATTAAAAAAAATGTCATTTGCATTTTCAGAATTCGCAACTAACATTATTTCAATAAAGTACCTAGTTGAAGACTATTCATGACTTATTAGCTGAGTATTTAGCAGTATAGTTAAGTTAATGGATTTAACTACCAGTAGTTGAAGATAGTTATAATGTAATGTTGGTCCTTCTCAGATTTGTTTTACTTAACTGCGTTCAACTACATTCAGAAGAATGAAGAATGCCTCTCTCTTATTCTCAGGTGCTTTTCCTCATATGATGATATGAGTCTGAAACGGAGAGTGTCTTGCCCTCTTGTCCGTTCTAAGTCAGTTCAGCTGCCTACATCAGTAGGTAAGAGTCACCTTTGCCCCAAGAGTTTTGGTGTCAGAGCTCTCTCTTTTTTTCTGACTTCCCTCTTTCCCACCCCTTTTTTCATGTAACACACTTTGTTTCACTCTGCTGTAGTTCTTGACTTGTCATTTTTAACCAGACCCAATTCTGCCATATTAATTTGCTACAGCTTGAGAACCCAGCACGGATGCCCACTAACATCACACCTTCCAACTTAACGTGTGGCTTACATTGTGTGCTCTCATTTTGGCTGCTCTTCTCAGAAGAATCAGGCCTTTTGTTTTCCATGCCGCACAGATAGCCAGATCAGTTTACAGCTTGAACCTAGTTGTGATTCCAGCTGTAAATTTTTTCATGATGTCTGGCGATGGTTCAATATCAGCCTGACTTAAACTGGAGCACATAGTGATTTGAAGCTGACACTCACAAAAAATTCCCTGATCAAATACAGTGACCCCAAAAAGTATTTGGACAGTTAAACCACCAAAATGCCTGAATGTCACTGTGTTAGATAACAAAGTTGCAATGGCGAACAGATTATGCCAGAACTTTTCTCGCAACTAACTTCTGAGCCATATTTGAAATGAGTTTTAAAGGGATAGTTCACCCAAAAATTTAAATTCTCTCATTATTTCCTCAACTTCATACCATCTCAGATGTGTATGACTTTCTCTGGCATAACACAAACAAAGGTTTTTAGAAGAATATCTCAGCTCTTTATGTCCATACTATGCAAGTGATTGGGATCAGACCTTTTGTAGCTCCAAAAACCACATAGGAAACAGAGAAGTAATCCATATGGCCCCAGTGGTTAAGTCTATATGTTCAGAAGCGATGGAACGGGTGGGTGAGAAACAGATCAATATTGAAGTAATTTGTTTTATACTATAAATCTCCACTTTCACTTCATGTGGTGCCGGTTTAGTTTCACTTTCACATCTGAAAGTGGAGATTTAGAGTAAAAAGGACTTAAATATTAATCTGTTCCTCACCCACACCTATCATATCACTTTTGATGATATAGATTTAAACACTGGATCCACTGATTACCTTTATGCTGCCTTCGTGTGCTTTTTGGAGCAACAAAGGTTTGATCACCATTCACTTGCATTCAGTTGTATGGACCAACAGAGCTGAGATATTGTTTCTAAAAAAATCTTCTTTTGTGTTCTGCTGAAGAAATATGTCACGAGGGTAAGTAAATTATGAGAATCTTTATTTTTGAGTGAACTATTCCTTAACTAACAAGTCTCAGTACTGTTTTAGTGGATGCAAGTCAGTTTCCCACAAATTCACATAGGTGTCTCAAGAGCAACCACAGGTGTAGTTCATCATATTACCTATGGACATTTTTTGACATGTTCCACTTAATTTTGAACAGTACATCTATTGTGTTTATCATTGACAACCTGGCAAAACCACCTAACTTGTTGTGAAATCTTTTGCTTGAAAGTGTGCTTTTTCTTACAAAAAAAAAACAAAATCCACTGTCTTTATATTTTATCAAATGCAGTGACATTCATGTGTTAAGTGTGGTGCAAGTATATCCATTGTATACCCTGTGTAACTTTTAAGCATAAAACATACAAAAATTGGACATTTACAAAAATCTCAGACCAGAGATGTAGCTTTAAACACTCTAATACAACATACACAGCCAGATAAACAAATCAGTATACACTAAATACCAGATTCTTCTTATTCTTTCTGGGGTTTTTTCTTTCATCCTTTATTCCTCATATTTTGCTTCAGCATGTGAGTCTGTGTGTGTTGGAGCATGCAAACATGCCTTTGGGTCATCAGTGGTTTGTATTTATGAGGCAGAGGTTGGATATTTTTAGCACATGATGCTTTTGGCTGGCACATGTTAGACATTTGCAAGTAGTAACAATGAAATATTAGTTTGCACTCAATGCAACATGGAGTGATGCATATACACAATACTGTATGTGAAGACAAATTCAATATTGAAATGATTCAAAATGACCAAATTATGCAAACTATTTATGCTGCGTTCAAGGGCAGATTTGTTTCTGAAAAGTGGAATGAGATTCAACAGTGTGGATTAGAATTTAATAACAATTTTACCTGTAAAGAACTGCAGCAAGGTGCTTTAAAAAGTCACTATAAGTTGAGCTACTACTTGCAAGGGCTGTCATGCTTGTGTTCTAGTTTGCCATTCCATTCCGTTAACCTTCCCCCTTCTCTCCCCTCTTTAGTAGGTCCTGATGACTTGTACATTGTAGAACCTCTAAGATTTTCTCCAGAGAAAAAGGTACGGAGTGTGTTTTGGCAACTGTGTGTATGACAGTAGTAAGACCCACTCACTCCAGGTCTTAATCCTCTTTTAGTAAAGTTTACAGTTACAATAGGTAATAATAAGGACTGCATTAATTACATAAATCATGTCTTATAAGAAATGCACAAATAAATGTAAAGAGCAGTGAGTGTTTTGGAAAGCAGCTCCTTATACTTAGTTTGTCTGACAGACCTTGGAGTTAACCATTTCTTTGCTTACTGAGGATTTGGGGTGGGCATCATAAGGAAGTTAATATATCTGGCTCCACTTTTAACTATTTAAGATTCAGTGAGTGAATTGTACTGATTCAAACTGCTAACTCGTGAGTAGTGAAAGACCGATATATCGGTCAGGCCGATTTATCGGCTGGTATTTGGCCATTTTGCAATTATTGGCATCAGCCGGTTAACCGTGGTCGCTTGGACAATTAACAAAAGTGTTAACTTTCCCTTCTGTCATTTCCAAGATCTACCAATAGATATGTCAATGGATTGTGAACATTTTCTGTTTTCAAGGTTTTTTCAAGTTTATTCAAATTTGAGTAAATATTGACTAAAATAAGTGTTTGTTTCAATTTTGTGTACATCTGATTTGCTGTTGTTAAATTGTATTATGTTTATCAGCATTTGTATTTGCCATATCAGCATCGGCCACTAGCTGGGTTTCCATCCAACTGTTTTTATGCACATTTTGAAATTGTGCATAAGAAATCCTAAATGGAAACGCTTAATATGCCAGTAAACTTTCTAAATGTACGTCAAATTGTATGCGCTAGGAAGAGGTGGATTTACTTGAGTTTCACATTTGTTAAAATGCACATTAAGGTGATGGAAACAGTTTATTCGCAAAACGATGACATGTTTTGACCAGTCTTGCATGTGTTATGATTACAATAGCTTGATGTGACTGGCCCAATGAAGGATAAGACCATGGCACACAATTCTATTAACATAGCGCTTGTCATTTGGAAGTGCTTAACCCCCACAGCTGGTCGATTAAAGTGGGTCCTCACAATCCACCAGAACAGTTTTGAGAGCAGGCACTCCCAGGTATGTGGAGACTGGCGGCATTTGGGCATTGCAGCTATTCCAGCCCCATTATATCAGATATTACACACTTAAAATGAGATACTTGCCCCAATCTTGCAAATAAAACTTTCCCTGAAGCAGCTTAGTCATTCAGCTGCTCCATCATGACGAGGTGGCTCCCTCGTGATAATGTGCAATTATATAGTGGATGGAAACATGCAACATTTTATATATTCTCAATTAAAAAAAAAAAAAGAAAAACAAAAGTGAAATATTTAGATGGAAACCCAGCTTCTGAAATACCCATATCGGTCGAGCACTACTCGTGAGTAGCTCATTTGTTAGTCTTTTTGAGCGATTAATTTAAAAGAACCTGCTCAGATGAGTCATATGTTTGTAAAGTGGACTATACTGGTTGCACTGTAAATGTGTTATGTTTATTATTGTGCCATCAGTTTGTGATTTATGTTGTATCTTTTGAAGTGTTTCATCAAACTCCCTTAGAACCAGGGACTAAAAACTGAATATTTTTCATTTTGGTTCGATCTGAGCAGAAACTGTTGTTTTTTTTATTCCTGTTCCAGCCTCCTTCCCAAATGGTACTGTAACTGGTCAGAACGAAATAAAAGAATGGTTAATAACCCTCTTTAAAAGTTGCAGTGTTTCCAGATTTCACAAGAGAAACAAGGTACCTTTTTTGAAAAAAAAAAAACGAGCTCTAAATTAGGCACTTGCTTCACCCAAAATAAGCTGTAAAAATGTTTTACCATGTGTTACATTTTCAGGACAGAATTCATAAGGGTAGTATATAGCAACCTTATATAAAGTAACATTCTTAATATTAAATGTACCCCTCAAACTTTGAAAAATATTTTAAATTTTAACTTGGCCACCTAAAATAAATGAATAGCCTAAATATCTCTTTCCGGCATGCCTGCAGAATGTTAACGTCACTAAACATCACCTATTTGGGGCCGAATTATTATTTTTTAACATTCGTTTTTTTAAAGAAGTGGTGTGCTTCACAGTAAAAGCGTATGCTTATCGTGTTCTACTAAAAGGAAAGATGCCTCATTTTTTCAGGCAACATGAAGTGTTGTAATTCCTGAACATTTTCTGTGAAAATCCTTTGATCTTTGGTTAATGAAATAATTATCAGAAAACAATTAACCAGTTATTAACCTGTTACCAGCATCACTCCAGAACAATTGAAAGGGATTTCCTTTACATTCCTATTTATAAGCAAAAAAAATAATTAATTTTCACTCCTTGAACCGTTTTTTTTTTTCCTGCTCAGCACAAAGATGGTTACAGCAGCACTACATGTTTAAGTACCCCTCTAAATGTTCTAGACAAAATAATTATTTGAAATCTCTTTGTGTCTTTCAGAAGAAACGCTACAAGACAAAAGGAGGAGACCGAGTGGAGACGCTCCGGCCCTATGTCCCCTCACAGACGGACATTAACGGCGGGCCCAAGTGCAACGGCAAATCTTCTCTTCACTTCCTGCCTTCAGGATTCGATGGCTACTTGTCCACTTGCTCATCAACCAGGGACTGGGCGTCGGAAGGCAGCTCCGAAAGCTTTGTCTCTACACTGTCTGTGGAGTCCTTCGGCAGCGCTCCCTCGATGAATGGACAAGACTCCGCCCTCTGCAGCGGAGATGTCCCGTCCACCATCCCTCCCTCCAAGAGCAAGATAGAGAAGAAGTCTCTAAAACAGTGGCGATCGAAGAATGCCGAGCAGCAGGAGGGGCGGTTTGAGGAGGAAATACTGCACACGCCTCTTCCCGTAACAGTGGGCGTCATGCCGACGCTGGAGGAACTCATGAAGGGAAAAGCAGAACTGGGCGTGGCCACATTTGGAAGGACAGCTGTAACGGGACGAGTTTGAGTTTTTGTAGCCGTGTTACATCGGTATCTGTCATCCGTAAATGACTTAGTGAGTCACTTCACCTGTATCCTAGAATCCGCTTTCATGCTGCCAACTTTCTTTTACTTCCTTAAGCTCACCTTCATTTTGGATCGCTCCAGTGCAGAGTTGAGACTGGCTTCATCTTTCCCCACATCACTACATCCTAGTTTTCAGCACTCCTGATTTATGTGCCTTTTTATTCATTTGAAAATCCTCACAATGAACGACCGGCAGAAATCTAAAGGATCCTTGTTGTTATTGACTTGAACAGAGGTTTATTATTATTATTATTATTCTGGTAAAAAAAATAGGACTGATAAACTTTGCTAGTATGAATGAAACTTGATTTAATGTTCTCCTATCCTTTGTACTGGACCGTTTATGTAGTTATCATCAGCAGGTGGCACTGCAGTGGATGTTAACACCGACTGAGAGGGGAAAGTGTGAACTGTCCAATGCCGGCAGCCATTCTCCAGCCCCTCCTCCACAGAGCACAACACATGTTGCTCCTGGAGTCTGGGATGGCGCTCTTTCAAATTACACTAACATGACCTCAGGTGTCCATTTATTTTCTTTCATCCCCCTTCTTCTCACTCTGTCTTTTCCTTGTTTGTGATGAAAGTAATCGTGTTTTACTTGTGAGTGCATAATGCAATGCCAGTCATTCTATGTGGTTGGTTTGTGGGACCAGTGATGTCAAAGCACAGGGCTTCAATCTAGTGAACAGAGCTGAATGAAGTACAGATCCAGTCCTCTTTCTTGTTGTCTTTATCTTCTCTATTATTAATTTGTCTTTTACAGACAAATTATGTATAAGTTCCTCCAAATTGCACTCTAGTTTGACCAACAAACCCAGACTGGGCCTGAACGAACACATAAATATACACACTTGCATTTATACATATACATCTATGAATATTTACATATTTTCACACCCCAACAGCACCATCATGTGCTCAGTCTCCAGCTCTTTCAGATGTTTACAGCTTGTTATGTGTCTTTAGTAGAGACAACTTAAGAGAAAGAGACTAGTTTGTCATTTATAAACACTTGGTGACATACATTTGTTAATTCTTCCATGCTCTATATGTACACAGGGAGTTTGTAGGGGACATTGTTATTTTAAGAGATGATTATTTATGTATTTATTTATTTAAATGTGACCTGGGCTCTATGAGATCACGGTCATGTAACAAACGAGCTACAACCTCCATGTGTAGAGCTCTCAAGATTTAAAAGATGCATGCAAGTGGTAAGTTACACATACTTGCCTTCCTGTTCTCTAAAATTTTCCTCTTGTATTTTTTTTATTTTTTAGATTTTGATTGAGAAAGCTGGATTCTGAGACACTTTACACTTTCTGAATACATTTTGACTTCTTTAATGACATTCATTATTTTATAAATGTTTTATGTTATTTAATGTATTAATTTGTATCAAAATCTAATAAATATATATATAAAATAATATAAAAATAATTGGCTCTATTGTACATAGCTATAGTTCACCCAAAAATTTTAATTTTCCTTATTTACTCAATCTCATGCCATCCCAGATGTGTATGACTTACTTTCTTCAGCTGAACAAAAGATTTTTAGAAGAATATTTCAGCTTTGTTGGTCCATGCAATGCAAGTGAATGTTGACTGAAACTTTGAAGCTCCACAAAATACATAAAGGTAGCATAAATGTAATCCATACGACTCCAGAGGTTAAATCTGTTTCATCAGAAATGATATGATAGGTGTGGGTGAGAAACATCAATATTTAAGTCGTATTTACTACAAAGCTCCACTTTCACTTTAACATTCTTCTTTTGTATTTGGCGTTTCACATTCTTCATGCATATCGCCACCTACTGGGCAGGGATGATAATTTATTGTAAAAAAAGGTGTTAAATAATGCTTCTGAAGACATGAATTTAATCACTGGAGTCGTATGGATTACTTTTATGCTGCCTTAATGTGCTTTTTGGAGTTTCAAAGCTCTGGTCACTATTCATTTCCATTGTATGGCCCAACAAAGCTGAAATATTCTTCTAAAAATAGTTGTGTGCATTCAGCATAAAAAGGTCATACACATCTGGGATGGCATTAGGGTGAGTAAATAAGATAATTTTTTTTTTATTCTAATTTTTTTAACTTATTGCTATCATGGAGATGTCAGAATTTTATGAGCACATCTGATTCACTCAGCATCTGATTAGTTAATTTGGGTGCTAGAGAAATCTGAATCTGGGATTTGCTGTTCTTTTGGATCTGTTCTGACAAGCTCTGAATTAGTTTCTGGTTTTGAGATAAATTGTAAGAAAGCCAGAGTTCTCATCTTTGTGCATATTATATGCATGTGTCCAACAAAGCAATTGTTCGATTTGTCTTTTGTGATCCACAATCTTTCATGTATATGTAAAGCTTGTACGTAATGTGTGTCCAGTGTCCTCTCTCTCTTCAAATCTCCACACACTCCATGCTGCTCTTAACACACTTTGTATGTGTGTCCACAGGGCCAGAGCAAGGAATTCTGGGCCCTGTGAATATACATTGCTCTGGGCCCCTTACCTATTAAAATAATATGGTTTCAAATTTGTTGTGGGCCCTCCTGGTCCTTTGGGCCACTAGAATCATTACCAGCTTTCAGCCCACTAGCTACGGCCCTGTGTGTCCACTGCTTACTTAGATATTTGAGACTATTTGTCATGTGAATAGGCTGATTTGTCCTAAATGTTTTCTTTCATGCGAATGGTTCCATCATTGACCTTTTATCAAACTGTGGGATTTAAGAATATGATTTTAAGTTTAAATAAAAGGGAAATATTGGGATGGTGTAGAATGGACCATCTCCGTGTGAGACTATGCTGTGATTCTTTTTACTACCTTTTATTATCTTTTTTTATGTTAATTGATCTATGCTCGTGGAGTCGTTTTTGAGTGTGTAAGGATGTTTTCTTGACCAGTGTGTATGTTGAAGAATATTTGGAGATTAATCTTTCCAGTACCCCAGTTAGTATAGACCTCTGCGTGTCTCAGTGATGCAGACTCTCCTGTGCACTTTGGAGAACCTAATACACATGCCTTTGTTTTTCTACTACACCACACCTCGTACAATTGCTTTTCCTTAGTAGGGCGCCCTCTAGTGGCAAGTTCGTTGTATTAATCGTCCGTTAGGTGGCGCCCAAATTCAATCTGATCATGTTTGAGGATGAACAGCACAGTATTTTATTTTTTTGTTTTCCAGAAGCAACTGTAACTAGAGAGGTGTAGTGCCATTAGAAACTGTGAATTTATTAATAAAACACTATGTTGTCTTCATTCAGTGTGTATTTATTAGTTTGTGAATCCTTCACATTTTTGCACACTACAAGAAAAGACTGTGTAATTGTATATACAGGTGCTGGCCATATAATTAGAATAAAAAAGTTGATTTATTTCAGTAATTCCATTCAAAAAGTGAAACTTGGATATTATATTCATTCATTACACACAGACTGATATATTTCAAATGTTTATTTCATTTAATTGTGATGATTAAAACTGACAACTAATGAAAATCCCAAATCCAGTATCCGAAGAAACATTTTTTAGAAAATGATATGACTTTTCTAAAACATTCAGTGTTAACTTGTTTTTCAATGACTTTTCCAGGCCTGGAAACACAATTTCTAAATTCCATGACATTTCCATGATTTTCATGACCGTACGAACCCGCGCTGCGCCTCACCAGTTGAAACCTCTGCCATAGACTTTGTCAGTTCAAACCAGTCTGGCATTCTCTGTTGTACTCTCTCATCAACAAGGCAATTCCATTCGCAGAACTGCCTTTCACTGGATGTTTTTTGTTTTTGGCACCATTCTGAGTAAATTTTAGAGACTGTTTTGTGTGAAAATCCCAGTAGATCAGCAGTTAAAAAAATACTCAAACCGTCTGGCACCGACAATCATGCCACGGTCCAAATCAATGCGATCAACACATGAGTAAAACACATTTTATCATGTTTACATTTTTTCCACAAAATTGTTATAGATTTTCTAACAAATGCAGCACAGAAAATAGCAAAATAAATATAAGAATACAAAATTCTGTCTGAGCCCAGACACTAATTTAAACACTGATTCATCATTGCTTTCATGTGCACAACACATACTGTATGTCTCTGATTAGTTGCAGTGCTCAATGTTATAATATTGTAATTATAATAATTTACATTTATGCATTTGGCAGACGCAGGCACGGATTTAGGAAGCAGAGGCCCCTGGGCACAAAATCTTGGAGGCCCCTCCTCCTCCTCTCCTCTTTTTCTTTTTCCTTTCCTCCTTTTTCTTTAGTTAAAAACAAAAACACCAACTCCATTTCTTGTGATGTTAACTGTGACAGCAAAAGAGATCTATAAATATCTATAAAACAAAAGACAAAATGGAAACTATCACAGAACAAAATCAACAGAATTTATTGGAATAAAAGCAGATTAAAATCTATGAAAATACAGGCTAATAACATAACTAAGAATAACTATAGTCATGTCTGTACAGTCTGTTTTTTTTACGGAGAAACAGATGATCAACGATATACTAGGTTGTAACGTGACAGAGGCTGGTAGCAGAGCAATCAATTCAGTGAATTACACTGCGCAAATCAAAAGTAATAGTACCCACCGGCACCGGACGAAGAAGGATTGACAGTCTCCACAGAATAAAATATTCATTTTATTTTATTTTTCGTGTTCGCATTTATGAGGAAAAAAATGTTACGGACGTGACCGCTCTGAAAGCGGCACTAAAAGTAAAGAATGCTTTAAAACGTTTTCACAGAGACCTCAAACAGAAAGCACAAAGCCTTTCTTTAAAGTGAATTTCGTTTTGTATTCATTTAAATCCTAATTTTAATCAATGTTTCATCAACCAATTCCCTAGATCCGGGCATCTAATAATCAGGGTTTTTAATAAGGGGAAAAGGTAATAGATATGCCTACATTTTGAGGCGGTCAAACTGGTAATGCACGTCACCGCCGGGTCTCTGCCGCCTTCAGCACCTGCTTCGGTTTCGGTCTCAAGCGGAGTCGGAGACTGTGGTGGGGAGGCATTTGAATAGGTGTCTGTCACTCCAGGCGGGCTGGGGTTCTCTGTCTTGTCGTGCTGGTGCTGGTGCTGGTGCTGATGCTCAGGTTCATCTAAAATAGCAAAGCTGAATATTGTGCTAAACTCAGCATCACCGCCGGTGCCGCCAGGCTCTTTATTTTCGTCGAGCCGACTTTTGAAAAAAGTAGAGATGGCTGGAATATTACTCCTAATTAAAACCTCTCAGCTATCCTTCTCCTTTTTAGCTTTACGTTTTGTGGCTCCGCTGCTCCACCGTTTTTTATCCATTTTGTTTGTTTTTTCGATGTCCTCAACTCTCTGTTTTTCACACTATCTTCTACCGCCTGTTTTGCCGCTATCAACAGTTTCCGCGGTAACCTGACTCGTCATCATCCGACACAGCCGAAAAACTGATCATGATACTTTTTTGCGTGTAAATAAATTATTGTTAACACACATACGCACAATTACACACGCATTCATGAATTTTAATTTAATTTATTACTAATAAAAAAATTACAAAAAAGGATGAGGCCACACAGTTAGTGGGGTCTTGGAGGCCCCCTAGAGGTCGGAGGCCCCCGGGCACCGGCCCAATCGGCCCGGTGGTAAATCCGGCCTTGGGCAGACGCTTTTATCCAAAGTGAATTACAGAGCCCTTATTACAGAGACAATCCCCCTGGAGCAACCTGGAGTTAAGTGCCTTGCTCATGGACACAATGTCGGTGGCTGTGGGGATTGAACCAGTAACCTTCTGAATACCAGTTATGTGCTTTAGCCTACTACGCCACCACCACTCTAACTCCTCCACTCTTGTAGCTGGGCGTAGCAACAATCAGCACAGAATCTGGGCAAATTCATATATTCAATATTAGCCAGATAAACACGTTTGTTTAATATATATTTATATTCCTGCACAATGGGCACATGAGTTATTTTCCTTAGTGTTTTTCCGTTAAAATGTTGCGTCAAATTTCTCTGTTGCAAGATTTCGGGTTAATATACAGTATAGAAACCCCTGTCAGTTCAGTGGGTTCAGAGGACTTTTATTTTGAAGTGTCTCTGCCCGTCGGTTCAGCAGATTGTGCCCCGCCTGTCTCGCTGTCAGATCAATCTTCGTGTATCGGTTTATTGTGGGAAGGGGACTTTTCTTTTGAAGTGTAGCAGGTTGCTCAACCTCAGCCCTGCCTCTTAAAGTCTTGCAGACAGATCTGGAGCTTATAAAGGTAATAACATCATCAAATCCACTCGATCACGCGCTCGAAAATCAGAGTAACGCTTTAAAAAATACATTTAAAGCATGCTCGTGGATGTCACGCGTTCATTTTCATGCATGACATAGATAGTTAAATTCATATTAGTGATCCGCTCTCAGACACAGGCAAGACAAGACTAAAGGATGTAAAAAAATAAAATAAAACATCTCTTCTAAAAACATTTATGATTGTTTAAAGTGTAGATTGTTTTCTGATGTGCATGCAACTGAATATCGGAGCTGAAGAATGGAGGTCAGGCGATAAGCCGCATGTACCTGTCCAGCACAGCAATCCGCGTCACTGCATGACATTTAACTACATCTACTCAAACAAGAAGGTTTATGATAGATTTTAATATATATATATATATATATATATAGAAATATAGGTGTTGGTAGAAACATAACATTTCTACCAACACCTATATTTCTTATATTTCACTTACTGCATCCAAAAAATAAATGAACAAGTAATGAATAAATAAATACTGCATCCTTTGTCAAATATCCTGTAGGAATACAGCTTATTGTTTGATTCTTGAAAAATTGTGTATTGCATATAGACTATATTATTATTTTTTATTTTATCTTTAAATATTAAAACGTAATCCAATTGAGGATTACCACTTTATGTTATTTTATTCAATAACATTATTGAATATATTATTTGATATTGTGGAATTCTTTACAGAACCCTTCTTTTATTGTAGTGGAATAATTAAAGGAAATTTCATGGGATTTTAAAAAATTGAAAATAATTTCTTTACATTTATTTTGATATCAGGGTCATTTATCCCATTGGTAGTCATAATACTCCCATTGGGAACTGTAATTTATTCAGGGGTTTTCAAACTGGGGTCCAGCTAGCCCCGAAAGGAGATTAAATGCGAAAGGGGCTGCTGGGGTGTCGCGATTATTTAAACAATCGTCTGATCGCGGTTATTTTCTCTAAATGGTTATTTGAGAGAACTGCGAGTATTGTGCTCTTCAGTCCAATCACATTTTAATGCCCAAATAAGGGAATGTTAAGCTAAATTATAAATGCCATCAACGGCACATTTGTTTGTCATTCAGTTGAACTCCGAGTGTCTCTGGGCTGCACTGCGGATGTTAAGTGCTCATTAAGTGCTTCTCAAGCGCTTTGATTCGCGTGCTGTCAGTAGAGGCTTGCGCCAAACTCCCATGAAAATTTAAACTAAGAAATACAAACTTTGAGAGTGAATGTAAAGCACTCTGGCTTCACTTTAGATGATCGTATAAGGCCAAACTGGGTAATTGTATATATAGGAGTGTGTGTGTATGTATATATATATATATATATATATATATATATATATATATATATATATATATATATATATATATATATATATATATATATATACTCAAATGTTCCTGGTCATAACGGATTAACGTATGCCATGTTAATGACACACATGTGACACAGGAGGAGACGCAGTGATAAATGATGAAACAAAATTTCAAAGGTTTTGTTTCATGAGAAGGTTTGGTGGTTTTAATCAAATGATGTGTGAGAGTGAAGAAATTAGGACTGAAATATTTTTTATTGCTTAATATAAAATAATAGTATGTAATATAAATAATAATACAAATATCTATTTTATATTATATACATTTTGTATTAAAATATAATTGTTTAATGATTTCCAAAAACAGCATTGTAAATGTTAAAATTTACCAAAACTTAAATTGACCAAATAGATTACATGTTTTTAGGTTTTAGAAATCATATACCTCAATTTTATTATTTGACTATTATATTTGGATATATGTAAAAAATACCAGCTGTATGAAGTACAATTGAACAAGAAATATGACCATTAACAGTATTTGACAATTAATTGTGAATGTCCTAAAAGAGAAAAATAATCGTTATAACCTTCAATTAAACAGACAATTAATCATCATAATCGCAATTTTTTGTTTGACAATTAATCGTTATACCCTTAAAACATACAATTAATCATCATAATCACAATGATTTGTTTGACAAGTAATCGCTATAGCCTTAAAACAGGCAAGTAATCGGCATAACTGTAAATATTTGTTTGACAGCTAATCGCTATAGCCTTAAAACAGACAATCAATCAGCATAATCGCAATTAGTTGTTTGACAATTAACCACTACAGACGAAAAACAGACAATCAAGCGGCATAATCGCAATTATTTGTTTGACAATTAATCGCTATAGCCTTAAAACAGGCAATTAATCGCAATAATTGTAAATATTTGTTTGACAAATAATCGTTATAGCCGTAAAACAAACAATTAATCGTCATAATTGTAATTATTAGTTTGACAATTAATCGGCGTAGCTTCAAAACAGACAAATAATCGTCATAATCGCAATTATTAGTTTGACAATTAATTGTTTTAGCCCTAACACAGACAAGTAATCGTCATAATCGCAATTATTAGTTTGACAATTAATCGCTATAGCCTTTAAACAAACAAGCAATCGGCATAATCGCAATTATTTGTTCGACAACTAATCGGTATAGCCGAAAACAGTCAATAAATCGACATAATCGCAATTATTAGTTTGACAATTAACCGTTATAGCCTTAAAACAGACAATTAATCGTCATAATCATAATTATTTGTTTTATAATTAATCATCAGTCAGTTGTCATAATTATGACAGCCCTAGGTGTCAGTGAAAAAATGTAAAGATAATTTTTGTTGTTATTATTACTTCCATTCTGAAACAATGATATTAATCCTAATTATTTTATTCTAATAACAGCCATAGTTTAAACCATATGCAATAAAATCAAATCTGCATAAGTCATACATTAGAGATAAAAAGCATTTCTTATTTGTAAGAAATAACAGTTGTACTTCACTATTCTCTTTAAGATTGCATAAAAACAATAATATTATTGTATTATATTTATTGTGAAAAGTGCTATAAAAATTTATTTGAACTGAATAGAATATGTTTGTCTTTAGGTTTAATCAGGGGGTCCTTCACAAGGGGATCATGATATTTTGGGGTGCTTGGTATAAAAAAAGTTTGAAAACCATGTTCTAAATGTTGTAAATTTAGTTTTGTGTTTGACTGTGTCAAAGATTTTATTTAGCCGTCTATGCCTTTTTTCAGTCCTTAATTTGTCCATCCTGTATTACATCAAGTATGGGCCGGTATGTCCATGTATCATTTCGAAATGATCCACTGCATTGATCCCTGTGTTTTGATTTGCTATAGGATGGCTGAACCACCTCGGTCATGTGATTGTTTTGTATCTCTGCCTCCGGGTTCAAAAGAAGATTATGTGATATTTGGTAAGAACTCTGACCGCCCGAGAGATGAGGTACAGGAGGTGGTGTATTACCCTGCGAATTCACATGCTTCTGGGTCTAGAGTCCAGGTAATACACCCCAACAGCTTCCTTTATGTACCCATGCTTACACATATGTTTAATGCCAAAATAAGTGGTGATCCTAGTGGTCCTTTGTGATTTTCAATTTGACTGATGTCTCATGGCTTTTCATGACCAATTGTAATATAATGTAAAATGGTGTTATGGCCAAACCATAAGGAATTTACAGAGGATTTCCTTTTGCATGTAGTGCACATACATTTCCATCCCTCAAGTAGAGCACACCCTTGCAGTTGTACTGAGCAGACCTGCATGGCTCTGGGGGGCTGAGATGGGGGCTAATGAACACGGGGTGTGTATTGGAAATGAGGCAGTTTGGACCAAGGAGCCCGTGAGTCCAGAAGAAGCTCTACTTGGAATGGACCTGGTTCGGTGAGCACAAAACAACTGATTGTCTTTTTTTTGTTTTCTAGCCTTAAAGGGGAAGTGTGTAATATTTTTAGCTGTTACAACAATACCTCCTGCAATCCCAGCATTAAGGAATATTCCAGGTTCAATACAAGTTAAAATGTTGAATGCTAAAATACTCACTGTTAAACAAGTATAGCCACAAGATATTAACAATATGCATGTTAACAGGATTTTAGTGTGATTAAATCACTTACACACCTTTTCTGTGTAAAGTTGTAGCCAGTTTTACAACTTTGTAGCTCTAAAACACTAAATGGATTTTAAAAATGATTTAATCAATTTAACAGCTTAAATAATACACAAGTTTTTACAGAAGAATTAATGTTAGTGCTTTTATAAAATGATAAGCTTCACATTTTTGCTTATAAATCTAGAAAATTGGCCACATTCACTTCTATAGTAAGTGCCTCACTGTAACCTCGATATTTGCTTTTTTTAAGAAAAGGAGGGACAAATTAAATAAATTTTTATGGTAATCAACATTATCCCACAAATGCTGTCAATTAAGCTTAACTTGTATTGAACCTGGAACAATCCTTTAAAATGCTGAGACTGTACTGTATGTAAGCCTTTTGTAGGTTGATTTAACCGGAAAATGTAAACACTATGGTGCTATCAAAACTCTCCTTTTTTATTTATTTGAGTATCCTGACCAACTCGACACAGCAACATTGGCTCAACCAATAGTGTGAGTTGGGGGCGGGACTATCAGTTTGTTGCCCAATGGCATTTGTGAAATGGTCTTTATTTATGCATTTCGTTTGGTTGCGCAGAAATGGCATACATTTCCTTCAAATATTGACCATCACTGGTAATTTATAACTATACAACAATTCATTTCTGTGCTCGAATTTGATTGGCCTGTAGGCGTTACAAGAGTGCTGATATTTTATAGAACATCATTGGGATGCATCACTATTGGTATCACTATGTTTGTCTGTGTTTGCTGCTTTTCAAACGGTTGAGATGATTTTGATTCATCCCAGTGACTCTTTTGAATCCATTTACCAAAAAAAGATTCATTCAGATTCGTTCACTGTTACCATTTCTGCAGAATACATCTTTACGCCAATAGGTGGCAACAAACGAGCATCTTTTATGTTTTGAGTGAGTACTGACCCATGACCCGAATATATTACTTAATAACAACAGCCGAGATAATAACTAGCTCTGGTTTTGTTTCTTTTGGACCAATTTTCACTGGCGCAGAGGAAAACGAACTGGCCTGTTTTTATCTGAAACACATGTTATTCTATAATTTTGTTAAATATTTACGTGCTTGTTGAACTGTTGTATAAAAGCAATATGGCACTTGCAGTCATGTTGTTGTTCTGAACATCAGAAGCAGGTGTTGTGTGTGTATTCAGGCTGGGTCTTGAGCGGGGGGTCAGCGCGTGGGCCGCTCTGAATATCATCACAGGCCTACTGGGGCAGCACGGTCAGGGCGGAGCCTGCAGGGAGACCACCGAACCCTTTAGTTACCATAACACCTTCTTACTGGTGGACCGACAGGAAGCTTGGGTCCTAGAGACTGCTGGGAAACTGTGGGCTGCACAGAAAGTCACAGGTGAGGGAGAGAGGTGCTCCGGATTAAACATTATCATCAACTGTGAGTGGCGTTTAAGTTGCACAGGTTTGATTTGATGCATAGTGTGTATTTTGTATCTGAGAATTCCAAATCAAGTGCGTTTATGTTTTATTCTGATCACGCATTTGAGCATAAATGATATGCATTTGGGGTCCAAAAGTCCAAGACCACTTGTGAAAATGCTTCCATTTTGCATTTTTCTAATTGAATAACATTTTTTATATTACAATTGATATTATTAGCATAGCCGTTTGAGTGAAAAAGTATTTAAAAATGTATATGAATTTAGGTCGTCACGCTTTTGCTTCAATGACAGCCTGCACTCAAGCTGGCATGAACTCCACAAGTTTCGCAAAAACTGATGATCCATGTTGTCCTAGCAGGATTTGAAAATGTGCATCTTGTGTGCTTCAATCGATACAAGGAAATATGACCTTTTGTACAAAGGAGTTAACATGCTCACAAATTTGCTTACATTTGATAATTTACCTAGAAATTGAGTAGAATCTTAAATATTTCTTCTTCGTTTTACATCAACTTTTATTTCTTTAAGAATTCTCCAGGTTTTCAATGTGGTCTCAGACTTTTGGATCCCACTGTATTTATTTAATATATACAGTAAATGTATTCTAGGACTGTCAATCAATTAACATTTTTAATCAAATTAATTATTTAATATGCAGATTAATTAATTGAATCAAATATATCAATATTTGTAGAGAAAATTTAATATATAATGATTAAATAATTATAAATAATTGTATTTAAATAATTATAAATATAATATGCATGAAAAAAATAATCAAAAAGCATTATATTATTGTTGTAGACGAGTAAAGCATTGACTAGTAAATACAAAAGCAATATAGTGTTTATTTTAATTTCATTGAACAATGGGCTACAGTTCACAGCAATTCATTTTGCAATTTATTTCATGAATCTGTCCGAGGTAGACTTATTAAAAGGGCTTTTCTAAAGACACCTCTATGTACACATTCTTCCAACTGATGCTTTTGGAGCATCTCACTTTGGTTGCGTTGCATCGTAAACAGTGTTTCAGGATGCTGTATTCAGTTAAAGGTGCGCTCAATAATTTTCTCATATAATCTTGGGCTTACAGTGACACCTAGTGGTGTGGATGCAGCATCATTCAAAATGAATTGTTTTCAGTTACAATTCATTTCAGTTATTGTAGAAATTCGCTTTTCACAATCAGCCATGATTCATTTAATCCAAGAGTGAAAGTGTCCAATAACAAGATGGTTAGTAGTATTTAGCTGGTCATGTGATGCTAAAATGCTAGCCCTCATGAGGGCACCCCTGCCCCATATAGAATAAAACAGCTTTTATAAGGTTACCGATATGACTACAGTCCTCATCTCAGGAGAGTGCTCATGATTTTATATATGTTACAAAATTACAATAAATTTCTTTAGGAGTAAAAAGTTTTAATGGGGAAAATACTGAGTGCACCTTTAAACATAGTTTGAAAAACACATCTCAAGAAAGGTACGTGCATTTTGGAGTTGCGCTCCATCTAGCTGTGTTCGAACGCAAAAATGCATCCTCAGCTTGTGCTGTCTGCGGTCAGTAGTGTGGCTTTTTGCCTGTTCAGATGGAGTTGCACTTACTGCCCCCTGCTGATAGGGACTCGTAAAAACAAAGGTGGGACTTCAAGCTTGAATTTCTCAGATGGCTGGACAATTCTTTATTTATATTGCTTAATTTTTTTTATAGAATTAATCACATTGAATTAATCCTTAAATCGACAGCCCTAATTTATTCTCAAACTATATCAAAATATATAGGATAAATGTTTCATTGTGATGTAGTGGGCTTGTCTTGTGTTAAAAAAGCTAATAATCTGCCTCTAAAAATAAACTTGGGTTTATTTATTTTGTCAGAGGGAGTCAAGAACATTTCTAACCAGCTGACGATAGGCACAGAGATCTCTGCAGAGCATCCGGAGCTACGCAGTGTGGCTCAGTCTCAGGGCTGGTGGAGTGGTGAGGGGGAGTTCAGCTTCACTGCTGTCTTCAGCCCTGACAATCCCCCTGCTAGGATGGAACTGGCGAAGCAGCGCTATGAGGGTGGCACAGCCCTGCTCCAAGAATGTGACGGTAGATGTACTTCACTCTGCCATCATGACTAAGGTGTCACTGAGGGGTTACATGAAAAATAATGAGCTTGAATGTTCTATTTGGGTTCCCGAAATCATTATTATATTTTTAAAGTTAAGTTGGTGTGATTCTGAGGACGATGCAGAGGATTTTATTATCCCCAGTCTTGCGGTCCAGCATTGGATTTTGTTACTTTGAAGAGTCTTTTTATTAAAGGCGTTGAACAGCATCATCCAGTGTTTGGATCACTACACTTACAATCACTGCTGTTTGGTTTTGGCAAATAAATTAGTGTGCATAAGCTAATCTGGGAAAGAATTACTAAAGGAAACATGAAATAAATAAATCAGTGAAATTTTTTACATTTAAAACATGACTGTGGTTTAGATGGGGAAGGAGGACCCGAGAACCGGCTTGACAATATAAATAATAGTTTTAATATAAAACTGAACAAAAAGACACAAACACACACATGACGGTCAACTGACCGTAAACGATCTCTCATCGCACCACCATCCGCAGTCGGACTTTATCCCTCTCGGAGGCTTAAATAGCCTGATAATGGACCGGGTGTGTATGATCACTACCAGGCCTGCCCTCCGCCCTGTCACAGTGACATTCGCTGGTGACATTAATTTCTTAAGGATATAATAAATTAATGAACTGTTACTCTGAATCCCACCAAGAGGAACTTTTTTCCTGTCTGGTTTAACAGTTTGGTTTTCACTTTTTTATGCCATTGGCATGTGGTGTAACACATTAAAAATGATCTGATTCACCAGTTCATACTTACATTTCTGGTTTGAAATATTTCAGCTCTGTAGGTACTTACAATGCAATTGAAAGGTGGCTAGAACTTTTAAGATAAAACAAAGAATATAAATGCAGTATAAAAGTAATCCATAAGACTCAAGTGGTTAAATCCATGTCTTCAGAAGTGATATGATAGGTGTGGGTAAGAAACAGATCAATATTCAAGTCCTTTTTTACTATAAATCTCCACTTTCACATTTACTTTCCCATTCGTCTCACAATGTGCGAGATTTTCTGAAATGTCAGAATAGGTCACAAGAATAGAGCAAGTGGTGTTCATTTGTTTGATTTTACATCATAACTTTTCTTTGTTTTATTTACATTTCATCAAAATCCTAAAACGTTTTTATTTCAAGATTTCAATGGGATTTCAAATGTATTTTATTCTTTATTTGTTTGATGTAACGCTGCTAAAACTCGGTGTATCCACTATATTACAGATTAATAATTCCATGCCCATTGTTCTCCTTTCCTGACCTCTGACCCCTACCGCTCATACAGGCTCTGTGACTGCAGAGGTGATGATGAGCATCCTGAGGGACAAGGGCAGTGTGATCTGTATGGACTCCGAGGGCTTCCGTACCACAGGCAGCATGGTGTCAATCCTTCCACGCAACCCAGACGTGCCCTGCGTTCACTTCCTCACTGCCACACCCGACCCCTCCAGGTGTGACCCTGACTGCCACAGCTGTGCCCTAAAGATACATCTGCTCTGCACTAGATCAGTTACTTAAAACATGAAATATAAAACGGATAGTTCCAGCTCTATAATATGATTGGAATAGCTGCATTTGAAATCTTTGTGAAATAGCCGATATACGCACATTTGTGACCACACATCATTTGAATTATATTTTAAGTTAAGCTCAATTAAAAATGTATTATGAATCGAGGTTAAAGTGAGTCACTTACAATGGAAGTGAATGTGGCAAATGTGAATGAGGGTTTAAAGGTACAAAATTGTAAAATTGTTTATAACTTTACACAGAAAGGTTTAGTAAGTAATTTTATCACACTAAAATCATGTTGACATTCATATTGTCTTGTGGTTATACTTTTGAAACTGTTTTTAAACCCAGTTTGAGGAGGGGTAAGTAAAAAAATGTTTTTGTGGTAATCAATATTTTGCCACAAATGCTGTCGATTGAACTTAACTTGTATTGAACCTGGAATATTCCTTTAATTTAGCAAAACGGTATAAAAGGCTGTGCATCATGAAAATAGTCACAAATGAAGGGTGTTGTTAGGCACAGTGTGAAGCAGAGTATCTGCAACCCCTTCAGATGTGACTAAATTAATACTATAGCGGCCTTGAGGTGCTTATGTTTTTATAAAAAAGTTACTACAACTCCAGTTCTGAAAAAGATGGGACATTATGGAAAATGCTTATAAAAACAAAAAGGAGTGATTTGATCAATCCTATTCACCCTGTGCTGTTTTGGAAGCACTACAAAAACACCTTATTTTATGTTTTACCTTGTGAATGCCATTGTTTTTTTTTATATAAAGTACACTAATTTCAAATATGATGATTGCAACACACTCCAAAAAAGTTGGGACAGTCAAGTGCTTACCACTCTGCAATATCGCGATGGGAGAAAGGTGCCATCTGTTGTTCTCGCAGGCTACTCCGCCTTACAGGCTCCATATGGTTAGGATTAGGGTGGGGGCGGGGTTAGGGTATCTTCTGTCTGCCAGGAACAAACTGTGGTCACTATGTACAATGTGCGTCATCATTCTTCTATTGAGACTTAAGCGTTTAGGCATTGAAGACACCAGTTTTTTAAGTTTAGCAAGCAGAATCCCATTCATCCATTATGCAGGTCTTCAGCTGTGCGGGGCCTACAATACAGATGCCATATTGTGCGCTTCATAATGTGCCACACATTCTCAGTTGGAATGGTCAGGACTGCAGGCAGGTCAATCTAGCACTCTCACTCTCTGCTTACACAGTCATGCACTTGTAATCTGGCAGTATGTGGTTTTGCGTTGTCCTGCTGGAAAACCTCTTCCGAATGAGTGTGATCTCCGATCCCTCAGACGTAACTCTCTTAAAAACCGTCATTTGTCTGTAATGGATATCATGACATGAGCTTGGTAATACTTCTGTAAACATTTGTCAATCAACATAATGTGCCGCTGCATCCACAGATGCAAGTTAAGGCTTTACTATGTAAAGCAGAAGCCATACATCAACACTGTCCAGAAGCGCGCCATCTTCTCTGGGCTCAGTCTCATCTGAGATGGTAAGTAGAACAGTGAAATCTTGTTTCGTCATCCAACGAGTTTTTAGAAAAAACACAGTCTTGAACTGTGGTGTAAATTTTGCTTCTTAAACTTTACAAACTTGTACCTTCAGTGCCCAAATGATTAACAAGTGTTAGAAGAAATGATGATGTTATACAACTTTCCCAACTTTTTTGGAGCTTGTTACAATGATGTGATTTGAAATTAGTGTATATTGAAAAAAACAACAAACAATGAAATTCACAAGGTAAAACGTCAACTATTGTGTTGTTGTACTGTAGTGCAATAGCCGCTTTTCCACCATTGGCCCAGACAGTCCTCATTGCAAAAGCGTACCGATCCGGGCAAGCTGGCACTGTTAAGGTTTAATTCCACTGTGGTACGTACCAGATCCATCTTTTGGCAAAGCACTAAGAAGTAAACATGGAGGGAGTCCAGCACGCTATGGAGGATGATCGCATATTCCGTTTTTAGGACTGATTTTTTCCCTGGTTTTACTCTGCTAACAAAACAGCAAAGACACGGACCATATCGCAAAAAGGAAAGTAAAGAGAAAAAGGCGAGAGGTTTACCATTATTTGCTGAAGGGTTGGTTGTGTTTACCACCAGACACGAACATGCAGAAAAATTTATTGACAAAATGTTATATACTAATTATATGAAAATTGTTTATGAGAACATATTGATGTATTTTGAGTTTAAATGAGCTATTAATCTACTTTCCTGACAAAAAAAGTGTAGAAAAATAAATGTAGTCTGCAATACTACTTAATCTATCAAAAAAAAAAAAAAAATCATGAAGATACACTAAACGAGTCGTCACGTACTAAAGCCATTCTACCAGCACGCTTGAGAACAGTTGAGTACGGTTAGCTAACCATGCAGAGAATTGCGAGCCAAGAACGGTTTATAATCGCACCGTGCTGAACCTGAAGTGGAAATGCTAATGTAACCGTTCCGTACCATGCTCAGAACCATTTGGCCCTATGGTGGTATACATAAAAATATTATGGACAAATATTCAATAAAACTGTTATTTCAGTAAACAAATTCATTAAGTGCCATCTTTCAGCCAGATGTTACAATCCCTAAAATGTAAATTAACTTTAATAGTTGGCCTCTCTGGGTGTTGAGCAGTGATATATACAGTTGTGTTTTATTATACCTGTATTTTGTATTTAACTCTTGATTAAGCAATCGGCATCCAGGACTGGAGCTATCTGTTTTATATTACTTGTCAAAAAAAGGGTTTATTACATTTATTATATATTTAATAATAAATGTAACTTTTTCATGGTTTTTAGCGGCATTCTATAAAAGCTTTGTGCCTAAGAACACTCCTTACCCATTGACTTTACTGTGGTAAAAGCCTCAAGTGGCTTATTTCATCGTTCTCATAGCAGACACATCACACTTTCATTATTCTTTACTTGCAGGTCTGTATTCAAGCCTTTCATCTTCTCGGAGAGCATGAGGCCCGTCAGCATGGTGATGTCACCACAGTATGGGCCTGATGATCCTGTCAGGACGCAGCCTCGATTCCAGCACCAGGTGGACCGCAAACATGAGCTGTACAAAGCCCACCAGAGTGCCGTAAGCAATCCTGTAAGTCTGAGAACAAACAGACTTTAAAGCATTTGCATTTAGAACACAAAGCATCTGTTTTAAAGCCGTTTCTTGCTAGTGGTGATCCTAAAATAATATTTGGTCTGCATTTTTCAGCTTTAGGATGTTCAATGCATAGTTTACCATTTACTCACTCTTGTGTTGTTCCAAACCTGTATGAGTTTCTGTCATCTTTGGAACACAAAAGATGTTAGCCTCAGTCACTATTCACTTTCATTGCATCATTTTTCAATTCAATTAAAGTGAATGGTGACTGAGGCTAACATTCTGCATAATTTGAAGAAAGAAAGTCATGCGGGTTAGGAACAACATGAGGGTGAGAAAGTGATGAGAGGATTGTCACTTTTGGATGAGCTCTTCATTTAACGTATTTATATGTGTGTGTATCAGGATGCTGGAGGCTCTCTACAGGAGACTATGAGACACCTGGAGTATCAATGTCTTGAGGAGATAGAGGCCATGCTTAGGGGAGAGATACAGGGCCAGGAGCTCGGTGACCTGTTCTTCGACTGCGTGGACGCAGAGATCAAATTCTACCAGTGAGACAGAGAAGATAAACTCTCAGTTAAACATGCAGCATATTGGGAACCATGTTCCTGCCTGATCTGATCTCTGACTTCAGTCTTTTTCTGTCTGATATTGCCTGTAACTTGTGGCTGTTTTGCAGTTTGTCATTGCGAATGTCGGTAGTGCTTTCTGATCTGCCTGGAGAGAGAGAGAGAGATAGAGAGACAGTCCTGAGTGCACAGGTTCCTGCCTGCTCAAATCCTGCTCTCCTAGTCACCTGACGCCATGCCAAACTAATTGTGATATCCATGCCACACTAACTGTACATTTTGAAGACATGCTAGATGTTCATTTGAGTAATTGTCACACAGTGCACTCATATATGCATAACATTAACCAGTTAGATTACGAAAGCATGTATATGTAGATGTGTGAGAGAAGAGATGTTAGTGAAATTCCATTCAGTCATTCCAGTAAGTAAAAGGGATCAGCTACCAGACTGACCCTCTGAGGAGAAATACAATAAAATGTCAATGATTGAACACGTCTGTGTTATTTAATATTACTGAAACTAGGTATTTCAAGTATGTCTGGAAAGGCAGTGTTTTATTGTATCTAGTACATTATTGGAGTAAATGAGAGGATTATAAGCCACAAGGAAAAAACGGGCATGCTCCTGAAATATACCCCATTAGTGGTCTGAAATGATAATTCAAATAGCTTTCCTAATGACAAAAATGCTCTGCAAGAATCTGATAAGGACAAACTACAACATTACATTGTTTATGTTGAAACTTCAATTGCCACTTAAAGAACCACTTAAAGGAATATTATGGGTTCAACACAAGTTAAGCACAATTGACAGCATTTGTGGCATATTGCAAAAATATGGCATAAATAAAGTTTAAATCTGGATTACAGTGAGGAAGTGAATGGGGCCAATCCGTAAACGTTCAAATAAACAGTTTCAAATGTATAGTCACAAGTCAGGAACAATATGCAAGTTTACATGATTTTAGTGTGATAATATCACTTACTAACCTTTTCTATGTGAAGTTATATCCAATTCGATCCAATCCAACTATGTTGCCATGACGATGTAACCACATAAACCCTAAAACAACCATAAACACGACAATGTAAACAACGTTACAGCTCAAATAATACTTGAGTTTTAACAACAGAATGAATGGAATTGCTTTATAAAATGATAAGCTTCACATTTCTGCCTTTTAAACCCTCCAAATATTGGCCCCCATACACTTCCATTGTTAAGTGCCTAACTGGAACCTCGATTGAACCAAGAATATTCCTTTAACCAGCAATACTGCAAACGCATCACTACACCAAGCACCAAAATGCTTCAAAATGTCAAACAGCCCCACTAGCCAATGTAAAAAAAACTTGTGAAACAGTACTTGTGATTCTGAAAAATAAGTGAAACAAATATAAGATTAAAAATAAGAAATATTCTGGTAATTGGTTATATGACTGAACAAAATGCTAAATTAAATCTGACAACAATGGGATCATAAATTGTTATCCTTTACCTAAAATAACAAAAAATTCTGTTTTTCATGCTGATTAATCTAATGCGCACGCGCGTTCTCGAGTTAACTGACAGGCGATATCTGTATCTGAAAGGTGAGTGGCTATTTTATCTGTAAGGCGGGACTTACTTTTCTACATCCGCCATATTTGGCGTACCAATTTGTCCCATTCGTTTTAATACAAGTGGTCCGTCTAGTCTAAACAGTCGTTGTTATTTTGCACTCACGCTTATGTGCCAGCAAGATGCAGCAGTGGTAGCAGTAGCATCATCCGGCCAGTGGGAGCGCTGTGAGAAACACACTCCTCTAAGTGTCTCCTCTCGTCTCTCTCATATCCCTAACAAATATGGCAGATGAGTGTGATGTTGTTGACATCGAGGGAGATGAATGTGATGAAAGAGTCGGGTAGGACTTTATTGACGCATATCCATCTTTCTGGAGAATATTATGGGACATGAGTGAAAGAAAAGAGACAGGCAGAAGGATTACGAGATCTTCTGCTGAGATGAACATATTTACTCTAGATTAACATGAGCAAAGAAACTTCCAGCAAAGATACAAGCTGCCAATATACACTATTAGCATGTACTATGGATTTCTAATACGATCAAACTAATTTGACTGTAATGCACTTACTGTACAATGGAAGTCTATGGGCCAAGGCATTACACCGGAATAGGCGTGATAAAATTGCTAGCTAAATTTGTTCAGAGTTAAATACATTTTTTAAACGCCTGTCATGGCCATGTAAAGCCAGTAAACCAGCAACTGGATTTTTGCTCTCTTTATAGTGACCTGAGCAGTGCTGAGATTCTCCAGGATCAATACCTGCAGTCTGCATGGAAGACGAACAGCAGCGTACTGGTACAGCAACATTATATCCGTAGACTGTTGTTATCTAATTAAACTATTAAAGAATATGACGCAATCAAAACATCATAACTGGTCGTGGATATGTATGTTGAGTATCTGAGAAGGTCATATTGTTTGTGTGTGTTTGTAATCAGCCGTGGATGCTGGACAGCTCCATCACTGATGAGAACAGACAGGCCATTGAGAGCATGCTGATGGAGGAACAGTATCCTTCACTCTTCTAAACATCACTCAGATGCTTGTTTTGTTCACATAATCTAATGGACATTTTAATGGATGCAATCATTCACTAAAAGCATGTGGTTGTTTTCTTAATAAATTAAGGTATTATTTTGCCAGTAAGAAAGCACCAAAGGTGGCCTGGAGCAATGAGAAGACTAAAGTCAAAAAGTGAGCTAAGATCCCTCATTCTCATTTTATTCCTTTATGTTCATTATATTTAAACAAATCAAAATGAATGAATTGGAAACTGGTATAGTTTTTTCTTTCAATTTCTTTCCAGGTCATTGGTGAAGAGTTCTGGGGCACCAACTCGTTGGGCTGAAGAAGAAAAGGATCTCTTTGAGAAAGGACTGGTATGTTTTTGAAAAATTGTTTTTTTAAACTAGCGAAGGTATGAGAAAAAAATAATGTTCACTCTCATGAAAGGAATCTCATGAAAGGAATCAACATCACCTATTTTATGGTTTCTAGGCTCAATATGGCCACAGGTGGACCAAGATCGCCATGCTAATCGGTACTAGGACGGTTCTACAGGTGAAAAGCTATGCACGGCAGTACTTCAAAAATAAGGTATGAGGTCTTTAGCCCAAATGACCATATGAAAAGTCATATGCCCTTAGTTCGAATGGTTGAAGCATCTGTGTTTGTTGCTATATAATTAAAGCAGTTGATGCATAAATAATAGGGCTGGGCAATTTTAAGCATTCATTTCTGCGATTAAACGCATTCAAAAAATGTACGCAATTAATGCAATATCTGTTTTTTTTTTTTACTTCGTGAAACTTAACGTGATAGGAGAAAGGTGCCCCAAATTGTTCCTGCCAATTTTCAGGAGGTACTCGCTTGACTCAACTGCACATACTCGCACAGAAACTGATTGTGTAAAACACTGCACGCTTATTCATTACGCGCAATGCATGCCCCGGCATAGTAAACACGGGAGCGGATTTACTGTACGGAGAATGAAGGCTTCATCCGCAAGCGGGCGAGTGATATGGGCAATCTACTGTATCTTTTCTTTGCATCTCACGAAAAAATCACTGACTTTCGTCTGAATACTGTTACATAAAGCGAAACTACCAGAAAGAGTCCCAGCATGTGCATGAGAAGCACCTGGCTATTCAGCAAGCTGCAGCCAGGTTTACTTGTAGAGACTGAATGACAGCCAGAGAAAATAATAGTTTTGAGATTTTAAACTTCAGCATTCAATATGTTTTATATCTGTATAGTGTCTAAAATGCATTGACAATGTACACTTAATTTTCTCTTGCCAAAAAAGATTGATATGAATTTAATCTGCCCATTTGATCCTATTATTTAAAAAGTCCATTGGAAAATGCCAGAAGATTTTGCCCAAATTGTAATTAACATGTCCACTGATTTTATGGCATGTACACACATAATTGTATCAAAGATGAATACCTGTAAAAAAAAAAGTTGAACATGTACATAATTAAATCATTAATATAAATGATTACTAACAAATGTCCTGCATGTTCTTTGAGACAAAGAATGAAGTAAATATTTGTAATGTTTGTTGTAGTTTTTACCATAATTTAATCTTGATTAATCAGAGAAAATAATGCAAGTTATTAGTTAATTTTGTTTTAGCAATTCACAGCCCTAATAAATAGCTGAACAGTTTCATGTAGAGGTCGACCGATATATATCGGGTTATACTGATTAATCGGTCCCAATAGTTCCATCAGTTATCGGCAAAAATCTATGCATATTTTGTTTTTAGAATTAGATAATCAAAAAGTGAAGTGTGGGCATGTAAAGAAAAATGCAACTGCATACTTCAGCACATATATTGTGTCTCCATCTTGTGAATAATAATAATAATAAAATAAAAAACTATATATATATATGGCTTTAAAAAGCTTATTTTTGTAAATAATAATTCCTTACATTTATATAGTGCTTTTCTAGGCGCTTAAAGCGCTTTACATAACATAGGGGGAATCTTCTCAACTGCAACCAGTGTGCAGCATCCACCTGGATGATGCAACGGCAGCCATTGTGCACCAGAACGCCCACCACACATCAGCTATTGGTGGAAAGGAGAGAGTAGAGTGATGTAGCCAATTCAGGGATGGAGATTAATACGAGGCCATGATAGATAGGGGCCAATGGGGGGGAATTTGGCCAGGACACCGGGGTTACACCCCTACTCTTTATGAGAAGTGTTCTGGGATTTTTAATGACCACAGAGAGTCAGGACCTCGGTTTAACATCCCATCTGAAGGACTGTGTCTTTTTACAGTATAGTGTCCCCATCACTATGCTGGGGCATTAGGACCCACACAGACCGTGGGGTGAGCACCCCATTCTGGCCTCCCTAATACCACTTCCAGCAGCATCCTTGTTTTTCCCTGGGAGGTCTCCCTTCCGGGTACTGGCTAGGCTCAACCCTGCTTAGCTTTAGTGGGCAACCAAGCAAGAGCTGCAGGGTGATATGGCTGCCGATTAGCCACTATATTTAAATACTTAAATATTGACTTTAGAGCATTGTAACGAAGTACCCGGTGAATTTCAGGCTTTAATTTAATGCTCTAAATCTTCATTTTTTTCATAGCAGGGAAACACTTTTTAAAAAATAATAATGAAAGACTAAGAGAGTTTTTTAACATATAAACGTTTTTAAACTGTTGGCCGATTAATCGGTTACCTGCCTTTCCCACCACCTTAGTTATCGATCAACCTTTAGTTTCTAGTATATAGAATACAACTGATGTGTGATCACAGGTGTTTGTACATCATCTAATGTACAATGGCTCTAAAAGTGACTTATCCAATATGAAGCTGTTTTTGAGATATACGATTATAATATAAGATTTTGGCAGCTCCACTCACCCCTATTCAATAGCAATTTTATCCTGTGTTTCCCCTGTAGACTAAAACGGATGGACCTGCTGAAGTGTCCTCCACTAAAGTTACTTCAGACTCAACATTCCCCTCTACAGCTATAGTTTCCTCTGTTCAGCCTCATTTCTCAGCACTGACCAATGCTGTGCGCATCGAACAACTCTCTGACGACGAGGATGTCGACATCACAGATGACTTCTGCGACGATGGGCTTCAGCTTGAAAATCAATTAGAGCCTTTGGGTACACATAAAGGATCATTAGATTGTGATGGCCAAGGTGAGCTCAGTACATTGCCACCTACAACCGACAGATCCTTCAACCCTCCATCTGATTCAGATTCCATAGCTTCTGATGGACCAGATGATCTAGACACAAATGGGAATTCTGGCATCTCTCACACAATTGGTCCAGAACCAGAAGAGGAAAGTGTGACCCAACTCTCTCAATCAGGCAGCTCTAGCAAACACAGCCTGTCTGGGGATGAGGGCACTGAAGAAGCAGGTACATGCATCAGTACCATTCATTTTTTTTACCCTGTAACATTAGCGACACTTCAGCGTTAGCAGAATAATGGATGATTCATCTTTTTGTACCCCAGAAAAGACTGAATTTGGTGAATGTCCTGAGGAGGAGGATGAGGAGGTGGAGGAAGACCAGGAGGATGAGGAGGAGCTCAGAGCTCCAGAGCAGGAAGTCATAATGGATTTTAACACAGTCACAGAGGAGGAGAAGCAGGCCATCCCTGAATTCTTTGAGGGTCGTCCATCCAAAACCCCTGAGAGATATCTGAAAATCCGCAATTACATCCTGGAACAGTGGTGAGGATTTAATGCACACTGGAGGAGTAGGTCAGTTAGGCGCTGTTTATACGTGGTATTAATAGGTGACCAGACGAGACACATCCATCAAGTGCTCTCTCATTAATATGCACTCATTTACAGATGCACAGTACAGAGTGGCCAGTTTTCTTAAAGAGACAGTACCAGTTTTTTTTTTAATGCAAATGAACAAATTAATGCAAATACTTGTAAATGGTACAAATTATGGAATTTACTTATTAACACGTAACAAATTATAAAATACTGTATGCAATATAATTTCATATTTATTGATTTAATACATAATACATTTGTTCATTTTTAACAATTAAAAAAATGTAGTTTTAGTATTATTAGTCAAAATGTAATTTTCAGAATGTTACTAGTTAGAAGGTCCCCTGTATAATTAACTGCATTAGCTGGGAGAGAATTTCTTTCAAATGTAAGCAAAAGGCTTTTAAAGCCTCAGGAAACCGGCAAAGTTTAAAACTCTTGATTTATTGCAGTGCTTGAAAATCGCAGTTTGATTGAAAAGTGTGATTGCTGTCCTTTGCTGTTATTTCAACATTTTGGACCACATTTAGACCTGTATTCATTGTCTTCCCATTTCAAAGAGATTGCTCCAAGTGGATGTTAATACTAGAGGTTGATTGATAGTGTATTTTGCTGATACCGATAACCAAAATGCCAAAAGCTGATTAATCGTCCGATTTATAGAACATTAAAAAAGAAAAATCTTAGTCTTTTCTTACTATAATGGTCACAGACACATAGTCTACAAGAGTTAATAAAATCCCAGATGTAGTTTACAATTCAACCAAAATCCCAATAATAATCAGACAAAATTATTTTGTGCATTACATGCAACTTTTAACTATAAACAAGCCTGAAAAACACCATGGACATTTATTTTGAAATGATGGAGTCTTGGCTCCATTACAAAGCTTTTAAAGCTCATATATTGTCCAGATTAAGGATTTTGAGTGTATATACCTCACAAAATGAGGTTTAATGAAGAATAAGATTATTATTCACAAGTTATGAAGTTGGGGACACAATGTTTGTGCTGACGAGATGTTTCCATACCGTCACATTTTAGCATGCCCACACAATTTAGAACACTTAATTATTTAATCAAAAGATGCAATGAAGTAAGGATAATAATATGGATGATTAATGTCATTTAGATACAGTAAATCCTCACAAGGTGTCAGAGATTGTTTTTTTTTTTTTACTTCTAGAGTCTGCTATTATATTGCAGAACCAAGCTGTTTTAACTGTAGAATCTTTCAGGGCCAGAACACAAGAATAAATAAAAAAAGGAAGAGAAGAACTATCAGCAACTATTGACATAGATTTTTGCAGATAACTAATTAATTGTTAAAAGCGATATATTGTTCTACATCTTGTTAATACCAGGTGTAAATGGGGCCTTAGATATAGAAAAAAGTTTCTAGACCTTCTTCTTGGGGACTTGTTGAACATTTTACAGAATTTTTCTTTGCATTTAAAGCAATGGAACAGTGAATTATCTCACAACTATCCAAGTTGGGATGTTTTTATTGTTGTTGCATCATATTTAGACTTTAGATGTTTAAAAACATAATCTTTTCTTAAAAACGATCTTCTCAAATGTCTGTTTAGGGGGAGAAGTAAACCCAAGTACCTGAACAAGACATCAGTGCGTCCAGGCTTGAAGAACTGTGGGGATGTAAACTGCATCGGTCGAATACACACCTACTTGGAGCTCATTGGAGCAATCAACTTCAAATGTGGTAATGTTTATTTCTTTGTCTGTTTTTCGAATGTTCATTGAATTTTAGATAAAAATGCACAGTTGAATGTAAAATGAGCATTTGAATATTGGAGGCAGACTGATATATTCATTTTACTGATTAATCGGTGCTGATAGTTTATTTTTTTTGGAGCTTTTAGTTATCGGCAAAAAAATCAATGCAGATACTTGCCTATAGTTCTTTTTTTTTTTTTATTCCACCGTGCGACTACATAGAAATGTGCCCCGTCATCGTATACATCATGTCTCAAACTGAATATCTTCTGAATAATAATAACCTCATCTGGTGAAAAATTATATAAATGTATAATATACAAAACCTTCCGTCAGGTGAATATAGGCTATAAAAAGCTTAATTTGGTAAATACTTAAATATAGAGCATTTTAACAGAGCCTAGTCTGTCATTTCAAAATAAGAGTCCCGAAATAAGTAAGTGTATTTTGGGCTTGTTCATAGTCCTATTTTATACTCAAAATCTTTTTTATGATTACTGGGATTTAGGGTGCTCCTTTAACTGCATCTGAGAATTTTTTTTTATTTTGGACATTTGTAGCCTCTTTGTCTGTGCCTGTCAAAGTAATGAAATGCAAAAATCCTTTCTTAACATTCAATAAATCGATTTTAAATCGAATTCAGGGGTAAATTGGCCATCGGGAGAACCGGAACTAAGATGAAATGAGCTGCCAATTTTGGTAGCATTTCAGTTTGAAATTTGAATTGAATTTATCAGCTCTGTTGACAGCCCTAGTTCTCACATACCTGTTTTGTAGGTGTAGATTTTATTTTGGTGTAGGCTCAGAAACCTCATAGCCTGGACATTATCCTGCACACTTTCAATATGGACACTTTCACTAATGGAAAAAACAAGAGTACCTTTTCCTCAAACTTTTCTTTCTTTCTTTCTCATACTTCCTCTGTAGATCAGGCAATTTATAACCGTCCGCGGCTAGTTGATCGGTCTCAGTTAAAAGAAAGCAAAGACAGCCTGGAGGCTTATCATCTTGCCCAGAGACTGCAGTCTATGGTAAGAGAGAATGGATTGGAATGAGCTGAATCAGCTTAGTTCCCTACCGGTTACAGTTCTCATCATCATTATCTGCTTTTGATTATTCATAGGGGCATAAGCTTTGTTTGTATGGCCCATTTTATGATCGATCTAATGTATTTTGGTGTGTTGAGTTGCAGCGCACAAGGAAGCGTCGAATTCGGGACGTGTGGGGAAACTGGCGTGATGCTAAAGATCTGGAGGGCCAGACGTACGAGGTATAGTATCTCCAAAAATGCTTTGGATCTTCATGGAATTGAAATGTAGTATATAGACAAGATTCAGTTTATGGCCCGCTACAGCCAATGGTTACGTGTCAAGATAGTTGTGCATTGAAGATGCAATTACATTGTTTTAAAAAAAAACAACAACAATGTGTTCTTCAGCATCTGAGCGCAGAGGAGCTGGCCATCAGAAGAGAAGAAAGGAAGAAGAAAGGACCAAAAGTATCTAAACTCCCCAAGCGAAGAGGGTAAACCCACAACTCATATCTGTATCGTCTGGAACTGATCATTAATACAGCAGCAAAGAATTGAGTTGAATACTCTTTCTATATAATTCCTTTTTTTTTTTGCAGCTCTTTTGATCCATTTCAGCTTATTCCATGCAAGGCATTTGGAGAGGGAATACAGGTAATATTGAAAAAAGCAAAAATAAAAATCGTAATTCAGTCCAAATTTATACTGCAGTGCTATTTGTTGACGTTCTGCATTAGGTCACATTTATTTTGTCTCTTGTTTCTTGTTCTGTCAGGAACCATACAGAGTGATAGTTTGTGCTGAGGCTTTAATTGTCATGGATATAGTAAGTGAGAAGTGTTGTTGGTTATGAAATATTGACCTCAATTTACTAAATTGAACCTCCCATTCATTCCTCAGTATTTGGTCATTCTGTTCTGCTAAACTGAACTTTACCCAATTTTACCAGCATGCTCATGTGTCTATGGGAGAAGTGATTGGCCTTTTAGGAGGGACATATGAAGAGGAAGAGAAGGTGTTAAAGGTAAGTGAATACATGGGCTGATTGGTTCAGTTTGATCTGACACCCAGACATCAGTTCCCTCTTTCATTGTTTCTTTGGCTGTGCGTTTAATGTAGGTATCGTAGGACACTCGATTCAGTAAATACATAACCGTTGAGCATTTGTAATGTTGCTGTGTGTAGATCTCTGTAGCAGAACCATGTAACAGCCTGAGCACCGGTCTGCAGTGTGAGATGGACCCTGTCTCTCAGACTCAGGCCTCTGAGCTGCTTGGGGTCAAAGGTCACAGTGTGGTGGGTTGGTACCATTCTCATCCGGCCTTTGACCCCAACCCCTCCCTCAGAGACATTGACACTCAGGCCAAATACCAGGTAACAGATCTTTGTATTGTAGTTAGACTGCCACAGTGGAGGTTTTTTTTGGGGGGGGGGTTGGGGGGCGGTTGTTGGATGATGTCTTTGTTTTTATCTCATATTCTGTCTATCTGTCTTGTTTGTAGAGTTATTTCTCTCGAGGAGGCGCTCCATTCATTGGGGTGATTGTCAGTCCGTATAACCCTAGTAACCCCTCCCCCTTCTCTCAGACCACCTGTCTGCTTGTACAGGAAGAGATTGGACCCACTGGACCTCAGAGTATGTTATAGCATCTCTACAGCATGTGCCTATTGAATGCAGTTAGAGGGATAGTGCACCCAGATTCTCATAATTTATTCATCATCATCCCAGATGTGTATGACTTCTGACTCTTTTGCTGAACACAAATGATGATTTTTAGAAGAAAATTTCAGCTCTGTTGGTCCATACAAAGCAATTGAATGGTGACCAAAACTGTGAAGCTCCAAATATCACACACATTCACCTTAAAAGTAATCCATAAGACTTTTCAGATGAAATGTGATAGTGTGGGTGAGAAACAGATCAATATCTTTTTATTGATCTATATCTTTTTTATACCATCAGTGTCCACTTTCACATTATTCTTCTTTTCTTTTTGGCTGTTCATATTCTTCATGTATATCACCCCCTACTGGGCAGGGTGGAGAATTTATAATAGTATAAAAGGACTTTAATATTGTTTTATCTGTTTCTCACCCACAACTATCATAGCACTTCTGAATATATGGATTTACCACTGGCGTCTTATGGATTACCTTCATGTGGCAGCTTTTTATAAATGATGAGAGAATTTTCATTTGTAGGTGAACTATTCCTTTAAAGGTGCTTTTAAGAAATTTCAGCTTTTTGGCTAACTTTTGCTAGACTTGGCCACTTAATTAGGCTGCCCACACGCCCTCGTTCCAAAACCCTGCTCTCCAAAGACATTGTCAACAAATCTTAACATATGATTAACAGTCAAAGAGCATTTATTGTTATTAATTTTTGCTATTTGCAGGTGTAATTTTCTCAAAGAGACATATTTCAGTGATAACTGTCAGGTGTTAGGGACATTTTATGTATGGTATTAAAAAATATGCTTACAGCAGCAACAGCACCCCTAACTGTAGGTCATCTGTATTAAAGGAATATTCCAGGTTCAGTACAAGTGAAGCTCAGTCAAAAGCATTTGTGACACAATGTTGATAACCACAAAAAAACAACTTGTATTGAACCCGGAATATTCCTTTAATAAATGTGTGTTCTGTAAATGTTTAATGGTCTTAGACATGAGTGAGATTCTTAACTGTAAAAGAATAAATGAACCGAGGTGTAAATGATCAAAAATAGCAACAGCTCAATCTAAGTCTGACCCATCTGGTGATTGAATCTGAACTCTCTCTCTTTAAAAATATGTGAAAAAGTGTATTGTTTGTGCTTTAGAGCTTCCATATCGGTTTGATATCCAAAATTCATCTGAGCTTCCTGATTGGTCAGAGGTGATGAGGAGAGCAGAATGGGTGGTGTTCAAGTACATGCACAGTCATGGGTGAGTGGTGTGTTTCATGCGTGTGTTTATGTGTTGGCAACCTTCTCTTTGGCTAGAAGAGGAAAGAACAAATTATAAATGTAATTTTGTGATTGTGATTTTCTTTCAGGAGAGTACCAATAGACAGACTTTTCCGTAGAGACTCTTCTCTCACTTGTCTGGAAAAGGTAATACATTTCATTGAAACAACCTCTAAATATAATGTCTCAGCCTCGTGTGGCAAGGCCCACAGACCCTTGACTGACCGTCTGAGCTCAACAATGACAAAAGCTTGCCAAACTAGCTAATCCCATTTCTTGGTTGCCACACACTTTCCGGGAGTCATGGTGCACAGGTTTTTATCAGTGTGCTTGAAAACAAAGTTGTGTTTCCAAGTTCCCAGGCTGCTACAATGGCAGAATAAACTGCAAAGTGGACCAGACTTAATGCCTGTAATCAGAAGTCTGGCTCTGCGATTTACTGATGATAATCTAGATGTAATATTTCTGAAACAGCAAATTATGTCTTTGAAACATTGGGACAGTTTCACAGTTATGCCAAACAAAGGGTTCACAGTGTGTAGAATGGTGTAGCTGTCTGTTAATTAATTTAGCATGTAAATGTTTTATTAAATAGTAAATGATGCATCTATCTCATCTGTCTTTCCATAGATGCTTGCATCAGTCCGGAAATCTTTGGAGCAGGTCTCAGAGGTTGACATAGAGACTTACCTGGTGCAGATTGAAACCTTGTTTCAAACACATTTTCTCCCTGAGACTGGCTCCTCCTCGTCTCATTTTCATGAACCAATAACACAGCACCATTTACTGTCATTCTCCACCTCTGATCCAATTAACAGCAGCCAAGTGATGGATGAGATGTGTATTATTGAAGAGCAGTGCATTGTTGAGTCTGACAACCAAGATGAATTGTACTCTACAGGAAAGGTCAACCATATTATAAGCTGAAATGAAGAAGAGGATGCATCTGTTACACAGTTTGTCAGCGCAGAAGTGGTGTAAATAATTCCAATGAATTTGGCAACCTGAATGGAAGGACTTACAGTAAAGAAATCTGCTATTGCAGAAGATGAATAGAATTGGTTTATGTATACACACTGTACAGAACTAATATTACAAAACTGTGTATGTAACATTGCTTTCATGTAGATTTGTATACTATAATAGAAAAAGTGTTATCTAGTTTTTGTGAATGTTGAGTATTTAAAACATATTAGTCTGAATAAAGACAATGGTTATAAACGGTTTAATCACAAAGCTGTATTTAATGTACCATACATTTTTGATAAAAGTCCTGTTTTTTATTTTTAAGTGAAACAAATAGATTTTAATTCTTAAAAACTAAAATGTATTTAATGATATAAGATATTTGTAATTGTTTTCAGAGTAATTTAATAAAATGTAGGAACTTTTATGCTTAGAACACTAAAGGAAAAAAACTTAAATCAAAGAGAAAACAAGTTTATTTTTCTTACCCCATTTGCAAATAGTTTTTCGTGTTTAAAAATAAGGAAATTAGGCACTAATATTTGGAAAGATTATTTTAGATGCACTGGGTTTGTTTTGATCAAGTCGTCTTTGACTTACACTGACACCTAGTGTTGTGGATGCAGCATCAGTCAAACGCAATAGTTTTCAGTTACTGATGCCGTTCTTCAAATTTGCAATTCACAGTCTGTAATGATAATTTAATCCATGGGTGAAAGTGTCCAATTTAACAGCGTGGTTATATCATTATGCGAGTAGTATTCGGCTGGTCATGTGATTTGAACATGAGCCTTCATGAGTTGGACCCTCTCCTTGCAGAAACAAAAACAGCTTTTATAGGGTTACTGATATGACTGAAGTCGTCATCTCATGTGAGCAATCTTGAATATATACACTTGTTTTAAAGTACTAATTTTTTTATAAGGAAAAATTGTCGAGTATACCTTTAAACATTTTGATTGCATTTATGTAGGTTGATTTTTTATGTACAAGAAAGAGCATATGGAAGTTGGGTAATAAAACAATATCACACGAGCAAGAGAGCTGTATGGCCCTCACAGCCATGCTGATTTAGAGCCATACAGTACAACAATTCAAATAACTACAGTATATTTCGCGGTAGCGGTGCGGAGGGGCAAAGTCTTTATATCAAGTCAGTCCGCTGTCGTTCATCTTTGGAACGCTTCCGGGAGGATATTTCCAGTAATGACAGTGCTTCTCCTATCTACTTGAATGGGGGAATCGAAATCTCAAAAATGGTTGGTCATGATTACGATAAAAGAGCATGTTAAATCAGCAGTACAATCTAACAAAGTTATTCTTTACTTCAAATTATGCTAAAATAACTACATTCCCGGCTTGTATAGCTTCTCGAATTGATTGACAGGCGATGTCTGTATCTAAAAAGTGATTGGCTATTTTAACTGTAAGGCGTGACTTCCTTTCTACATCCGTTGGGCACACAGAGCTCCTTGGTTGGGCGTTCGAATTTCTCCCATTTCTTTGAATAGAAGTGACCCATCTCTGCAAATTTTCTCTGGCAAGTGTCGTTGTATCAAAAATATTGATTCCAAAAAATAAATAAATAAATAAATAAATAAATAAATAAATAAATATATATATATATATATATATATATATATATATATATTATTTGGTTACCATTAATATGAACAATAATCATAAGCTTAAAAGTTAAATAATGTGAAGCTTCGGCTATATTAGCAAATAAAAAAGAGAAGTCTAATAATTTTCTCTTAAGGCTCACAAATTAAAAAAAAAATATATGACGAATTATGACTCAAAATAATATTTTAAATGACCCTTTTTATCCTAAGAAATCAAAATTTATGAATAGAAGTACCATATTGTTTTCGGCAGCGACTGTATTGGACATGCAATTATTGGTGTCGTATTGAAAAGAAAGTAAGTGGTATCGAAATGGCCAGCAAAGTCATAGGAAGCCCCTTAACTAACCATTTCCCTAAACCTAACTGTCTGTGGAGGTGTCGCCTCCTTTTGGAGTTTGAGCAACCCCCTTGTGGATAAACCACGCCTTAGTTTGAACCACGCTGGTTGCCAGGTTGAGGACACGCAACAGCAATGAGCAAACAGACAATGTCAAACGACGAGCCTTACACTGTAAGTTGATCAGCTAATGTATACGTTTGCATTGCATTGTTTTTATTGTTTGCAAACCAACTCATGTGGATTTTTATAACTCTGTCAATGTTATCTAGATGTATTGCTGCTTTCATTGCTGCATCGCGCTACGTTTGCCCACTAACATGTTTCAAATCTGGCAACACGGGTGTAGAAATACTATTGGTGAGTGGGCAGTGGACGGGATCAAACAGACCAAAACACAAACTCCGGCCCAGAATGGACATTTCAAAGTAGAATATACTGGCTGTAACATTGTCACAGGAGAAGCCAGTATTTTAACTTAATGTTTCCTAAATCTCTGATAACATATTATGATAATTTTATGCTTTAGTACAGTAAACATATTGCACCTTTAAGTTTAGAAAGCCACGAACACAAGCGGAGTGATACACACAGTGAAGAGTCGGAGTGCTGATGTGTCAGACATCAGCACTCATGGAACGTCTCTCGTCCAATCAGATTCGAGGAAAGTGTTGTATAACACTTTATAAAAGCTTGGGTTATTACAAATCAATTACAAACATGCAATGTTTTGTAGCTGTAGTTCAAGGACATTCGATTAGGAGAATGCTGTTTATTAATAAAATTCACATGAACAATGTAATAATTTGAATGTACATTAATTATAACTCTTATTAATTAAAGTTGTTTTAAAAGATGTACCACTACAGCATATCAGTTGTTCTGACATGACTGCGGAGCGGAACTGTGGTTAAGGGTTGTTGTTTGCAGGGGGAGTGTTTTATCCGTCGCAGAGAAGAAAGTAGAGGAGGGTTTAACAGACAGTTGTGGCGATCCGGCTAAAGTTTAATACCTCTGGATCATCACACCACAGTGATATGGACTTCCTACTTCGCTTTTAGACAGGGGACCTTAAAATAATTTGGAGTAATTTATATATTAAATATATTGTATAAGAATGGAGCGGATGTGTATTCGCCTGGCCAAACTCGACATGTCTTTGACTTTAACTACATTAAAAGTGATCAGATGGTGTGGACAGAGACACTTTCACTCCCGTCCATCTGTGTCTGTCCCTGCTCGTGCTGATCTGATGAGGACATACTCCTTATCCTCTCTGAAACCAAGAGGATCTGTCACTGTTTTTCCTTCAACTGTTTGTCTAAGATCAAGATCTGGACTGCTCAACACACGTTTAACTGCATTCAAACCTGCAGTTCAACCCGCACATGAGTTTCACACGTCAGGCCGACTGAGAGCTGTCCCTGCGCCCTTCGTCTGGCTGCTGCTGAAGCCCCTGCAGAAGCTCGTGGCCATCATACTGGGCAGGTGAGAGAAAACTTCATCACACATACAAACACGCTGTCAAGAATAAATGAAATTGGGTCAATTAACATTTTGGTTCATAATAATAAAATTGAATTTATCTAATAAATGTATTTTAATTATTATTTAAATGTTTGTTTTATTATTATTGTTTTTATGTTAAGTCCATTAACTGACTTGGCTATTATTATAAATATTTTTGTTAAACGGTGGTATGAAAAACCGATTTTGCATTTATAATTAATTATTTACATGACACATTTAAGTTGACAATATATATATTTTTCTGTTTAATATAAAGAAACGCCTATAAATAAATAAATTTGATAAAGCATTATGAATATGCATAAAAATGATTTATCATAATGTGTAATAATATACATTCTTAAATTATTTTTCTTGTATCTATCTTTTATTATAGCTCTCTTGCCATGTGTTCAACAGATCCAAATGTTCAATGGAAACTATTTATTATGATAAAATAGCTTTTTGCGCTAATTTGTACATTTTTAAAATCATAATTCCTTAACCAAGCAGTGATCTGAGGGCAAAATAATGTACGTTGGCAAATTATCGGTATTGGCTAAATGCTTTTTGTTCAAATAGGTATTTTGTTGCATTCCTAGTTATGGTCGATAACCGCTATAACAAGCAGGGACTGAAAACTAAATGTTATTCATTTTGTTTTGATCTGAGCAGAAACAGAATTTTTTTTGTTCCGGTTCCGGCATTCCGCTGCCTTCTTTCCAAAACGTAACTAACTGGTTAGAACGAAATAAAAAAAAATTGGTCCAGAACCCCTTTTTAAAATGACAGTATCTGTGCAAAGGGTGGGTGATATTTCACTAGAGAAACAAGGCACCTGTTTTGGAAAAACAAACTTAAAATTAGGTGCTTGCCTCACCCAAAATTAGCCAAAAAAGCGATTCTTTTTTTTTTCTCCATGTGGGCAAATTTTCAGGACAGAAATCATAACATGCATAGTATACAGCAGCCTATATAAAGTAACATCTTTTCAAAAAATGTTTTCTTAATAGTAAATATATCCCCCAAAATATTTCCAATATTTTAAGTATTAATTTGGCCACCTAAAATCAATTAATAGCCTAAATCTCTCTCTCCAGCATGCACACACACACACACACACACACACACACACACACACACACACTGCGTGGGCACGTTTAGACTTAACGTTACTTTTTGCGGGCTGAATAATTTACATTTTTTTTACATCGTTGTTTTAAACTAGCTGTGTTCTTCAGAATCAAAGCACATGCTTGTTATTTTCTACTAAAAAAAACAAAGCCTCAGTTTTTCAGGCAACATGAAGTGGTGTAATTCAGAAAATTTACTGTGATAAATCCTTTGGTCTCATGAAAAAAAGATCAGAACAGAATTAACTGGTTATAAAGCAGTCACTAGCATTTAAAGCTAATGTTTTATTTAAAAAAAATTTGAAGGGATTTTATTCCTGTTTTTGGTTAAATTCTGCCAAAAATTGCATTTATTTTAATTTTTGTCTCTGATGAGCATAGCTTAAATGTTTACTGCTTAAAAAAAATAAAAATCAGGTTCCAATATTATTATTATTACTCAGTCACCAGGGGGCAGTTAGCACAACTGTAGCTGTACAGGTAACAAACCACACAGACAGCACAAGATGAGGACACATTCTTGCATTCAATCACAGATGGACGGTGCGTTACTACAAATGCTGGGATCTCAAGATGTGTTTTGTTTTAAACTACATTTAACTTTACACAGCGCCCTAAAACACAGTGTTTATGACACACTGATTAATTAATCAGCATATCATGCAATTCATTTTAATACAAATTGTAATTGATTGACAGCCCTATTTATAATGTCAAGTAGATATAGAAGAACAGATGGATAGCCTGGCACTTGGCGGGGTCTGGGGCGGGACTCTGTTAAGAAAAGCACTTAGTTCCTATACACATTTAAAAACAAACAAATTATACACAACCTGATGCACTTATCACTAATTAGACAACATTTTAAAGGTGGGTAAATGGTGACAACATTTTAATTTTTGGTTAACTACGTGAACTTAATTGTCCCTCTGTTATCAGGAGCATCAGAAAGTGGTGGTTGGCCCTACCACCCAATAAAAAACAGTTGTTTCGTGAATGGACTTGGCGTAGACGCTGGCACTTGGCGGGGTCTGGGGCGGGACTGCTGTTCTTCATCTGTCTCTTCTTCCTCACCCACCTGGACGAGTCTCCAGTTACAGGAAGGACCAGGCTGCTGGTGTTCAGCAGGGAGAACTTTATGGAACTGGCTCAGTTCACTTCAGAAGGGGTACGACTACAGCCTTTGAGTCATGAACTCTCTTAGTCAATTTACAGTTACAGTTACTTTTTGTTTGTCAGCAAGTCTGAAAACACTCTGTAAAAGCTGTTGTTGATCATAGGCATGTGAGTTAAGTTTAATAGTGTATGTAAATGTCTGCAATCAAATAACAATTCAAGCTCTGTTCTAAAACCTAGTGAGCTGCCTTGCTATCTACTGCATTATAAGGCAGCATCCTAACTGGGATTGAACCTAATAAGTGCCTGAACTGGAATGCTCTACATATGTAGTCACATTACGTAGTATGTGCACCACACAAACAGTTCTCCACACAAGGAGGGCATGGAGACTTGACAAAAAAAACTAGGCTTGGCAAATGCATTGTCAATGTCAATTGACCTTTGAACCAGCCTTTGCTTAGGGGGAACTCATATGATGTCTTAATATGCTGTTTAGGTAAGCAGCTCACTAGGTTTTTAGCAGTTATTTAAATATTTTTTTGGTTTTGGTTTTATTTTTTATTTATACTGTTTGACAATGTAAAAATTGAAACATTGCATATCATTCCTTTAATTGTTTAATTTGATTTAATTTAATTTCATGGGCCTAATGCTTATAGAGCTTAAGCCTAAAATAAACCTTGCTGTCCTCCTCCCTCTCTTGCTCTTCTCCTTCATTCTCTCTGTCAGTATTTGGAGGAGTTTAAGGAGGCTCTGATCCCTGCATCGGACCCCAGGCACCAGGTGGTGGAACGAGTGGTTCAGCATTTGGCACAGAGGAACCAAGACATTGCTGAGATTTCCTCTGTCACCTGGACTGTTCATGTAGTGGACGGCCCCACCATCAACGCATTTGTTTTGCCTGTGAGTCATATCTGACAACGACCATATCTGAGGCTTTGTCTAATAAATGAATCTATTCTATTTAGTTCTTAAAAGGCATCATATCATAATTTTTTATGATTTTTTTTTTTTAAAGCTGGTTAATTTTTGTGGTACCAAAAAAACAGTTGTATTCACAGAAGTTTCACTAGTTGCTATATTCTCCATTATTTACAATTGTTTTGCCAGATCACTATTGCTGCCAGTAACTCCGACCCTTCCGTTATATAAGGAAAGCCACGCACGAATGCACAAAGTGTCCAACATTCCACACTCGGTTTTGACGGTTGAAAAAGTGCATCATCCGGGTACTCGTAGTACACTTCATTTTGTTGCATTTTCAGTGTAAACATCGCACTAACACTAAAAAATTACAACCTACAAAGCTGAAATATTCTTCTAAAAACTTCATTTGTGTTCTGTAGAAGAAAGTCAAGCACATCTGGGATGGCATGAGGGTGAGTAAATTATAAGAGAATTAAAATGTTTGGGTGAACTATCCCTTTAAGACTTTTAATTAAACGCCCTCTTAGCACATTAAATGAGCAAGATGAACTCAAGATGAGGACGAGTTCTTGCGTTCAGACACAGCTGGATGGAGTGCAACTTCATATGCAGGGGTCTAGAAATGTGCTTTATGTTTCAAACTATGATTAACTTGACACAGCATCCTAAAAACACTGTTTATGATGCAACGAATCTAAAGTGAGATGCTTCAAAACCGCCTGACAGATGCACATATACGTGGCCTTAGAAAAGCTGTTACAATAAATCTGTTTCGGACAGATTGATGAATTCAATTGCAAAATGGATATCTGTTTCACTGTAGGCCAATGATAGGCTTATGTTCAATAATATGGCAATGAACAATATATTGTATTCTAAAGCAAATTTTTGTATGGTATGTTATTTAATATGTCATTTAACATCTACAGTGGAATGATTAGTGTGTGTGTGTGTGTGTGTGTGTGTGTGTGTGTGTGTGTGTGTGTGTGTGTGTGTGTCAGAATGGGGAGGTTTTTATCTTTACAGGTATGCTGGAGGCTGTAGCAGACATCCATCAGCTGACCTTTATAATGGGGCATGAGATGGCTCACGCTCTGATTGGTCATGCAGTAAGTCCCGCCCCTAGACTGTCAGATCAATACACAGAAACATCCTATTGAACCTTATTTTTGTCATTTTATCAGAATCTATTTATTTAATCCAGTAATTAACTATGCTGGAAATTACATAACCAAGAACATACTATTTAATGTCTTGCTAGTTTTTCTTGAAGTTTGTGCAATCTCTACCTTTGGGCCAATTTGGTATAAATGTAAATGTATTTGAGCAGTACATGGTCTGCTATCAGTACCCTGTGCCATATTGTTGTAGCCTTTATAGTTTAAATCAAATTAAATTTGTACTTTAGCTTTCGCGTCGCTCTCAGCTTTTTTTTTTCTTTCTGGAAGTAAAGCGCCATTCATTGATTCAAGTGCTCAATTTATCTCACTTTTGCATGTGTCATGTTTTACTTTCATCTCTTCTCTTGGTTTAAATGTAGAGGAGGAGGCATACTGTCTCAGAGGCACTAAGCGCTGTTAAGGGTCCATTTAAAGAGGTGTTTTTAGTTTCAGAGCAGTTGCATCAGTGCATGGTTGTAGGTCTTGTGAGGGTGGAGGAATAGAGAGATTAATGTTGGCAGTGCTATTGCATTGCACTGATATTTTGTCTAACATAATACGGCTGTAACTGACTGTTTCAAATTGATTCAATATTTTTTTCAAATGATAAACATTGGGTGTAAGCAAAGTCCCTTTAAGCCAAGTCAGTTCACTCTGCCACCATTTTCCATGTAGGCAATAATAGGGCTGGGTAATAAAGCTAAAAATGATATCTCCGTATTTTAACAATAAAGATAGACAATATACATCTCAAAATTTATATATTTGCTCTGAACATTTTTATTTCACTCAGAGAAACCATCATTTCAACAAAGCAGCCATTGTTGCAAAATAAATATAAAGGGCTCTAGTTTTGAGAGCATACTAGCATTACAAACCTTGCACTTCGTTTTATCTACTTTTTGTGAAAGCAGAAATTTTAAGTGCAATTTTTATGCCAGCGCAAAGCACAAGTGCCTGTTGGTGGGAGTGTTAGCGCAAGTGCCTGTTGGTGGGAGTGTTAGCGCAAGTGCCTGTTGGTGGGAGTGTTAGCGCAAGTGCATGTGGGTGGGAGTGTTAGCGCAAGTGCATGTGGGTGGGAGTGTTAGCGCAAGTGCATGTGGGTGGGAGTGTTAGCGCAAGTGCATGTGGGTGGGAGTGTTACCGCAAGTGCATGTGGGTGGGAGTGTTAGCGCAAGTGCATGTGGGTGGGAGTGTTACCGCAAGTGCATGTGGGTGGGAGTGTTACCGCAAGTGCATGTGGGTGGGAGTGTTAGCACAAGTGCATGTGGGTGGGAGTGTTAGCGCAAGTGCATGTGGGTGGGAGTGTTAGCGCAAGTGCCTGTTGGTGGGAGTGTTAGCGCAAGTGCCTGTTGGTGGGAGTGTTAGCGCAAGTGCCTGTTGGTGGGAGTGTTAGCGCAAGTGCCTGTTGGTGGGAGTGTTAGCGCAAGTGCCTGTTGGTGGGAGTGTTAGCGCAAGTGCCTGTTGGTGGGAGTGTTAGCATGTGCGTGTGGGTGTATTGCATGAAGTTGCGCAAAGTGCAATATTCCTGAGAAATAGGTCATTGTGCTAAGATGTTTCAGTAGCACCTCTGTTTTCAGCCCAAAGTCTAAAATCAGTCCCAGCATTTTCAGTTAGGAGATTTTTTTCACTAAATGAACACAAGGAAGAATTATATTTAATCATCTTCATTTGTACATTATTAACTGATATAACATAACATACCTTTAGAACAATGTTCATGCTGTGCTTTTTACATGGAAAAAGAGGCTCAGTGGCTATCAAGCTCCAAAACAGACAAAAAGTACCACAAAGGCAGTCTATGTGAATTGTGTGCTACATTCCAAGTCTTTTGAAGTGGCACAATAGCTTTTTTCCCCCCACTTTTTCTCCACACTTTGGAATGTCCAATTCCCAATGCACTCTAAGTCCTCATGGTGGCGTAGTGACTCACCTCAATCCGGGTGGTGGAAGATGAATCTCAATTGCCTCTGCATCTGAGACAGTCAATCCGTGCATCTTATCACGTGGCTGGTTAAGCGTGTTACCTTGGAGACATAGCGCATGTGGAGGCTTCATGCTATTCTCTGCAGCATCCATGCACAACTCACCATGCGTGAGAGTGAGAACCACATTATAGCGACCACGAGGAGGTTACCCCATGTGACTCTACGCTCCTTAGCAAACGGGCCAATTTGGTTGCTTAGGAGACCTGGCTGGAGTCACTCAGCACACCCTGGATTCAATCTCGTGACTCCAGGGGTGCTAGTCAGCATCTACTCACTGAGATACCCAGGCCCTAGCTTTTTTAAATACTGAATAATTAAAGTTAATTATTCACTATTCACTCAGTTGTTAAAATTGTACATAAAAGAGGAGCTTGGATATTTAGCTAAACATCTCCTTTTGTTTTCTGTAAAAGAAAAGGAAAAAATCAGATGGGTTTGGAGATGAAGATAAAATGAGACTAAATAGTTGATGACATAATTTTGTGTGGAGTCATACCAAGGGTGCACATACATCAACAAAAGTGACTTCCTGTCTCACGTGTCTCTATAAGCTTATTACTAAAGTGTTCAATGCATATAGAAGGCCTTATCAACTCAAGCAAAAAATTATTCAAATTTAACTTTTTCAAACATCACATATAACTTAATTGTGAAGTAATTTCTGGGCCACTACTGTCACCAATTATAATTGCAAAAAGTAATGACATCTACCAATGTGCTACAAATAGTTATTTATAGTCTCTGCATATTAAACGGAGACAGGAAGATGATATTTATTTTTTGAATAAAGAAATTATAGACCTCACCTTTAACATTTATGACCATAAAACTGGCATAAATACTCAACAAATTTGCATTGCTGCATCTACTCGTCCACTCATGGACATGTGTTGTGGCGTATCCATTTCTCTTTATCAGACGAATGTGTATTGCAACAATAATTCAGTGTGATTCTTTATGTCTCTCTTTGTTAAATTGCTTTTCTACATTGTTCCTAATTAGGCATGCTGTGTCAACGTCTGGGCTGCTGAAGAAGTGTACAAAAAATCTCTCTTAACAGCACCAAATGCAAACAAATTAGCATAAAAGATAAACTATGAAATCAACAAAGAAGCAAACCCATAATGAATCTCTGCCTTTTTAGGCAACAGTTACTTTAGTCATTTACTCCCCTCATCTCTCTCTCTCTCATTTCTCTCTCTCTCTCTCTCTCTCTCTCTATATATATATCTCTCTAATTTTCACAGGCAGAGCAGGCCAGTTTGTCTCATGTGGTGGAGCTCTTGTCTCTTATTCTTCTAACGGCGATCTGGGCAATCTGTCCTCGGGACAGCCTGGCTGTGCTGGGCCATTGGATTCAGGGAAAACTAGTGCAGGTGACAGCTGACCTGAAAGTCTCTCTCATACCCTTTTTTCAGACACCGTGCAAATGCCCAATTTGACTCTGTTCCACGTCTTTGCACCAAAGAAAAAGTGGTTCAGGCTAGAATATTGTCTCTGAACCAGACCTTTGATTCCCATTTAATTTCGATTTCTTATTTTTAAATGAATTTGAAGAAGAAATGAGAAAGGAAATTGTGTTTGTTCAGAATTAAGCACAAGACGCTGATGGGAGTCAGTTCAGTATGCGTTTGTCTATTAGCAAGGCAAACACTTCTGTAATATTGATTATAGTCTGTGTCTCGTTTGGAAGGCTGCGTCCTCCGGAGGTCACATTTTTCAGCCGCATACGTCATCGAGGCCATCTCGTTTCAGAAAAGCAAGTAGGACACTCCGAATGCAGCCTTCGGATGCAACCTTCTTTCATGGGAATTCGGAGGATGCCTGAGGTGTATCGTTCGTGGACACCAACAACCCACAATTCTTTGCTTCATTGGAAATATAAAAATAAATGATGCCAATTTGCCCATAAATATGATGTTAAAATGCAAGTAATGTTAATTCCCAAGTTGAAGTACCTCAGTAGATGGGGGCAGAGTATAAAATATGTATAATTATATGAATATATAATTAAAATAAATTATTATAGATTATAAGTACACCTGTAAAATCTATTTTCTTTTCTCTTGCAACCATGTTATGTTCTGTTTCCATTTGTCTTACGAAGGCCGTCTTGTTTAAATGAGACTTGTTTAAAGGAGGATGCTTGGTATACTGCAGCCTTCAAAGGACGCATCCTAGCTAGTACACAGGCTTCGAAACGAGACACAGCTGTAGAATCCCCTAAAGGACCCTTGAAATGTAAGTTATACTGTTCCACTAAAGCTCAAAGAAGTCTTATCAAATGCTCTCTCGTCACCATTGTAAAACACGCTTCTGACAATATCAATATCTCACTGGAGATTCTTTAGTATTTTCCTGTCTAAGGACTTCAATTTGAGGTTTGTTAAAAGTCACTTCAGCTACTTTTATTTGTCTCCTAAATGGATATTGAATTAGCTTTTTTTCTTATTTTTAAACCCTTTTCTCCCAATTTGGAATGCCCAATTCTACTACTTAGTAGGTCCTCGTGTTGGCACGGTTACTCACCTCAATCAGAGTGGTGGAGGACAAGTCTCACTTGCCTCCACTTCTGAGACTGTCAATCCATGCATCTTATCATGTGGCTTGTTGTGCATGACACTGCAGAGACTGACAGCATGTGACGACCATGAGGAGGTTACCCCATGTGACTACCCTCCCTAGCAACCGTGCCAATTAGTTTTTTTAGGAGGCCTGGCTGGAGTCACTCAGCACGCCCTGGATTCGATCTTGTGACTCCAGGGGTGTTTGTCAGCGTCAATACTTGCTGAGCTACCCATGCCCCCGAATTAGCCTTTTTGTTACGCACTGTGTGGCATGAAAAAAGGCTCCCTTTCAATGTTATTGTTCTTCAGATGTTTTATATTGTTTTCCTACTTATGTAAGATGAACTCCTTTGTTCTGCTTTTTAATGTGGATCTTTTAACCTTTTCTTTCTTTACTTGTCCTCTTCTTTCTCTATTAGATTTAAAATAAATTACATTTCAATGGTTTTGCTTTTTATCTCCTACTCATTTTGTTCTCCAAATCTACGTTTTCTCCTGATCTGTCCATCTTCCTCTGTTAGCCAAATATAACTCCTGTGTGCTCTGTTTGAACAGCTCGTTTAACTGAATATTTTTTCACTTTCTGCTTGTCTGTGCTGTAGTTCTTATTTGACCGACCCTTCAGTCGCAAGTTGGAGGCAGAGGCGGACCAAGTCGGATTGCAATTGGCTGCCAAGGTACCACAGATATTATCTTACACAGTTACTGATAAATGTCTCTTTCAAGATTCAGTATTGCTTACTTGACTTATTACAGTACCAGTCAAAAGTTTGGACACAACTGACTGAATTTATTTTCTTCATGATCTTAAAAACCTTTTGATTTAAAGGCTCATGCTTAAATGCTTGGAATTCGTTTTGTAGATAATTTTTTTTATGTATGGATTTCTTTCCAAAATTGGTTTAATTAAAACATAAAAAGTACATTAATGAGTTAGTATCATTCATGTTTTTGAAATGGGCTTTTTATATTAGAATTACCATGCAATTTCTATTTAAATACTTCAAGTAGAGGGAACCTAACTGAATCAAGTAAACCCAACAAAATGTAACATGTCAAAATAACTCAAATGAAACTCTGTTAGTGATATGGTACCTAGTGACAGGAAATGTTATGGTTAACACAGCAGTTGCTCAATGGATAAAGCAATATGCCGAAAAAAATTTTGGTCCACATCCAAGGCTCAAATTCCACTCTTCACCATGATGGTAACCTCCAAAACTACAACATGATCTCAACATAATCTCTACATAATAAAACATTAAACTCTAATAAGTTTCCTCCTTTATATTCATCTTGCACAAAGACACGTAAAATAACACATAGTTTTAATATTTACTTCTCCTGTTGAGTCCTATGCAAAGCAAGCTGGGAACTAGAAATCCTCTGCCCAGTTTCAGTTAACCAGCCAAAAAATATTAACGTTGTTCCAACGCAAATTGATTAAGTAAAGCTGGCACGATTTTTTTTTAGTTGAATCAACTCACAGTTTTTCTTGGTTACAGTTTTTTGAACAGTATGAACATGGAAAGATTAAGTAAAGCTGACTATAGTGAAAGTTACTTTTTTGTGTGTAGCTAACATTTTATGTATCCTAAATACAATTAAATTATATTTTCACACTTTTTGCAAAATGTTTGTAAATAACACCTTGATTGGAATTGTTCCCCTATAAAAATGTTCTGCTCACAAGTTATATTTACTTGATTTTTCTTGATTTTCTTTAAACATCACTCCTATGTAATTTCAAGCATGGTCTTCACTGACACTTTTGTCGTCTTTTTAACAAGTAAACGTAATTTTGAAAAAAGGGAAAGTTGTTTGGTGTGGTGGAAATGGCGACACAACTGTGGGACTGTTTGATTTTATAGAAATAATTTTTACACAATAAATAGTTTTTTTTGGTGTTTTTTTCACTCTGTTGTCATAGTTTTAAATGTAATAATTTCAGAAAAAGTCTATAGATAAAACTCATTTTAAAAGTAGGAAACTTTTGTATAACAAAAATACATAAGTTGAAATCTGTTTAATAAAATCCAACCCCTGGAATATGAAATTGCCCCACATTTAAGAAACACCCAATAATAAAGAATGGAGGTAGATCCAAACCTTTGACTGGTAGTCAAATAGACCTGAATAATCACATTATTTACGGTACTTGCCGTACAGAGACCCGTTTTTCTTTTTTTTCTTTTTCTGAATTCCATATCAACAGTTTATTTCAGTTTTATCATTAAAATTCTGTCTAAATGAACGAATTCATTAAAACTTTTATCAAATGAAAATGATTAGTTTTAACATAATGTTGTATTATTTTTTACAGTTTATACAGAAACTCACAGCACAATTTAAAATACAACATTGGAGTTATTTTTGTCAAATTAAGTGCTACATAACAGAGCATCACAGATGTGAGATATTGCTTAAATATAATACAATTACTTTTGCTCTATTACTACTAGTAGTAGTAGTGGCATTACAGAGAATGTTATATAGCTACACAGTAGTGATATATTTCTGTTGTACTTTTTTCCATTTAAATTAAGCTTTTATTTTGGCGGAAGCTTTTTGTTTGAATTGAAGCCATATCCATTTCTGTGTGTTTTGGATGGTAGCTTCTCACCTCTGGAAAAGCCGGTCACTATGTGACCCAATGGCTGCAAAAGACTGCTATTTTATTAAATAAATTTGTAGTCTGTATGTGCCTTGTTCTATAAAGTGACTTAGCACTGTGCTTGCTGTCATTTACTACAAACAGAGCATGAGATGCTCATGATGGTGTTTTCTGTGTATGAGGAGCTCTAAAAGAAACAGCCGGCATCTGCACAACACCGGCTCAACACATTCACAAGCGCTCACATTTTAAGTGCACAGCACATGCATATATACTGGATATTTTTCTCATTAAATCGCAGCCTTTGTGGTTTAATAACTGAACTGAAGACATTACATGATTTTAATTTGAATGCTGAATGTTTACGAAATGACATTATTACGTCAGATGGTATGTTTTTGGTATCGGAGCATTTTTACAAACATGAGTACAAGTACATGAGCACGGTATCGGACCTGATACCAGTATCGGTATCAAGACATCCCTTCCCTAGACAGCTATAAAACAAAAAATGTATAGAAAACCAAAGCACACAGAGAAAGATTAGAAGAATCCCACTGAGTGGTGGAGAAACTGTCTAGTCATTTATAGTCGCTGTATCCTACAGGACCTCTAGAGGGCATTGTGTCTTTACAAACAGCTTGGGATTCTCCTGATCCCATACTTGCTTGGCACAATTATGGAGAAACACAGTCAGTTCTTCTCCATAACTTATTGTAGTAATAACAGGATGCCTGCTGCTCGAAAACGGGCACAGATCCTACCTGACTGCCATAACCCGCCCAGTGAAGGACACTGGCACGGTGCTGCCATAACAGTGAAAATGTCATGAGTCATGCTTTCTGTGGGCCGGCCTGCTCTCAGCTTCAGTTCCAGTTAATGACGACGTCCAGAGCTCTAAGCGACCGTGAGGTTGTGTGTGTGGTGTTATCTCTGTTTGATTCCTTTGATGATGGCAGGGCTTTAAAAGGTTAAAGAGTTCAAACAACATGAAAACATTATTTTCCTCAACCTCATGTTCCAAACCCATATGCCTTTTTGTTTTTTTGTAAAACACAAAAGGAGAATTTTTGAAGAATGACCTAGCTACTCTTTTACAGATAATGAAAGTGAATGGGGACTGGGGCTGCACCATAAAAGCAGTTTATACGACTACTTAAAAGATACTTCAATGGTGCTTTTTTTGTCATTTTGAACTTGGTAACCCCTTAGAGTTTCCTTAGACTTGTTAAGACTTCCACAAAAGATGGAAAGTCATATAGTTATGGAATGACATAAGGATGAATAAATGATGACTGAATGTTTTAAACTATTTTTCAGTTTGTTTCGGTGGTTCATAACCGCTCGCCAGGGAAACCTTTCAGGCCATTGGTCCACGTCATCAGTAGATGTGACCTATAGCTCCACATACAGCAAATCCCCTTTTTATCAGTTAAGATCAGTCAACATGAACACGCCATTGTGTATAGTCATTAGTTAACTGGTGCAACTTTACCCAAATCTGTAGGATCGTTTGTGTTGAGACATTTTCCAAGAACATGTAATGCAATTTTTTCTGTTTAATTAGTATATAAAATAATTAAAATCTACTCAAATGCTCCTAAGTGCACATTCACTCAATGTTTGAAATGCTGCTTTACTCATGTCGTCTGCATCCTAAAGCCATTCACACATCTGCCTAAAGTAAAATATGCCTCTTATCATCATTCGTTTGTCTGTATTATGACCATTAACACTCTTTTATACTCCCATCTTTGCAGTAGTATCAATGTCATTATAAATGACATTAACAGAGTGAAATCGGTGCATTTTATGGCTGCGTATATTGTTTTAGTGCATTAGCACCATGAATTCAGAATGTAAACAAGTCAAATTATGATTTGTTTTACTCCATATATATATAGTTGATGTTTTACATATAGTCTTGAGTGTCCTTATATTTAAATGCTCATCTAAATGCCTCCCACAGCAGTGTGGTCTGTGTCTGAATGTTCGCAAACAGTATGCCATTGCTCAGCTTTTTCTGAACGAAGAACGAACAAGAACCTCACTGTAAATGTGCTGGGGCATTTAACATGCAGGTGTTTATACAGAGATTTACGTGTGTTTCTGCAGGCATGTGCTGATGTGAGGGCGGGGCCAGTGTTTTGGCAGCAGATGGAGATTTCTGATCAGCTGAGAGGGGAGCCCACCATCCCAGAGTGGCTGTCTACACACCCCTCCCACAAAAACCGTGTCAGACAGCTGGATCGCCTCGTCCCTGAGGTGAAACACACACACACACACACACACACACACACACACACACACACACACACACACACACACACACACACACACACATCATTAGAGACAAATTGAACACAATCTTTTCACACACACTAAACCATAACATTTATGTCACAAATGTAATGAGGATTTTACGGTGTTAACAGAATTGAACAAAGGAAACAATCATCTACGACTCACAGTTCTATTCCAATACGGAGGGTGGGGGTAGCACGGTGTTTTACACTACAGCTATGTGAGGCCAATTAGGGCAAAATATATTGAAACATTAAAAGTTATTTTGGATAATAGAAATTGTTGTATTGATCAAGTCGGGGGGTGTGGCTCTATTTTTCGGTTGCGACTCAAGTCTCAGTGTGCGCACGTGTGTGTGTGTGTGAGAGAGCGTTTGCAAGTGTGGGGGAGACGAGGTATATTTGATATATATGATATTTTTATGTGGTAGCCTGTAGGGCTCTTTGAAATAATTTGCCAAATTGATTTAGAACCGTTATGCGGTCAAGACCTGGATCTACTTCATAGCCGTGTGTTTCCTTGAAAAATAATTGCACACCATAGAACGTCCATGAACCAGTCAGAATCAAGCATTCAATAGATCCGTGGAATAAATATATTTATATATACTGTATATGGATTCATGTGCATTTTTGCATGTTTACTTTGTATGGACGTATATATATATATATATTGTAGCGTATTTAATTTAATTGAGTTTCAATGTAAGTTCGCTAACTAGTTCGTTTAGCGGTGTTGTGTTATGCTATTAGCTTAGTTGTCCTGTGTTTACAATATGGCGTCGGCAGGTTGCGCGTGCGTGGTAAATTGCCCCAGAAGGGTCTTCGTCGCCATAGCAACCAACACCAGTGATTGGTGATCTGAGTCAACACTAGTGAAAACAGTTTCATCGATGCATATGAACGTCAGCGCGTTCCACAGTGCACAAACAAACAGTAATCAGTTAAAGTGCCCAGATTCTCACACCAATATATGTAGCGAATTTGGTATGATAAATGTTCACTGCACGGGTTAAAGTGTCGTGTACATTACCTTTATTTGTAAGGGAAACAGTATGTGTGAGCTAGGAATGAACTTAAACTGTCCTATTTCTACATTACTATGTAAGGACATTTATAATGGAATCAGTCGCATTTGACAACCGTTATAATTTAGATAAATGACAAATAACTAGATTATTTGTCTGAATAAAATTCTCCACCAGTTGGTCTGATGCTACAATATACACAACAGTTAGTTCCGGTCCTCAGACCGGATGTATCACTCCGTTTGTGTTTGTGCCATTTTAAACTAAAGTGTAAGAGCAGTGCAGATGTGCAGATGTGTCTCTTCAAATTTAATTTTGTGACATTACATATTTTATTACAAAGCTGACAAACACACTACAGCATCATCAACAGGGGATCGCACACACTCGCACACACAATCTCTCTCTCTCTCTCTCTCACACACACACACACACACACACACACACACACACACACGTAGTGTTTCCATGTTTTATGGGGACTTTCCATAGACATAATGGTTTTTATACTGTACAAACTTTATATTCTATTCCCTAAACCTAACACAACCCCCAAACCTAACCCTCACAGAAAACTTTCTGCATTTTTACATTTTCAAAAAACATAATTTAGTATGATTTATAAGCTGTTTTCCTCATGGGGACCGACAAAATGTCCCCACAAGGTCAAAAATTTCTATCCTTATGGGGACATTTGGTCCCCACAAAGTGATAAATACACGCTCACACACACACACACACACACACACACACACACACACACACACACACACACACACACACACACACGTTGGTCTACCTATCATTATGAGGACTTTCCATAGACATAATGATTTTTATACTGTACAAACTATAGATTATATCCCCTAAACCTAACACAACCCCCAAACCTAACCCTCACAGAAAACTTCATTTTTACATTGTCAATAAAAAATAATTTTAAATGTTTTTTTAAGCTATTTAAATTATGGGGACACTAGAAATGTCCTCATAAACTACATTTATAGCATAATACCCTTGTAATTACCAGTTTGTAACCTAAAAATGTCCTCTAGACCACATAAACATGCACACACACACACACACACACACACAGTATGTATATATAAGTAAACATACAAAAATTCCCATCAATCCATATGTTGTTTGGAAATTCTATAGTAATCTGATACTTTGGAATGCATATTAGTGGAAAATAAATCAGATTTATATGCAGTTTAAACAAAGCCAAAGTGCAGCCCAAATAGACTGTTTTTGAATTAATGTAACTCGATGGATGGCTAAGAAAGCCCAAGAGGTCATAGTTCAGCTATGAAATAATACCAGCATGTCCAATACCACTAACCCTAAAGCTCTTTGTCAAGGACGGACTGTGGTTTTTGTATAGAAATTGAGGAAAATATCCTGGGTACTTTCTATTCTTGATTTTAAAAGAGTACCCATCAGAAACACACACCGTAGGGCTTGCAACCGTGTCTGAAATCCAGACTACACTACAGCTAACGAGACGTCTAGAGACCTTCATGTTCTTCAGCAAACCCTGCCATCTACACACATGCCTGAGACCACATTCAGTGTGGAATCTAACAGATAAATGCTCTTCTGCAGGCAGGAATAGACAAAACACAAGGGCCATGAAAAGCCTGGCGGATCTGTGAAGAGCAGCGATGTGAACGCATTCAATGGGAATGTGGTGGAATCCTTAGATCAGTAGCTGAGAGGTTAGCCAATCAACAGCAACCACAAGAGAGACCCTTCTTAAGTGATTGAGACTAAATAATTCACCATTAGAGTCCAAATGTGGCATATATAGTAGTGAAATGCGCGACAGTGATTTGTCAGTGCGTGCATCAGTAATATGCATGAAGTTAGCTCCATCAAGCACTTTTTTTATGACGCTAGGGCTGTGCCCTTAATGCTTTCCTGTATGGAGCTATTTACACCAGTGACGAATATTCGCCCAACGACTAAATCTGAACAACCACAATTTCCCCTCTTATGCAATGACTGTGTTCATGACTGCAGTGAAAAAAATCATTATATAAACAGGAGTAAGCAATCAAGGATTTCAATATTACGGTGTGTGATAGTTTGTTTGATAAATTGTGTGTGTGAGAGAAAGAGGGTTTTTCTAATTTGATTTTGGATTACTTTTATGCTGCCTTTATGTCCTGTTTAGAAGTTCAAAGTTTTGGACCCTTTTCACTTACATTGTACAGACAAAAACTTTATACATAAACATTAAACATCCTTTAGAAAATCTTTGTTTGTGTTTCGCATAAGAAAGAAAGTCAGATGAGTTTGAGATGGCATGAGGGGAAATAAATGATCAACTTATCCCTATAACTATAAATTATTAATAATGTCTAAACCTGTCTAAATTATACCTTAGACAGACAATTATTATTTTCTTAATTTTATAATCTATCATTAATAATCATCCATTAGACATAACTTTTTAAAACTATTTGCAATTGGTGTGAAACATACTGTATTAATGAGGTATATTATGTTATTATGTTATGGATTTTAATAATTTTTAATTTTTTTAGAGCATCTAATAAATGTTTACATTTACAGTTAATACCAATGTTTTTTTTTTTAACATTCACTTTTAAATTTTTTAAATTAAATATGAATATTTATTTAATTAATACATTTTTGTTAAATGAGAATGTATCTTGACATATTATAGACAATGTCTATAAAAATTTGGAAAAATGTCTTGATCGTGTTTACAATAATTTCAGACATCCCTTCTTTTGTTCCAAAAGTATGAAATGAACAGAAATGTAAAAAAACATTATAAATTGAAAAACAGATCTGCACTGCTCTTACACTTCAGTTTAGAATGGCATGAACACGAGCGGAGTGATACACACTCACAGTGAAGCATCGAAGTGCTGATGATGTCAGACCATCAGTGCTCATGGAACATCTGTTGTCCAATCAGATTAGAGGACCGGAACTAACTGTTGTGTGTGTGTATATATATATGTATATATATCGTATATAAAATGCAACCATGAGAGCCATTATATCAAAACCAGAACAGTTACCGAACTACCAGCAGCCTATTAAACAACCTACTAGGCACACCCCAACATAAACGATGCACTTAGTAATGTCAATGCCATAAACTACTAAAAGCACATAATCAAACAAACAACCACATTGGCACGGCTGCCCAATAGGATTTTAACATATAGCAAACAGACATAATAAATGTGAAATTAAACCACATACTCATTTTAGCTGCACTTTCCGGGCCTTCTTTTCAGCAAACTCTTCCACAATGTCCTTTTTGTTTAGTTTGCAGCTTCTTATACTCCCAATGGATAGAATGGCTAGTGATGGGAGTCTGCCATGACCCATGGTGCCCCTCAAATATTTTTTTATTAGCTTCAACTTTGAAAATGAGTGCTCCGATGAAGCCATAGTGACATGGATGGTAAGAAAGAGAAATAAAACTTTACAGATTTCACTGAAGTTAGGAGCGATACTGTTGTTCTTGACTATCAAAATATATCTGGCCAGATCTTGAACTGATCTTGCATCTTGAAGTGAGTATCCAGCTCTGGTCTCTTCATAGACCACAAAGTTCTAAACCTGTTTGACTGTCTTTCTGCGGAACACTATAGATGTTTTTAATTTTTTATTGAGAGTGCAGACTGTAGACTATAGAGCAGTATGGACAGCCATCAACATGAACATGTTCTCTCCACCGTCACACTCGAGTTGCTCCACAAAATAACATAATACATCATCTAATATACGATGCAAAGTGTTGGAAGTGGCATGGAACGGTAGCAGAAGAGTGCACGTGAATGAGTGGATTTTAGTGGCATGCAGGGACTTAATTAACCTTGAACTTGAACTCTTAGCAGTGTTTAATGGAGTACTGCCTGCTCGCACACTCCAAACTGAAGGATGGTCAACACAATAATTGTCCATCAACTGTAACGCATGTATGTTTCTCTGCACGCATTTCTGAGTGGTGGGTATTACTTCTTTGGGAAGTTACTTTAAAACACCCTCCATCTCTCCTTCTATTCTCACCCTCACTCAACCTGAGCCAGTGGAAAGTCATTCACCATACTGGAATGTGCACACCCCCCTGTCTCCTGCTGCTTAAAGTGGAATTTGAAGAGGTTGCCATCGCATGAAGTCTATTCTGCAGATGAGAGTGACTTTTCTGGCTTCACTGTCAGTGTAGTTCAGATCGGGATTGTGTTTTGCCTGTGGTGGCTGAGAGAAGAACAGTGTGAATGGGGTTAAAAGACTCTACAAACACCAACATTGGTGTTTTGTAGCTTTTAGTCCATGTCTGTTAGTTTTGAGGCCATTTCTATGGTAGTGCACACAATTGCGTGTGTACTTTATGTAGAAATGTTATTTCGTCTGTGTAGTCTCATGTGTTTCTGTGTTTGTCCTATGTTGTTTTATGTAGCACCATGGTCCTGGAGGAATGTTGTCTCGTTTCGCTGTGTACTGTACTAACCGTATATGGTTGAATGATAATAAACAACAATAAAAACCACCTGACCTGACTAAAAGTTGACAATTATTTTTTGGCAGAGAATTCCCCTCTTGCTTGTACTACATGCCAATGCCAATGCATATAGCAATGAAAATGTTTGATAGCTATGATGTAAACTAAAGACTGTTGGCTATTTTGAAAGAACAAGGACAAATCTTTTGATATGTTCTGCTCTAACTTACTGTTACAATTGGAAAACGTCAACACAGGAAAGAAAACTGTGCTCATCAAGCCATTTCATTGGGTCTTTAAAGGAATATTCTGGAATATGAATATCATTGCACAGCAGTTTATATATGTGGTGTCAGCTTTTTAAGGTTTAGTTGCCCATAAATGCATTGTAAAAACAAAGCAAACTGTAATTTGTCACTGAATCTGATTTGTTCTCCTCTGGGAAGATGGTTCTACATAATAATTTTAGAAACTAGAAAATGCTTTTGCTAAGTGTCTTATGGCTGAACCTGGTCTTTGAGTTCATGCTCTCACAAAAAATTATTGATCCAGTATTGTGATGGCTGTTTCTCCATCCCCCCCAATGGAGATCAGAGGTCATAGTTCAGGGGGTCACAGAAGAAGTGAACCTGTCAAATCAGTGTTTGTAAAAGCATCTGGATGTCTTAAATGTAGAAGAATATCTTTGTCTTAACCAACCTTAGACCCAGGGGCATTTCATATCCATCCATCCATCCATCCATCCATCCATCCATCCATCCATCCATCCATCCATCCATCCATCCATCCATCCATCCATCCATCCATCCATCCATCCATCCATCCATCCATCCATCCATCCATCCATCCATCCATCCATCCATCCATCCATCCATCCATCCATCCATCCATCCATCCATCCATCCATCCATCCATCCATCCATCCATCCATCCATCCATCCATCCATCCATCCATCCATCCATCCATCCATCCATCCATCCATCCATCAAGAAAGAAGAAATGTAACATACACAGGTCAGAGTTCACATCCTTCTGCACTAATTTATGTCCTCTTATGTTGTAGGCTTTGGAGCTCCGTGCACACTGCGACTGTCCCGCCCTTCCCACAGCAGACCCCCGTATCATTTTCTCCCAGAGTGTTCGACTACTGCTGGAAAATGCCAAAAAACAAGAGATAATAGAGGAAAAGAAAGAGAAAGAGAACGCTCGAGTTATTTTACCCCTCCCTCCTCTCCCAACTCAGGGGTCTCAGCCTCAGCTTGGGGGAGTGCTGGTCACATCCACTCTGCCACAGACTCTGCTTAATAAATGAGACTTGATGAAACATGACTGCCAGAGACAAATTCAAGTTTTCCTGTTCAGTTCTCGCTTTCCAGTCCAGTAGCCCTGAAACAAGGCCTGAGTGTATTGGCAGATAGAAATGGACACCTGTTCTTGATGCAATACATTTGTTGTCACTTTGATAGCCACAAGTCTGCTAATGTGTTGTTAGTCAGAAAGTGTGTGTATGTATTTCATTTGTGTGTGAAGTTTAATGGGAAAGTTCAGCCAGAAATGAAAACTCTGTCATCATTTACAATACTCATATTGCAAAACAAAACTGACTGACTTTCATTTGTGGAATACAAAAGGAGATGTTAGGCGGTATGTTAATCTCAGTCAATCTTTACTTGCATTGCATCTTTTTTCCATACAATTAAAGTGAAGGGTGACTGAGGCCATAATTCTGCCTAACAAATCCTTTTGTGTTCTACAGAATAAATAAATTCATACTGGTTTTAGTCGACATCCGTGTAAGTGCAATCAAATAATGGAGGAATTCTAAATGGACTTTTCATTAGTTTTAATTATGTTATTCTGACCCCTGTGAAGTTGGATGTACCTTGGTGTACATTATACATCAAAGATCTGCCTCTACTTTATTGTCCTCTATAGGTTCCAGGCTGTCATGTAACTCTGCTGTATAGAGTAGCTGCATATGTCAGTGGGTTTAAAACTATGTAGCTCTGGGCTTTCTACATTATTTATTAACAGGGACAGCTGGCATCAAATGAGCCCAACGTTAATATTTTTGAAAAGCAAGACTAGGGAGGTAAGTACACACAAGATAAATAAAGCTTTTACATGATTTGTGTTCACCCTTTTAAATCTGTAAAAGGGTGTAAAAAAGAAAAGCTTCTAGAAAAGCTTTACTGTGTGACTGTGCGATGAGACTGATATTTTATTTAATTATACAATCCTATGCAATTGCTGTGGACATATTTTCAGTCTATCCAGTGTTTTAGCTGGCAACAAAAATCTTTTTGAAGATTCTTATTGTTTTTGAGAGATTAATATCCTAAAAAAGGGCTTTCTTACATTGTGGTGTTTTCCTTTATTATTCTATTCTTCTTCAAGTCCACTCAAAATGGCAATTTGATCTCATTTTACTTAATGTAACATAGTTTATTTTTGAGGTAAACAGAATATTCAACAAGAAAAAAAAAAAGTAAAGGACATTGGACACCATGTGTGTGTTTGTCTATCTGTCTATCTATATACTGTATATATATATATATTTCTAATCATTTCTATTTGCCATAATATTGATTACTAGGTAAACATTCAATTAAATTAAAAAGAAAAACATGTTTGTCATGGGAATAACATACACTATTAAAATGTATTATAATGATTAAATTCTCTGATCATTTACTCACCCATATGCGGTCTCAAACTCGTATGACTTTCTGTCGTCTGCGAGACACAAAGATATTTTTATGCAGATATGATGTGAATATATCCACACAATGCAAGTCAATGGGGTCCAACTCTTCCAAGCTCCAAATGAACATAAAGGTGACATTGTATAACGTCTACTCTGCAGATGAGAGTGACTATTCTAGCTTCACTGTCAATGTAGTTCAGATTTCCATTGGCAGGTTGACATGTGTAACATCGGGATTGTGTGGTGGATGAGAGAAGAACAATGTGTTCTTAATCCATGTGATAAAATGATAAATACGATAAAAGTGATTAAATCTGTGTCTTCTGAGGTGATATGATTGGTTTTTGGGGAGAAATAGACCAAAATGGAAATCCTTTTTCACCACAAATGACATCTGAAGTCTCTTTGGTGCGATCATGATTTGAAACTTTATTACACATCCTAAAGCATGCGCAGAGTGCTGTACATGTCCTTTTTGGATCTTGTAAGTGATATATTTACATCATATTTCCATCAGAATATCTGTTTTTGTTGGAGATGTCTAAAGGCGTAGTTACAAATATCTTTGCATGGCAAAATTCTGTTGTCGAAACAAGGTCATCTCAATGGGAATCCACGCAATCGTGAAAGAGGTCAGGTCAATATCATCTGAAAAAAACCTACATGTTTGGATGGAGAGAGGCACCATCTGAGGTGGGTAGTAACACGTTACATTTACTCTGTTACATATACACATATAATATTTTTTGGATAAAATTAATTTTTAAGAATGGATTTAAACTTGGGTATTTTTCTCACAAGTACATTTCTAATGATTTATTTAATTTTTTTTAACTTTTACTTCATTACAATGGGCAATGTTCCTTGCGCTGCATTACTGGTTTTAATTAAATACGTTTTAAAAAACGTGTCATTTATTTAGAGATTTTTGAATGGGACTTTTACCTTTAACTTTAAAGTTGCGCTCTGTCACTCCAGAGTTCATGAGTTCATGACTGCAGCAGCATGTGCTCAAAACAAACACTTTTTTCTGAATTTAAATAAGATTAACACATATCCGTGTCATTATATATGATTGGGCCTGTGGAATATTGTTCACATTTGTCACCGTAATAATTACTAGCAACTGGTTTCCAAACTTCTATTCTAATTTACAGATTTTTCCAAATCTGACAACCATCCTTAAAGTGATAGTTCAGCCATAAATTAATATTCTGTCATCATTTCCCCACCGATATGTTGTTCCAAATCTGTGTGACTTTCTGTATTTTGTAGAACCCAAAAGACGTTAGAGACTGACAGCCTCAGTCACCATTCCCTTTAAAATATGGAGGATAAAAAAACATGCATTAAAAGTAAATAGTGACTGAGGATAGCATTCGGTCTGCCATCTCCTTAACTGTGTTGCATTGACGAAAGAAAGTCATACAGGTTTGGAACAACATAATGCTGAATGATGAAAGAATTAACAACAATAAAAAATATTATTAAATTATTATTAGTAGTAACAATATTCTGTAATACATGTTGCATTTATTTTATGTAATGGAATATTGGAGATTAAACATTCATTATGTTACATATGAAGGTAACTAGTTACTTAAGTATTCTTTTAATTGGTTACTTTTTTACTCTTTTTTTATTAACATCATTACTTTTACTTGAGTAATTACTTTTTTCAAGTAATTGTTCTTTTACTTGAGTACAGTTTTGGCTATTCTACCCACCATTGGGCACCATGGTAGGCCAAAGGTTCCCCTTTCCCTTTTCTGGACTAGTTAATTTAGTAATTTACCTCCTCAACCTTGCCAAAATCCACAGAGAAGGGATGCAGAACCTCATTACCAGATGTAAAATTGCATAAGAAACACCAAGATGCTCCCCGTCAATCATAGATCCAATTAAAATTGAACAAGAGAGCAAGACCAGAGGATCTGCAGGGAGTGCAGAGAAAAGGAATTGGTTCAGCATCTTACAGCTTCCGAATGAAATAATGACTAAAGCAAACACTGTCATTGCCGGTAAAAGTCTGATTTGTTTGGTTTGTGTCCAGAGCACATCTTTCAAAGCCTCTAGATTGAGAGTGAAAATGTCTGCATGTTTAGAGAAGACAGTAGCTAGAAGGCTAAGCTAACGTCAACATTAGCCATAACCACCATGTAATTTTGAGGCCAGTATAGCTATATTAATCTTTGCTTTGCAATTTTCATCGGTCAAAGAACACAAGGGTTGAAAGAACATTTTCAGCATATTTTGTCAACGGTCAATACATTCCTCATCAAATGTATTACTATGACAGTACGAGAGTTCAAGCATGTTTGCTCGGAAAATGAGTAAATGTTTGTTTGCTATAGCCTATTCATCTTCAATCATCTCTGTAGATTTGATTTCACATGTAGCATATCTACAATTTCATTGATGCTTGAATTCAAAGGCATAGAATAAAACATCTAAACCAGCAGACAAAAAGCCTGATAACCGAATCTGCTGCCCAGTGATCAGTTTCCTCCCCTAGAGGAGCCAATTGTTATTGAGTGATGGGCCCATAAAGAGTGCCACATGTTTCTGGCTGTCAGACAAATGTGATGCTGCACTCTGGGCCTCTCACAAAGGAAAATGGAGGAGGGTGATGGATTTGCTCTTTGTGGGAGGATTTTCCAGCAGACAGCTACCCACCAACCATTTCTATGGCAACAGAGGAAGACCCCTTTGCTGAGAGGTGTCACGGTCCTCAGAATTAAGACTGTGTGCATGTGTGTCTGTGTTTACGACTCACTGTATATGTAGGTCTTCTTCATGTTATTCACTTTTGGGCAAGTTGTAGTTCATTTCCACAGCAGAAGAGCCACTGAAACCACACATAGCAAGTGTGAATGTGTGGGCAGGGAGAAAGGTCTCCCAAAATTGAAATGAAGAATAAAAGTTTCCTTGTTCTTTTGATATATAACAGTTCAATGAACTATAAAAACTCACTGTAAGTTTCAGAACTCACAACTTCCTCCTCACTGTAAAATGAGCATTTGTTGAAAACAAGCTGCCAAAACGAATTGTTCTTTACTTCCTCCACATTGTGATGTCACACTGTGGTAGACATTGGCATCTGATCGTCTCCACAACAACACATCACTGCCTATTTTACTGTATCACTTCTGTAACCCTGCCCAGAGGCATCATGCCCAATTAGAGTACCCTCAGATTTTTTAGCCAAGAGAATTTTGATTTGATAATTAAATAGAATATTGCATTTACAAACGAATATGGCAGAAATCTTTATTCACATGTTTAGATTTTGTCTTTGTTTGATCGGTCGTTGTTCATTTACTTAGGTGTTGAAATACATTTGGCAGGTTTTGTGCCGTCTTTACGTTCTCTTAATGTTTAAAGAATGCAGCAGCTTATTATCTTGTTTCAGTATGAATCCTCTCCTTTTCAGTCATGATAAAAACTTTAAATAACAAAAGTTGGTTTTACATGGTTCCTCGGTATCAGCATGTTCCATATTTTCAATGGGAGAAAGGCCACGTGTGTGGCTGAATGGATTGAAGCAGCAGTGCTGGTGTTCACAAGACATCAGGCACGGTTTCATGACTGCTTACAGCACACACTGTGCAAGACAAAAAATATTTATCTTTCCGCTGCTGCTGCGTGTCATTGACCACTCAGACACACATGACTTTAATGAGCTGGCCTTAAGCTTTTAGTCCGTTCCTGAACAGTCTGATCAATCGCTCCCTATTCCCTATATATTTACTTTTGGGATTATCATGAGAAACTAAGATAATGAGTATATTATTAATTGCATAATTATACTGGGCTTGCTAATATTTTTTATACATAAAGCTAAATTTATAAAGACCCAATCTGTTTTCAATATTTTTTTGAATGAAGTACATTTGTCTTTTAGCTCATTGAAATGTATTAAGAAGAATACCACTAAATTATTTAATTTATTGCTTTGCCATTATTTTGTTGCCTGCTCGGCTTAGATGAGATGTTTGATGTAAAGTTTGGTGCCTTTTATTTTTGGCATTAAAGAAGCAACCACATCAGAAAATCCCAATATGCATTATGTGGCCATATTTAAGACTTTTAAGACCATATTCGTGGATAAAATATGTTATTGAGAAATAACACGCTCTTAGAGAAATGCAAACCATTTTATTTAGTTAACCAAATGCAACCATTAATAACTTTGGTCCTGGAGTCATATAAGGGAGACATCAAAAGTGTGCATTGTTGGGGATACTCCAAACCGGGATTGGGGAAAAACAGCTCTAATCCACTATGAACAAGCAACAAACAGGCTTCCATGTTCTATAACCTTCCACCATATCAAACTAGTATGACGAAGCTGATATGGCCTATTTTTTCCAACAGGGCTTTGACCAAGATGGTCTACCACCACAGCCAGGTCCCTACTCAACCACCTAAACCATGTTCCAAACAATGGATAAAACCTTTAGGTGTTTTCAGGTGGACATTCCTGTAGGTTATGGCTGCACCCGAATGCCTTGATGCTTCACTACCCAGTACGTCAATGACTTCACAGGCATCGATTAGCGTATGAAGGCACCTCATAAGTAAGATGGTCTTGGACAGCCTTACAATTCATCAATTTACAACTTTCGGCTGCAGCCAACATCTTAGGGTACCATGGCAGTAGCATGTCCACACAACTGAGTTGTTTACTTCTGAACTGAAGTTCAGGCCTTTGTTTGTGGAAAAGAAAACAGAAAATATTTTGATCAAAAACACCATCAGACACAGCAATCAGTGACTCATCTAGTATTGGGGTTGACATAATTATCTGTGTCTTCCTCCAAGCCCACTTCAGTTCTCTGAGTGTAAGCTTTAGCATGCCTCTTTCTGATCGTAAGTAGGACACGTCGGTAGTTTTGCTGCACTTACAATAATTATTGTGTTTTGTTCTCAGCACTTACTGTCCTGTTTATGTCTCTTTGTATATCTCTTGCTTTGACCCACTTAATCTTACAATATGAGTATCCTTTACTGGTGAAAGAGCACCTAGTGGATGGTTTTGGTGCAGTGGCATTTGTTTGTGTTACCTATACAAATGTCTCAGCATGGCCCCTGGGGCAGGATTCTGACCCACTTAGAAAAAAATACATAATCTAAAACCTCTCCCCTGATGGAGGAGCCCTTTGAAGGTGCAGGGGAGAAAGTGTGTCTGTTTAATATTGGCAGCTGTTGCCATGGTTTTGTGACCTAAGCAGCCTATATTCAAATTGGAAGCAAGCTCAACGGGATGCTGAAAGAGTGTTAAAACACCACAAACAAACAAAAAATAAAAGTGCTGAAAAATATTCTTATTTCACCCTCTTTTGTCTACCTGAATGTGGTATATTGTACTTTGTTCTAAATCCTGATATATATTGATGTCACAATTACTAAAAGTAACTTTCCAGTAACTTATTTTTTGGAAAGAAAATTACAAATACAAATAGTATGGTCTTTTGTAATCTTTCTTTTTACTTATATGATGACACAAGTGTCACTGCATTTAAAGTGTGTAACAGCTTCTTCCCCCAAGCCATCAGACTCCTCAATACTCAGAAATTAGACTAACACACACACCCGTGTCCTGAGTTGCACTTTAGCTATTGTCACTTTATACCTGGCTGCTACCTCAATAACTGCTATGTGCAAAGTATGTTTTATTTACATTTGGCATTTTAAGAAAGTGTCATTTTTTTGCACTACTGTGTACTGGTCGGCGCTGCACTGTCTCTCACTCTGCCTATTGTCCTGTTATTAATGTATTGTACTGTCCCGTACTTTTTGCACACATTTGCACGTGCACTTTATATAGGTATGTTATTTAGTCTGTGTAGTCTCATGTGGTCCTGTGTTTGTCCTATGTCATTTTTATGTACCACCATCCTGGAGGAACTTTGTCTCGTTTTGCTGTGTACTGTACTAACTGTATATGGTTGAATGACAATAAAAAACACTTGTCTAGAAAATGGGTAATATCATTAAAATTGTTTTTTCCTTGATATTCTGATTATTTCGATGTACTATTAAAACCTACTATAATTTTCATTATAGTTACCTTCCCAGTCAAAAAACAATGTCTCGTTTTGTACTTCTTCAACTTTCTGGAAAAAGATACCAATGTTTAAAACGAGTGGCTCCACCAACACAGCAACATTAAGCGTTGCATCTGTTCAATAGCAGTCTTAAAAAAACTTGCCGAACATTACAAGAATTTACAAATATATACATTGGCAGCCAAAAGTTTGGAATAATTTACAGATTTTGCTCTTATGGAAAGAAATAGATACTTTTATTCACCAAAGGGCATTCAACTGATCACAATGTATATTCAGGACATTAATAACTTCTTAAACTACTTCAAAGAGTCAAAAATCAAAAAATCCTCCACGTGCAGTAATGTCATCTTTGCAGATCCTTGTCATTCTAGCTGTCAGTTTGTCCAGATACACAGGTGGCATTTCACCCCACACTTCCTGTAGCTATTGCCGGGCACTTCTCACGCACCTTAAAGTCTAGCTGATCCCACAAAAGCTCAATGGGGTTAAGATCCATAACACTCTTTTCCAATTATCTGTTGTCCAATGTCTGTGTTTCTTTCCCCACTCTAACCTTTTCTTTCTGTTTCAAAAGTGGCTTTCTTGACATTTCACCCCACACTTGCGCACTTGTCATAGATGTGACTGTCTTGTCGGGCACTTCTCACACACCTTACAGTCTAGCTGATCCCCCAAATACTCAATGGGGTTAAGATCCATAACACTCTTTTCAAATTATCTGTTGTCCAATGTCTGGTTTCTTTGCCCACTCTAACCTTTTCTTTTTTTTAATCTCTTTCAAAAGTGTCTTTTTCTTTGCAATTCTTCCCGTAAGGCCTGAACCCCTGAGTCTTCTCTTTACTGTTGTACATGAAACTGGTGTGCAGGTAGAATTCATGAAGCTGTCAGCTGAGGACATGTGAGGCGTCTATTTCTCAAACTAGAGACTCTGATGTACTTATCCTGTTGTTTATTTGTACATCTGGCCTTCCACATCTCTTTCTGTCCTTGTTAGAGCCAGTTGTCCTTTGTCTTTGAAGACTGTAGTGTACAACTTTGTATGAAATCTTCAGTTTTTTGGCAAAAACAATGACTGACTTGCCATTTTTGACCTAATATTGACCCTAAGACATGCCAGTCTATTGCAGACTGTGGCAACTCAAAAACAAACACAAATACAATGTTAAGCTTCATTAAATGACCCACATACGGTAACTCAGATAACCCCTGTACAATTATAGTGAGCAGAATAGCATCTCAGAATGCACAACATGTCAAACCTTGAGGTGAATGGGCTACAACAATAGAAGACCACTTCAGGTTCCACTTCTGTCAGCAAAAACAGAAAGCTGTGGCTGCAATAGGCACAGGCTCACCAAAACTGGACAGTCGAAGACTGGAAAATCGTTGCTTGGCTTGATAATTCTTGATTTCTGCTGAGGCGCACAGATGGTAGGGTCAGAATTTGGCACCAACTTCATGAATCCATGGACCCAACCTGCCTTGAGTCAACAGTCCAGGCTAGTGGTTGTGGTGTAATGGTGTGGGGAATGTTTTCTTGGCACACTTTGGGCCCATTAATACCAATCAATCATCACTTGAATGCCATAGCCTATTGGAGTATTGTTGCTGATCATGTGCCTCCCTTCATGGCCACAATTTACCCATCTTCTACTGGCTACTTCCAGCATGATAATACACCATGTCACAAAGCAAAAGTTGTCTCAATCTGGTTTCATGAACATGACAATGAGTTCGCTCTTTTTCAGTGGCCTTCCCAGTCAACAGATCTGAATCCAATAGAACACCTTTGGGAGGTGGTTGAATGGGAGATGCGCAGTGTGAATGTGGAGCTGACAAACCTGCAGAAATTGTGTGATGCAATCATAACAACATAGACCGGAACCTGCCATGAGGAATTGAGGCTGTTTTGAGAGCAAAGGGAGGCCCTAACTTGCATTAGTATAGTGTTCCTAATAAAGTGCTCAGTGATTTTATATATTAAAGTAATTTCACTCGAGCAAGATTGCTGTATGGCCTTACAGGGGATATTTAGGGCAATACAGCACTATTGCGAGTGTGACATTGCTTTTATACAACAGTTCAAAGAACAAGTAAATAAAAACAATTAGGAAAAACTAAGGACTATCACAAAAAATGCATTTGCACATGGAACTACTTTCTTACGCCACGGATCTGGATCTTCCATTGCTGGTTCAATAGATGTCCACAAGCCTCTGTTACATCACTTCAGAACTATTAATGATGGCTTGGACTGTTTCTAACACGTTTTTGGAGAAACAAGGATGTGTGTGTGTGTTTGAGAGAGAGAGAGCGATTGAGTTTGTGCGATTATCTGCATCTGTCGCAACTTCCAAGCAGTGGTGTAGTGTTAGTCAGCTTGCTGAAGAATATGGACATTTGATCAAATACATCCTATTTTCTCTGAGTAAAAATAGCCGTACAAGCAGGGGTCCCACCTGAATATTTCACAGTAGCTGGTGCGCAAATGTCATTCACTGTAGAAATCCATTCTCTCCTCCGCCATGTTGAAGACATCTCCTCACAATGCGGAAACTCGTGTATCAGGTAAGCACCAACAAGTCTCTACAGTAGAGTTTACTCAGAATGGTAATGTGTGATTACCAGATGTGTCTCTCAGCTGTGATAAACCTTAATGCTGAAGCTGTTCCCAGGTGTAGTGTACTAGTAATCCGAGCGTTTATGGAGTGAGAGACAATGACAATAACTAAAAAGAAAATAGTCTTTAATAACACATAAAAATAGTCTTTTGTTACAACCTGCTGGCTAAAACTTTTAATGTCACAGGGAAACATAAGAAGACACACATCTAGCTGTTTTACTCATCTACCCTGCTCTTACACTTTAGTTTAGATTGCCACGAACCCAAGAAACAAACAGCAAATAGTGCATCAATACTTGTGGAGCATCTCCACAAGTATTGATGCTACTCTCTTATATATATATATATATATATATATATATATATATATATATATATATATATATATATATATATGTATAATATATATATATATATATATATTATACATAAAAATAGATTATGACCCCTTTAAGCTGTGTTGAAACATTGTCCAGACAGCTAAGAGATCACCAATAATTTTTAGTGGGCTTTGTGTGATAAGTTTAACCACCAGGGTGCACTATTTGTATATCCTGCTATAACACATTCTTTGAGACAACAATCTTCAATTTTGAATGTTCCATTTTTGCCGCATATTATAAATGTCCATCTCTAATATTTCTTATCAGTCCCCAAAACTGCACAGCTTACAGCGGTTATCTATTTTGCATATATCTATTATCTCATATGAGTTTCTTGATTGTGATTTCCCCCATTCCATTACAGATAAAAGCAAGAAATGTAAGTGTGTTTAGCCATTGTGCAGAGATTAGGGATGCTATGCCAATATGCATTTGGCTCTATGAAAGAACATAGTTTTCTTTTTCCTTTTTTAAAAAAGAAAAATCCATGTCCATGCACGTTTTCATGCATGTTTGATGAGTCTTTGAAAATCTGTTTCTAATATGCTCCGATTATACAAAGATGCCTGTGGGTTTACAGTGCAGGGACATAGCAAGGACCCTCCTGATATGCTTGAACGGTTTGTGTTTTCAAACATAAAGCTCATGTCTGGTTGGAAGCGAGTGTTTATGGATGATGATTTTAAAGGAATATTTTGCCCAAAAATTTAAATTCGGTCACATATATACACACTCACCAAAAGGATTATTAGGAACACCATACTAATACTGTGTTTGACCCCCTTTCGCCTTCAGAACTGCCTTAATTCTACGTGGCATTGATTCAACAAGGTGCTGAAAGCATTCTTTATAAATGTTGGCCCATATTGATAGGATAGCATCTTGCAGTTGATGGAGATTTGTGGGATGCACATCCAGGGCACGAAGCTCCCGTTCCACCACATCCCAAAGATGCTCTACTGGGTTGAGATCTGGTGACTGTGGGGGCCATTTTAGTACAGTGAACTCATTGTCATGTTCAAGAAACCAATTTGAAATGATTCGAGCTTTGTGACATGGTGCATTATCCTGCTGGAAGTAGCCATCAGAGGATGGGTACATGGTGGCCATAAAGGGATGGACATGGTCAGAAACATTGCTCAGGTAGGCCGTGGCATTTAAACGATGCCCAATTGGCACTAAGGGGCCTAAAGTGTGCCAAGAAAACATCCCCCACACCATTACACCACCACCACCAGCCTGCACAGTGGTAACAAGGCATGATGGATCCATGTTCTCATTCTGTTTACGCCAAATTCTGACTCTACCATCTGAATGTCTCAACAGAAATCGAGACTCATCAGACCAGGCAACATTTAAATTTTGGTGAGCTCTTGCTAATTGTAACCTCTTTTTCCTATTTGTAGTGGAGATGAGTGGTACCCGGTGGGGTCTTCTGCTGTTGTAGCCCATCCGCCTCAAGGTTGTGCGTGTTGTGGCTTCACAAATGCTTTGCTGCATACCTCGGTTGTAACGAGTGGTTATTTCAGGCAAAGTTGCTCTTCTATCAGCTTGAATCAGTCGGCCCATTCTCCTCTGACCTCTAGCATCAACAAGGCATTTTCGCCCACAGGACTGCCGCATACTGGATGTTTTTCCCTTTTCACACCATTCTTTGTAAACCCTAGAAATGGTTGTGCGTGAAAATCCCAGTAACTGAGCAGATTGTGAAATACTCAGACCGGCCCGTCTGACACCAACAACCATGCCACGCTCAAAATTGCTTAAATCACCTTTCTTTCCCATTCTGACTTTCAGTTTGGAGTTCAGGAGATTGTCTTGACCTGGACCACACCCCTAAATGCATTGAAGCAACTGCCATGTGATTGGTTGATTAGATAATTGCATTAATGAGAAATTGAACAGCTGTTCCTAATAATCCTTTAGGTGAGTGTATATATATATATATATATATATATATATATATATATATATATATATATAAAATAATAGGCAATATAAAGTGTATACTTAACAGTACTGAGTTGTCTGTAAGCTTGTACCATATTCCATTCTGATCATAGTCTAAATTATTTAAGATGCACAGACAAATCTTAAAATGTGTTAAAGTAAATAGGATCAATTCGGATTCCATATTGACTTTAAAGCTGAGATGGTGGAAACACTGGAAAGAGAAAAAGAAGGCAGGAGAGGTAAAACTGGAGTGGATCACTGCCGGACAGTCTATTTTCTTTCTTATTCAGTTTGTGTGATTCTCCATGCTCACCAGAGCAGTGAAATGGTGCAGCAAACTTCAGACCATACTGCTTCTACAGAGTAGTGTTATGAAGGGCATGTGAGAACACAGGGACACGTACACACACATACACAGGCCGACACATGACACATAGACACGGGTCACTGGTGCATGTTTACAGCTCAGAACGCCTCATTTCTCCTGCAGCCATGAGAGTGGGGAGCTTCAGACCAAAATCTCATTCGATGGTATGACTTTATTCTTATTATTTATCTAATACTACTGGAATTGTATTCTAATATGCCTGTACATTTTATTCCAAAGTCGATTGGCCCTCTCTATGTATAAGCCCACTTAGTATTTTGGTATATATTTACTTACAAGGTTATTTTAAGAAAATAAGGATAGTTATCATATGAAAATGTGGTGTGTATAGATTGGATTCTGGATCTGGTTGTTGCCGTCTTAGCCAGGCCTCTTTGTTAAAGATTGAAGGCTTTTTAATAATAATAAAACATTTTAATGCATATAGTTTTTAGGCTTAGCTATTGGCTGAAAAAAGGTTGAGCCCTTCAAAATGTCCTGCCCACCTTCATATGCCATTAGGAAATGCGTCAAACCATTTCATAAGGTCTAAATCTGAAAAACAAAGAAGTGTCAACTCAGCCTTGTCCTCAAACTTTTTTCTGTTTATCTTTTCAGATCACTCCCCTCTCTTCTCTCTATGGGGCAGTTCCTCTGTGAAGCACGCTTTGCGAATGGATTTTATGCACACTCACTTCATCAAAGTGTTGTCTGCTCTCTCTATATCGAATAATAATCATTCTCCAGTCATTCCTCCATTCAGGGCTCAGTAATCACTTCATGTTTTCATTTGCTCACTTTGCTTATTTCTCCCTCCCTTTTTCTGTGTTCCTCGCTTCAAAATGTCGCTGAACTGCAGAAATAAAGCCTGATAAAATGTGACTGCATTCGAGGGGCACCAAACTCCTTACCGTCAATTGTACCAGGGCAAGGCGGGATTTAAATATGATGAATACATTTGAATAATTTCACATTAACCTCATGAACACTTGTTTCGGAACACACATTCTAATAGTAACATCACAATTCAAAGCCTTGTAGAACAACCACTGCGTGCGGTAATGTCAAATCCCACCCTCACTCTGGCTTTGCCGATGTCAGGGATGTCAAACGTGGGTCTGATAAAATTCTGTTTTATTTCATAATTTTTTTTCTCACTTAGGTGCAGAGCAAATCTGTATGCTGAATAGGGTTTGTTTTGTATATGTGTAGTTGATGTGAAATACTTGTGACCTGTCCTGCGGTGTGACTTGCTGTACTCCATCTAAAACTATTTTAACAGCATTTTGCTAATTATTTTATAATTATTATGCATGCAGTTTTTATGACATATTAATTGAGAGCCTTAATTAAACATTTGCACTTTTAAAAAAGATTTGTCACACCACAGGATAATTTAAAATAACGCCAAAAGGTGATTAAACGCTCTGATGAATGCATGAATTATTAAATCACATTACACATCTGTCCATTACAATAGAAGATAAAGAATTACATGATAATTTATAGATTTACATGGTGCATCACCACTTTGTTGCTATGTTGAATTATGTTGTAATATAAAAATAACGACATATAAAGAGGTCAGTCATATGGAAGTTTCAAAGGTAATCAATCGCTCATGATGGTTTGGATTGTTAAAATGGCTTTTAAAGATGTGTCCACTGTGGTGAACACCATGAAAGAGGGTTAAAAGTGGTGGCCAGTCACAGCTCCTAAAACATATACTCTCCCTTAACTTACTTACTGATGCTGATTAAAATAATAGATACAGTATATAAAATATTATGCATCAAATATCTCCTTGGCTATAAACACTGGAGAGGAAATGTACCTGTTTGCATTCGTTTAATCTTTAATTGCAGCATAAAGCTGTGCTCATTAATCCACAATGTGAGCAGGAGCTTGACTTCTTCAGAAATCCCCGCTCTGTGTCTTAGTACCACACTCTACACACTCACACAGCACAAAGAACAGGGCCAGCCATTCACACACACTCTCAGCAGCTGTGTGCATGAATCCTTACCGATCGTTCAAAACCCAGGAGTTTAGAAAACAGCTTGTTTAACAAATTATTGATCATTTATCAGATCAATCAGAAAGCTGTCACACATCAGTACATCCCTAAAAATAGCACATGGCTAGTTAAGCTGGTGGATCAATTAGTTGCCAGAATGATCAGAAATCAGTATGTGAGTGACGAGAGAGGAAACTGCTGTCTCAGGACCTGTTAGTGGCCTATGGTGGGTTTAATGTGTTGATTGGTTGTCTCAAATAAAGGAAACTTAAAGCAATATAGTTCAATATAAATTAGCAGCATTTGTAGCATAATGTTGATCACCACAAACAAGTATTTTGCTATCCTTACTTTTCTTGGGGAAAAAAAGAAGAGAGAAAAAAATATAAAATTACAGTGAGGCACTTACAATGGAATTGAATGGGCCAATTTTTGGAGGGTTTAATGGCTGAATTGTGAATCTAATAATTTAATAAACCACCTGTGTATTATTTGAGGCTGTTAAGTTGTTTAAATTATAATATTTATGGTTGTTTTACACACTGGCGTAGAATTGGGGGAGATGGGGGCACGTGTTCCCCCAATGCAGTGAAGGGGTGATTTGTCCTCCCCAATCATGCATCTGTCCTTGTTTATATATTTTTATGAACACTTGCAATTGCGTGGCTGTGAGTCTGACATATTGAGACAAAAAAACTGAAGTCCCTCCTCCGTTGTACGAGTTGGTATCGTCCTACTAGACGGCAGTGTCACATGGTACCTGTAACTTTTCTCAGCATTGGCTAGGATGCATGAACTCACATTAGTTTATTACTACTGGGTGAGGATTTTTAAAAATGCTTTTATAGATAATGCTGAGGCGAATTTCATTAACATGTATGAATCATTGCAATTATTAGTTTTTATTAAAAAATAACTATCCTGTGTAAAATGTCTCCAAATTGATATAAAGCATTCTTAGATTTAAATGTGGATGAATGGAGGATTCGGTTTTGAAGGGTCAAGCGCCCCCTGCAGGAATAAAATACCTAAGACAGTCTGTGGCTAACAACGTGCAATTTCGGTCTGTAGGTCTGTAATCCACACAAAACTTTCACATGAATTTAGAAAACATGAAATACATCACAAGAGTCATATGTGGAGTAGATGTTAAAGGCTTCCATATAAATGGTCAGTTGTTTTTCATGGTGAGAAGAGCATGAATGATCAGAATGATCGACCTGCTGGGCCTGGACACCTCCCTCTGCAACTGGATCCTGGACTTCCTGACTGGGAGACCTCAGTCAGTCCGGATCGGGAACAGCATCTCCACCACCACCACACTGAGCACTGGGGCCCCCCAGGGCTGTGTGCTCAGTCCACTGCTGTTCACTCTGCTGACTCACGACTGTTCAGTAATGCACAGCTCAAACCACATCGTCATGTTCGCAGATGACACGACCGTGGTGGGTCTCATCAGCAAGAACGACGAGTCAGCATACAGAGAGGAGGTGCAGTGGCTAACGGACTGGTGTAGAGCCAACAATCTGTCTCTGAATGTCGACAAAACAAAAGAGATGGTTGTTGACTTTAGGAGAGCACAGAGTGATCACTCTCCACTGAACATCGACGGCTCCTCTGTAGAGATCGTCAAGAGCACCAAATTCCTTTTTGTTCACCTGCCGGAAAACCTCACCTGGTCCCTCAACACCAGCTCTATTACCAAGAAAGCCCAGCAGCGTCTATACTTTCTTCGAACACACACACACACACACACACACACACACACACACACACACACACACACACACACACACACACACACACACACACACACACACGTGTCCTGAGTTGCACTAGAACACTATCTCTATTAGTATGTTATGTTATGTCTGCCCAACTCAATGAAAGAATGTGCACAACACACGTCTGACTGTTCTTCATGTTCAAGTCATCCTAGTAAGCGTGCACCTGTTTATTTAGTGACTGTCTGAACCATCTATTTTCAAATCGTGGTTGGCTTAACAGGTGACACCATAACCATCATGTTTTTAATATGTGTGTTAAGTTGATGATCAGTTTTGAAGATGCTGCATTTTTTTCCATTTAGCTGCACTCTGTCTAGCTGTTTGAAACACTCTCCTGCTGTTTATGCGCTGCTTCAGTGTGTTGAGTCCACTTCCACATGCCTGGTGTCTGTGTGTGTGTGTGTCTCCCCAAGTGTTCGCTCCTGTGGGGAAAGCCGCAATGCTCCATATTGTTGTTGCTGTGATGATTCATGAAGCATTTAATTTACCTCGGAGAGTCAGAATTTCCACCTTTCAATTGGGGAAAGTGCAAAGGAATGACACGTTATGTCGGACTTCTAACTTAGAAACTTACAGAAATCTTCAACTCTCATTTCATCGAGATGCAGGTGTGTATTACATCACACAAACATTTCAGCACCCAGGGCAGGGAGGTTTACAGTCTGTGACAAACATTCACTTTTATTAAATAAACTGCATGCCCAATTATTAAACAAGTGAATATTCTGATCTTATCATTATTGCCATGACCATTTTCCAACTCCAAACCATATAAACTTGAATGCATATTGGATTCAATAATCTTCAGGTGGTATATATTTGTGTAATGAGGGAGGGTGTGGCGAAAGTCACCTTATATCAAGGTTTGCATAATTATTAGGCACCTTCATTTCCTCATGTAAAATTGACAAAAAAGAGATTTAACTGGCACTGAAAAGTAAAATATTGTAAAATGACTTTCAGATGGATGCAACACCCTTGAAATAGCTAAATCATTGATGCATGACCACCGGACAATTATACGTTTCGTTACGAATAGTCAACGGGGGCGCAAAAAACTCATGGAGAAGAAAAGGTGCAAATTAACTGCAAAAGACATGAGAAGAATTAAACGTTAAGCTACCAGGAACCCATTATCCTCCAGTACCACCATATTCCAGAACTGCAACCTTCCTGGTGTGTCCAAGTGCTCAGAGACATGGCCAAGGTCAAGAAGGCTGAAACACGACCAACACTGAATATATTCACAAGCTGAAGAGTCAAGATTGGGCAAAGAAATACCTGAAGACAGATTTTTCAAAGGTTTTATGGACAAATTAAATGAGAGTGACCCTTGATGGACCAGATGGATGGACCTGTGGCTGGATCACTAATGGACACAGGGCACCACTTCGAGTCAGGTGCCAGCAAGGTGGAGGAGGGGTACTGGTGTGGGCTGCTGTCATTAAGGATGAGGTAGTTGGACCTTTTCGAGTTGAAGATGGACTGAAACTCAACTCCCAAACCTAATACCAGTTTCTGAAAAGTACATTCTTCAAGCAGTGGTACAGGGTACAGTGGTACCGTCCTCAGCATTCAAGAAGGTCATGATCTTTATGCAGGACAATGCTCCATCACATGCATCCAAGTACTCCACTGCTTGGCTAGCCAGTAAGAGCCTCAAAGATGCCCAAATAATGACTTGGCCCCCTTCCTCACCTGATTTAAATCCTACTGAGAACTTGTGGGCCCTTATCAAACGTGAGATTTACAGTGAGGGAAGACAATACACCTATTTGAACAGTATTTGGGAGGTTGTGGTTGCTGCTTTGAAGATCAAGAAAGTTGATCAAGAAACTCCATGATTGGAAGGCTCATGGCAGTTATTGAAAAGAAGGATGGCTATATTGGTCATATATTTGTTGCACCTACTCTAAAAATTGAGAATAAACAATTGAGTTGGGAGAAATTATTTTTGTAATTTAGTTACACTAATAGTTGCCTAATAATTGTGCACAATTACATATTCCCCTGTGAAAGACAAAATCCTGAGGAATGCAATTTGCCTAATAATTGGGCATGCAGTGTAATATCCATTAATGAGTCAACGTTCTTACATTTAAATGTTAATAAAACATGTTTAGCAAACGTTTTGCAGAGACAGGTAATCAAAACATGGTTAATTACGCGCTTTTGATGATCGTAACGATTGCATTGCAGCATCGTATATCAGTTTGGTTGCTATGAGACATCTCTGACAATCAGTGTAACCCTCAAAATCACAATGTTATTGTGACTGGGTGGAGGGCGGGCCGGGGTTGTGATTCTACACACCTGGTCCCTTATCAGGCTAATCAAGCCTCCGAGAGGGATAAAGGCCAACTGCGGACGGTGGTGCTGTAGAGAGAAAGTGTTTACGGGGAGCAGTTGGCCTTTATCCCTCTCGGAGGCTTGATTAGCCTGATAAGGGACCAGGTGTGTAGAATCACGACACGGCCCCACCCTGATCGGATTTTAAATTGCCTGCTGTAAGCAATGTTCCATTATTATTCATAGTCCAAAGGTTTATTTAAAGTGTTGTAGACAGTATTTAGAGTCTATTGCCGATTCTTTTTGTTGGGGTGTCTGACAGACAATGGATTGCTTTAATAAACTGATGCAGAAGAAAAAACGTTTTAATGCCATGAACTACAATGCGCACCCACAATAATCTTACATTATCGCACTTTTGAAGCACTCTGTTTACACTTCAGCACATCACTATGCTCGGGATGCGCATAAGCGTTGTTGTGCCCTAGATTGGAGCATCTCTACCCTTTTTTTTGTGTGTGTATTTATCAGTTTTCTTATTATAGGGCTTCCCTTAGCATCCAAATATCCACCAGATATACATCCACTTGGACGTTTAGACAAATGTTATATGATATGCAGTTTTTGCATCTGTGCTGTAGCATAAGTAAATGTGCAAATAATCATAAATCTAGTTAACCGTGATTTCTTTTCTCAGACGGTAATCTAACCTTTCAAAAAGTCACACTGCAGCATCCCTACATTGAATATACTTTTTTATTTATCTGTGCATTAATTTGAACTGTTATTATACATTGTGTAATGTGTTGTAATGAATCATAACACTTCCCAAACCAACCCCCCCCCCAACCCACATTCGATCCCCCCAATATTCATCCTTAAAAAAAAGAGGAATAAGTTGAAATACCAATTTTGTGATAGTCAAAATTATGCCACAATTGCTATTGATTGAGCTTAGCTTGTAATGAACCCTAAATATATCTTCAAGGAATAGTTCACGTGAAAATGTAAACATATATTTTTTGCTTTCATCAACAAGACAACATGTTCTGGTCTGCTGAAATTGACAATTACTGACAAGCGGCATTTAAATCAGACATTTGTGCATCAATGGCGCTACTGAAGTCACATTGCTTGAGCAACCTCCAAAACATGGGTTCTGGTCACAATGTTGAGCGGGATTCAGAGGTAAACTTTTTCCTCTGAAATGATATTTTTACTCCACTGAGGGTTAGGTTTAGGTTTGGGTTAGGAAATAGGGTTTATGAAACATGCATGTTGACTGTACATTATCTAAAACAACTTGCTTTTGGTGCCACTCTCTGGACATTTCATCTGTAAACTGGAGCTGAGCTCACAATTCGGCCACTGGGGGCAGTGATTCATATTTCAATTAGCACAGACTATCATCAGCAGTAGAACTTTCAAAATACTGTTGCCAAATTCACAGTATGATCAGTCTGGCTTTTATGGTGCTATTTTGGTGCTATTTTTGTATTTTGGGTGGACTTGACAGCCCCTGGTTAATACATGTTTTAATCCATGGAAAAGAGAAGCATGGACATTCTTCAAAATAACTTATTTTGTGTTTCACATGAGAAAGGAAATCATACAGCATTGGAATGATGTGAGAGTGAGTAGATTATATTAGATGATGAAAAACAAATGTTTCTTCTGAGGTGAAGACCTGGTTCTTGGTTTGGGGTCCACCACAGTAATTGGATTCAACACACAAAATTAACTAGGATCAACAATAAAACTGATCGTACTGCAGACAGTTGTTATTTTCAGTTTGCATGAGTAGTTTCATGGTACAAATTTCTTTACATTCTCTTGTCAGATTTCTTAACATTCCCTAAAGCGCATGTTTTACCATTGCCGTTTCAAAGATAGCAGTGTGAAAGATCTGTTTGTACTTAAAACAGTTTAAGGCTGATTCTCTTTCATTCTTAATGTGAATATTATGGCTTATAAGACTATCTTAAATCTTATCTGTATTCTCTGAAATGCGGCAACCCGATGATGTGCACGGATGCAGTTATATGCAGCACATACACATACTGGCCTCCGTCACTCTGTGTTACCTGGTCTCGTTGCCATAGTTTCCATTATGCACAATGTGTTTGTGATGTGAAGGACAAAGCAATGATAATTGCTGTTAGGAGCTCTCATTCTCTCTATCTGTCTCACTGTCCTCCACCCACTCATCATCTCTGAAATGTCAGTGGGACCTCAGTTGATGTAGGCACTGTTACAACAGAAGAAAGGTCTTCTGCAAGAGTTATGACTGCAGATCTGCCTGCTTTGTATGTGTATGTTCAAGAAGGATCTTTTTTAAAGGAACAGTTCACACACACAGTAAAATTCTGTCATTATTCACTCACAGGGCCATAAAAGGTACTCAGAAATTATACTTAAGTGAAAGTATGGATAATGAGTGAAAAATCAATTCAAATCCAAGTATCTAGCCAAAAATATACTTTAGTGAAAGTAAAAAAGTATTCACATTAAATTGCACTTAAGTATTAAAAAAGTACATTTTCGCCAAGTTAGAAAATCAAGAGAGGAGATGATGTGAGAGAAGATGTTGTTAAATTAGATTGGTTTGTTATATTGCCTTTTTACTGTCTCTGATGCCTGTCATATTTCTACCCCAGTTGGCATTAGCAATCTTTCAAAGAATTATTTTACATTTTTACAAAATGTTTTTTATGTGGCCTATTGTATGTAACATGGAAATTTCCTGGGGGAATGAACACTAGAGGCACTAAAACAGCAATACTTTTATCCCCTTTCACTCAATTTCACGAGTAAAACAGCAGATTATCAGTTCTTAAACACTTTTCGGGATCCGCACCTGGGAGATTATTTTGAAGAGTGCCTCCGCAACACTGCGTGCTGAGATGTTGCTCAGATATCATGTTGCATAGTCTACTGGGACCAATGCAAAGCGATGCCCACGTGCTGACCGCTCTAATGGCCCGACTAGGTCTATTCCAATTCTTTCGAAGGGGACCTCGATTAACGCAACGGTGCTTTTAGGGTGGCAGGTGGGTTACCATCTGACATTCACAGCCGCACACCACCTGCGGACATCGCTTGCAATAAAAACGGGCTATTAGACGGTTAAGTGACAAGTCATGGGATTATAATGAGCCGTCTGGAACACCATTTCCAAACGGCTCCGTGTTATCAAGAGCTGTGTTGTATTTTCTTTTGTTTGAGCGTTCTGCATCACTCTACACAACCGCTCATTTATAATTGCAAAATAGGGGATTGAAAAGGTGATGTCTGGCTGGAGTTGTTTACCATCGATCACTGGCAACTGCTCCAAAGGGAAATCCCCCTCAGAGAGTTCCCTGAGAAGGGGAGGGGCTGCAGCCAGTCCAGTAATATTAATTAAATGATCTGCAAAAATGTAATGCATACTTTTCAAGTTTAAATAAAATTGTAAGGAGTAATAATTACTACTTTTTTGCTTTGGAAATGTAATTAAAACTACAAGTATTCTGTTTAAATTGCACTCGAGTAAAGTACAAATCTAAAAATCTTAACTGTTAGCATAAGTATGCATAAGTATTTTTACTCAATTACTATACACCCCTGTTTAATCACCATCATGTTGTTCCAAACAAGATCTTCTTTCTTTCAAAGAACACATATGAAGAAATTCCTGCCCACTCTTTCATATAATTAATGTGAATGGGGACTGGGGCTGTCAAGCTCCAAAATTATACAAAAAAGCACCATAAAAGAAACCTAAAGAGGTCCTCTCATGCTCTATATTCTAAGTCTTCTGAAGCCATTTGATAGCTTTGAGTGAGGAACAGAACAGAAGTTTTTGCTCACTTGAAATATACTCCTCCCTGTAGCTCTCAAACAAAATATGGCACTACTAGGTGCCATGGACATCACGGATAAGTCGGATTGACACATTTTATGATACATTAATGGTGCTTCTTTGTCACTTTGGAGCTTGACAGCCCCAGTACCCATTCACTTACATTGTATAAAAAAGAGTGGCCAGTATATTCTTCAAAAACTCACCACAAAAGTTGGTAATTAATTTAAGTTTGTAACAACTTGAGGGTGAATAAATGATAACAGAATTTTCATTTATGAGTGAATTATGGGTGAACTGGGTGAAAAGTTCCTTTGAGAAAGAACAGACTGACAATACATGAGAGCAGATTTTGAGAATTTCCAAGCTCAAAACAGCCTGTAGAGATATATAGAGAGAACAAAAACCAGTGTGTGGTGTAAGGAGCAAGTGTGTGTGCATGTACACTATGTGTGCCAGATACAAGCTGACTCAGATCGCTGGCTCTCTGGCAGTTCACAGCTGGGTGTTTGAGCTGAGTGATGTCCTAGTCTGCACCCTGATGTCATCAGATCAGAGACTCGCTCACTCTTTCTCTCTATTTCCAGTACAATTCATCCCCCCAAAATTTTAGGTCACTACCTGCAGTGCTAGCACACCTGCTTAATCAGTCTAGACACACACACACACACACACACACACACACACACACACACACACACACACACACACACACACACACACACACACACACACACACACACACACATGTTGTATTTCCATGTTTTATGGGGACTTTCCATAGACATAATGGTTTTTATACTGTACAAACTTTATATTCTATCCCCTAAACCTAACCCTACCCCTAAACCTAACCCTCACAGAAAACTTTCTGCATTTTTACATTTTCAAAAAAATAATTTAGTATGATTTATAAGCTGTTTTTCCTCATGGGGACCGACAAAATGTCCCCACAAGGTCAAACATTTCGGGTTTTACTATCCTTATGGGGACATTTGGTCCCCACAAAGTGATAAATACACGCTCACACATACACACACACACACACACACACACACACACACACACACACACACTTTCTTTTTATCTACAATGTGGCCAGATTCACATGTGATCAATATAAAATTGCCAGTTTGTTGGATGGTCTCTGTTTGACAGGTCACAAATCTTTCCTTGCATCCGCATTTCTCATCCAGTATTATTCCCCACCAGCTGTCCCCCCGGCCAAATCCTGTTCTCTTCTTCCTAACCTTTTCTATTCCAAAAACCTTGTTCCAGACGCCCTGTCTCCAAATAGTTTGCCCGTCCTGTGAAAGTGCAGTGTTTGTGTGTTTGGAGTGAAGGTAATGAGTATGCTCTGGACACATTGATTCTGCTTGATTTTCTGGCTCAGTCTCTTCCACGGCCCATCATGGAGGGACAATTGTTTTTCATTACAGTGAGTCAGAGAGGAGCAGGGGTCAGAAACCTTGACTGACATAAAGTGTCACCAGTTGGATGCACTATTACAAATTACATGGGAGGAGGAGATCTGGGGATGCTGATTTGGAGTTAAAGGGAACACTTTTTGAGAATTTTTGAGATTTCTTCAGAGGCAAAGATGTTTTGCACCCAAACAACACACAAAGCATGTGGGCATTTGAACAATACCATCCCAGTAAACTGCTAACACCAGAAATCGAACTCTATGCAGGTGTAGCGTATACAGTATATGCAGGGTTAAAACATGAGCAATTAATTTAGAGAATACTCTGGAGAGTATTATATATTTTTTGGTTATTTCACTTAAAATAGAAACCAATTATTGCAATGGTTCTATTTCGACTTTTGTTAAAAAATATTGTAACATACAAATATAAATATATATATACACCGATCAGCCACAACATTAAAACCACCTGCCTAATATTGTGTAGGTACCCCTTGTGCCACCAAACAGCACCAACCCCCATCTCAGAATAGCATTCTGAGATGGTATTCTTCTCACCACAATTGTACAGAGTAGTTATCTGAGTTACCGTAGACTTTGTCAGTTCAAACCAGTCTGGCCATTCACTGTTGACCTCTCTCATCAACAAGGCATTTCCATCTGAAGAACTGCCGCTCACTGGATATTTTTTTGTTTTTGGCACCATTCTGAGTAAATTCTAGAGACTGTTGTCTGTGAAAATCCCAGGAGATCAGCAGTTACAGAAATACTCAAACCAGCCCATCTGGCACCAACAATCACCACGGTCCAAATCACTGAGATCAAATTTTTCCCCATTCTGATGGTTGATGTGAACATTAACTGAAGCTCCTGACCCGGATCTGCAAGAATTTATGCACTGCACTGCTGCCACACGATTGGCTGATTAGATAATCGCATGGATGTTTGTTGGTATATGTGAGCTATAAAACTTTTTTTTTACATATATGGAGTTTTTTTTTACATTCATGCATTTGTGTTCTCACTTTTCCCAACAAAAGAAGAGGAGAAAATCTGTTATAATTTTTTCATATTGAAGCCTTGGTTACTTTTAAAGTGCTCTTTACAGCTCTTTCCTTTCTGGCTCTATTCGCTCCTCTGTAGTACTCCACTCTCCATCTCTCTGCCCTGTTGGTTTATTATCTGTTCTCTCCTGATGAGGTAAGTGTTATTCAATGCAGTGAATGTGCTGTGAGGGAAGCTCATGTATTGTTTTTTAATTCCGGTCATGTTAAATGAACAGGAGGATGCTGGGTAATATTGCACTGCACTTTTCCTTATTTTTCACCATTTACTCTGGAGAAGAACAGATTAGAGAAGGAAAATGTTGGTGGATCTAATCAGCTTTTTTATATTTAGCTTCAACAATACTTTATTATTTAATTCAAACCAGCTGTTCATTCTAAGGCTTTTAAACAAGAACTAAGACTATGTTCTCTGACACAAAGTTCGGCTAAAACCAGCTTCTGATCGTACTTTGTTTACATGGTTTCAGCTGGCTGAAGCTATTTATATGGTCATTACAGGGTCAAAGCTCGTCAAGATGAGCAGGTCTGAGTTTGACATGGTTAGACCACCTGGGCCAAGCTGGTAAAAAACATGTTGACCCAGTTGTGGATCTACATCATTTTAACTGGGCAGGTCAGGGAGGGGTCAGGTGTGATTTTATGGGGGTAATTGTGTTATACCATAAATATCCTGTTGACTAGTATAAAACACATGCACAGAAGTTCAACCAAAGATTGTCCAAATTAAAAATAGCCTTAGAGGAATAATTCACCCAAAAATGAAAATTCTCTCATAATTTCCTCCTAATGCCATCTCAGATGTGGATACTTTCTTTCTTCTGCTGAATAAAAATAAATATTACAGGGTAGGTGTAAAATCAATGATGGGGATGCTGTTTAAGAAATGTAAAATTCCTTTGATCTAATGTCGTAATGTCCTATCTAATGTCACTTAGAATTTTTTTTATAATTGTTTTAATGTTCCTGAACAGAATATTGTACATGTTGAAAATGGCAAGGCCAAGGATATATTTCAAATGGCAAAACTTTTCTGTGGCATAAAAGAAAGGAAAGGTCCTGGTCCTGATGGTATTGGAGGTCATATTCTTAAAAATTGTGCCGAACAGTTGGCAGATATACTCTGCCAACTATATACAGTTTTATCTTTAAGTTTTCACTCCACCTACATAGGGCTCCTTGTCTTTTGTCCATCATCCTACCTGTGCCAAAAAATAATGTTCCAAAGTCACCCAATGACTACAGGCCTGTAGCACTTAGCTCCCTTATTATGAAATAATTTGAGAAGATTGTGAAGAATGCTCTTCTAAATACAGTGCAGGCAAATTTGGGCTCGTTCCAATTTGCCAACAGATCAGGCATGATGTGTTGACGATTCAACGGGCACCCTATTAAATATGATTCAATCACACCTTGAGGGTGTACAATTAGTTTTTATTGATTTCGCCCAGCTTTTAATTGGATCCAGTCTCATATCTTAGCAGATAGGCTAAGCAACATTGATCTTCTCCTGATATGTTGGCTGATGGATTTTTTTAACTGGAAGGTTGCAGTGTGTGAAGGTAAATGGTGTTGTATCAGATGTTATTTTCTCCTCCACCTGATCACCCCAGGGGTGCGTCCTCTCGCCTCTTTTATTTGTGCTATGCACTAACGAGTGCCAAAGCCAATATGTGAGGCGTCATCGCATTAAGTTTGCCGATGTTTCGGTGATCGTGTCTCTCCTCAGTAGTGATGATCATGGCCCTGTAGTGAAAGAATTCAAAAACTAAAGAGATGACCATAGATTTTAGAAGGATTCCAACGGTTATATCCCCTGTAGTGTTTAATGATCAGGCTGTTGAGTTTGTGCGGCAGTACAAATATCTTGGCACTGTCATTGATGACACATTCACCGAGTATCAGGTGGATGCTTTGTGTAGAAAAGCCCATATGTACTTTTATCGTAAGCTTCGAAGATTTAATGTTGATAATACTTCTATGAAAATGTTTTATGTCTTCTGAAGCGATCCAAATGGTTTTGGGTGAGATCAGACTAAAATATAACCCCCCCTTTCACTACAAATCTTGTCATCAGAAATCTTGGCAATCATGATTTCAAGCTCAAGCACACTTGCTAGCGCAATAGAAAGCTCTGCACATGCTTCAAGTGTTGAGCTGGAAATCATGATCATGCCTAGAGACTGCAATGGAAAGATGTGCTGTGAAATCAATTATATTTTGGTCTGTTTAGTCCAAAACCATTTGGATCACTTCAGAAGACATGTGTTAAACCACTGGAGTCGTATGGATTAATTCTATGCTGCTTTAATGTACTTTTTTGGAGCTTCAAAGTTTTGGTCACCATTCACTTGCATTGAATGGATCGGATAGGTTGCATTGACCTACAGAGCTCATTTGTGTTCTGCAGAAGAAAGAAAGTCGTACAAATCTAGGATGGCATGAGGGTGAGTGAAGTATTCCTTTAAATAGAGGCTTATGCAAATGCTTAAATCAATATAACTGATCATCCTACTTTGCCATTTTCTTACACACTATATCCTCGCTATATTGTTCTTTAGAATGGCAATAAAAACAGAACATGAACATTCAACAAACTTTTAATTGTAGCTTGACTAAACTTTGAAAGAACTGTACAAAAAAAAAATCCTTGAAGTTTATATAGTTCTTCTGCACTGTGAATAAAAATCTATTGTAGAGAGAGATTAAGACAACATGTTAGAGACCATGGCTAGGCTCCGTTCACAAAGTAATAAGAATGAGACCGTAAATCCCAAACAATGACTGTGTGAACGTAGCCTGATGATAATTTACCTGAAATTGTTAGGTTATATGCAGCCACCCTTGTGTTGCGCTGGTTAGTATGTTTCAAACCACAGCTTGGACTGGTTGAACAGCAAGCAAACGTAAGATAGTATGACCTGATTTTTCTAGTGAAGCAGTCTTGTTTGGCAGGGACAGAAGGAGCAGGAGAAGAAAGAATGAGGGATAGGGGACATGATGAAGATTAAAAGATTGTTTAAATGAGAGAGAGAGAGAATAAAAAAAAACTTTATTACAATAGATTTAAACACAATCAGTCTATAAACAATGGTTCACAATAAATAGGGTGATAAATTCAAAATAGTTAAAAAACAAACAATGTGCAAAAATAAGTTAATAATTCACAACAGTGCACAAAGCTTCTCTGTGACACCATATACCCTCAAAGAATATATGATTGTTCATTGTTTTATAAAAACAAAAATCAACAAAAATTCTGGATTTTATCATAGCAGTAATGATCACCTCTCTGTTCAATATGCTTCTTTCTACTGATATATATATATAGACATTTTTGCTTTACCCAAAATGATTTTAACATTTAACATTCTCCTCGTCTTTCAACATATTTAAAACCCAAAATAAATATTTGCATTGAAAAATCTTTATTAAAACAATAAAAATACTATTTAAAATGTAAAACAAAGGCATAAACCTAAAACAGTGCATAAAACAATGGAAAACAAAAATAATATTCTTGGCTTATACCAGGATTTAATACTGTAAAATCCAATAAATTAACCTTAATCTTAGTAAATGTACTTATTTGGCAGTAAATGTACTTATGTGGCTCAAGTAAAGTGAACTAGGAATAGTCCTTTTACTAGATTTTTTAAGACAATTTTTGTCCTCACTTTATTTTAACTAAAGTCATCTTATTACATTTTACAGTGCAGAGATAAAAGCCTTTACAGAAATTATCCTACGTAAAACCCTCCACAGAATATCAGCCGATCTTTTTGTTAATGGTGGTTTATATAGTACTCTCCACTCTGATCTGACATCCTTACTTAATCCCAATACAGCACGCCATGGTGTATCAATTCTATAGTGTAACACTTTTTTACACAAGCCACGTACAAGGGTTTACCATTGACATTATTAAAATCTAAACATATGTTTATAGATTCCCCAAAAATTCCTGAATGATCATTTAGATTTGGAGATAGAAACAGTGTAGGAAAGGGTCCTTATCATTGGGAAAGCTATTTCCCTCACAGTAATCAATGAGCATACCAGTTTCCACTGTTGTGATAGCAGATTGCAAACTCTGTAATATTTGAATGACAGCTTGTACAGATTTAATTATTAAGTGTGTAGCCACTTCAACATTTCTGAATCCAGACCTGATAAATTAATCATCCTTTATAAAGCTGTAATTGCAGATTTTAGGAAGGGTCCAGTCAGTGCTTTACTCGCACTCACTATATCTAGAGGTGGACCATTTATCAGTGGTTCTTCCAACAACCAAAATACAGTGTCTTTGATCTCAGTCCTATTTACATAAAACAGCTCTTTACTTTAAGAAGGTTGTAATAAAAAATCAGGTAAGCCAGAAGTGTTAATGTTATTGGGGTCCATCAAAAAGAAGGTTATGTCCAAATCCATCCCTTGAAAAGACTTCAAAATAACACTGGTTACATCCTCTGGACCCGGAAGGAATCTTTGCAGAAATTGCAAATGAAAGGCAGCAGTTCTGCTTTGCAAGTGTACAAGGCCCTGCCCCCCAAGGCCCTGCCCCCCAGTTTACCCCCCAAAAACTCAATAAATAGGATGGCGGGTCAACACAAGTCAAACGATGCCTCAAGAAAGATGCCACAATGTTATTTAGGATGATTGTACAACCTCTGTATGACATCGTTGGTACAAACCAATTCCATCTGTCTAAACACCCTTTTATTTTCTCAAGTGTTTGTGATGAGGATGAGGGCCGTGACTACGCATACCCAGCGCCCAATCGGTGCAGCGTATTGTGGCAGTTCCCACCCGCAGCTGACAAAACGAGCAGTCACGTTCATCCGCTGGGGGACGGAGGAGTCGCTGCCAGCCTCCTGGACGCGAAGGAACAGTCGGCATCCGCGAGGGGAGGAGGGGCTCGCTGCCAGCCACCTGGAGCAGTGGAGCCACTGCCAGAGATGGAGGGACTTGGAGGACGTTGGAGGACTTGCTCCGGTCCGCCCGGGGTCGTCCGCCAGAGGGTGGATGAGTGATCGAGGACCAGGCGACGGCGTTTCTTGGAACCGACGAACAAGTTTTTTTTCTCTCTCTCTCTCCTCTCTCTAGGCTAGCACTTTCGAAAGTAATTTATAATCGCAGCAAAGCAAAGACATGTGTCGCCAACTTTTTATATCAGTTAAGTCACCCTTTTTTGGCAAAAGAGTGAGTAATGCTCTTCGACAACTCAATGGTGAACACCCTTCAAATAAACTACTATTAAGGACTGCCAGCAGATCCTCACCTATGATGGTCCAATAAGCCTTATAGGACTCAACTTGAAGTCCATCAATTCCAGGGACTTTTCCACACTCCATGTTTTGAAGAGCTTATGTAACTCTCCCAGGACTATATGTTTATTAAGCGCTGCATTCAAGTTTTCAGAAATTTTAGGTAATCCTCTAAAAAAAGATTGTTCAACAAAATCATCTTCTTTGGACTCACTCTTGTATCGTGATCTTATCAGTGCTCCCTGTGCCTTCAAACCCAGCAGGTCAGATAAAGCAGAGTTTTTGGACATAAAAGTGTCAATATGGGTGTAACGTAGTTCAATGGAAAGGAGGAGGCGAGAACCGGCTTGATAATATAAATATTAGTTTAATATAAAACTGAAACATTAGACAAACACACACATGACGGACTTCTCCGTAAACGATCTCTCTCTTGTCACACCACTGTCTGCCATCGGCCTTTATCCCTCTCGGAGGCTTAATTAGCCTGATAAGGGACCGGGTGTGTATAATCACAATCCGGCCCCGCCCTCCGCCCTGCCACATTGGGCTTTATTTCCACTGGAATGTGCCAAATCCTGGAGTCTCGTAATTTCAACCTCTAAAAATCATGTAGATCTTACTAATTCGATGGTCACATTATGAGTGCATTTTTGACACAAAAGTTTTATTTGTGTTTGCCCCGAGAAACGATATATTCTCTTTCAAATTATTTTGCATTCTCTTGCAAAACTTGTGCTCTCATATGTGCATTCCCGCTCCTCCTGAATGCTCTGCAGGCTATTGCATTTATGAGAGATAAGTCGAGATGACAGGTGCCAGTGCCTACTTTTTGTGGAAAACTGTATTTTGAAAACATGTAAAGAGTAAGAAGATACAGTCACTCCTTTCTGTATTGCATCATTACATCATCCATAAATCTGATATATGGCATAAACAAAAAACTGAAAATATATTATTTTAATGCTATTCAAAAAAAAAAAACCATTTGAATATATGTAGCATGTTACAGCAACTACAACTATAGGTCTAATGGAATTTTATTATCATATGCTGAAATATCAACTATTATTTTATATGTACCATATGTTTATGTGGCCATTTATCATGCACAAACAGATGGCAACAACTGTGTTATGAGTGAGTCAATCATTCAACACTGACATGTAACAAACCGCATAAATGATGCCTCCACAGGGCACTCCGAAGGGAGAGCAATCATAGTGGCTAAACTAAAGGATTGTTCCAAACACAAACACGAGTGATTTAAAAGTGAGTTACGAATTGCAGTTACTTTAAAGCCTAAAACCTTCAGTCACCACACATAATGAAGCATTTATTGCTTTATTAATGGAGAGTGAAACACAATCACAACAACAACAAAAACAAATAATAATTTGCGATTCAATTGTGCGCCACAGCAATCCATTTCAATTAGACCACTCCCATTTATTGTAATTTTAACTGTGTTGTCTTTTTCATGCATTCATAAATTGAAGATTATGATTTGTGCAAGTATTGTCTTTTGTGCTTCACTCTTTCATTGCACTGGCTTTCTCTTCTTGTTGAACTCAAAAGCTGGAATACTCACATTTTGCGAGAGAACACAACATATTTAGCAAGAGAATGCTAAAGTTTTGCAAGAGAACCAAAAATCCACGGGGGAATACGGTGTTTTGCGAGAGAATGAAAAAGCATTTGCATATTTCTTTTCCCCCACCCAAATAATTTCCCCCCACTACCTTTACCCTTTAGGGGCTCAGTACTATTTGGTTTAATAGAGTTAAAAGTAATTTTGCACCCTATACACACTTGCGAATTGCATTGGTAAAGTTGGGGCATAAACACACATAAGCAAAACAAAAACAAACACAAACAAAAGAAGTCTTCCTTTTAGGACCTCCATTTTAACTGTCAAGGAACAACATTTTTAGCAAACAAAATAGCAACACCTCCACTAAGGGATGTGTTATGGCTTACGAATGATAAACCGTCCTATTCTTTAATTCACTCAGCAGCATTCTTTTCTCATTAACTATTTATATATGTGGAGCGGAGGGGGGCGGGGCCTGTCGGAATATCGCGCGCCCGGTCCCCAATCGGCCTGATGAGGCGCGCGAGGGATAAAGGCGGCCGGTGACGATGGTTCGAGAGAGAAAGAATTACGGGCATGTCTGTCGTGTGTGTTTGTGTATGCTTTTGGTTTAAGTTCTCATTAAATATAATTTATATTGACAAGCTGGTTCTCGCCTCCTCCTTGCCCATCCTTTAACTGTTTTACAATATATTTCTACTCTTTTTTTTTTTTTTTTTACTCCATTCACATTTAGAGAAGCAATGCAAATTTCTTACATTTTATAGAAAGAAATTAACCATAAAACACAGAAGAAGAAGACTATAAACTAAACTGCCTCACTATCATTGTTACTCAGTTGGTTTTGTACCTTGGTGACAATATTCTTTAGACGATACACTGTAATGCATTGGCAGAACAGGAGCAGACGAAGATGAGATGAGACAAGATGACATAGATAATGTAGAACCCATGTGCAGTTTATTTACAAGGAGACGGCAGAGACTTCAGGCGCTGACTCTGGGAAGGCCGAGGCCCCTTCGGGTGCTGGTTCTGGGACGGCTGAGTCTTCAGGTGCTGGCTCTGGGATGGCAGAGGCCCCTTCGGGCTTACTCTGGGACCATGGCAGGCATAGTCACTACCTCGTGGACCATGGCAGGTGTGGCATCCATGATGGGGAACTCAGATGTGGCGGCCATAATGGGGAACACAGATGTGGCAGCCATGATGGTGGACGACCCTGGCGTGGCGGCCATGGTGACTGGATTGAATTCTCTGTGGGAGTGTAAACTTTCTTTTATGAACCTCCAACAGTGAAGGCCGAACCACTCAACAATAGGGCATAATCTATATACTCTGCCAAAGTCCAATGAATTTTGCCACCATGCATCAGGGAATTTAAGCCAAAACTATAAAAGTAATTGAGGGCGACATCATTGAAAGCTACCCGTTCACATATTCCACAAAAATCAACTCCCTTGATGCAATGGTACAACTCCCTTGATGCAAGTTCAAAAGTTGTACTGCTGGGTCCATAATTGGTCAAGTATTCTGTAACATTTTGGCAAAGCAGGAGCAGACTATGATGAGATGAGAAAGATGTAGAAACCAAATGCAGTTTATTTTCAAGGTACAATCCAAGACGTGAAACATAAACATGATAAATAAACAGGAACTTGACAATGAAATAAAACAGTAAACTAGAACAAGGAAAAAACATGAAACACAACGTTACCACAAACAATACTTGACAAAGGACAATGGCAAACATGAGGGCTTAAATACACAGACAGGGGTAACATGACAACCAATGGAAAAACAGAACTAATAACAAGATATCTAGACAATAGAACAAGAATCAATGATTAAACAGAACTGATAACAATATAATAAGACTCCAGCAGCGGGGGAGAGGAGAGCTTGCCCCTCGTGGAGAAAGCAGCAGAGGGGTGCCCCTCCTTCTTATTTATATATATATATATTTGTCCTTTTTTCATTCTGCTTATGTTGATGTTTCCAGTAAGCTCATTTGGTATCTTGGAGTATGGGTTGGAAGAATCCAACGGCTAATCCAACGATTCGGCTTGTGGAAATTCTAGTATGGCTAAAATGAATTTCTTAGTGAATTGAGGTGACTCATCGGGAAGTAGTATATCCTTTGATAGGGGGTGGTAGCATGTGTAATTAATCTGTTCTGATTATGTATGGGGAGAGAAGTTTGCATGCGAATGGAGTCTAACGTGAGTCCTAGGAATTCCTTGGTTTCTCTTCCTACAGGGGAATGCCGAATTTATTGAAAGTCTCTTTAAAACCCTGTGAAATCAGAATGAAGTTTTGCTGCTTTTAAGTCCATATCTATTAGCTTTAGGGTCATCTACACTACTGGTCAAAAGTTTTAAGTCACTTACTCATTCTTTATTATTATTATTTTTCACATTTAAGGATAATAGTAAAGTCATCCAAACTATGGAAGACCAGAAATGGAACTATAGGAATTGTGTTGTGAAACATCCAAATATATCAAAACTATGTTATACTTTAGCATCTTCAATGTAGCCACCCTTTGCACAGACTTTGTAGACATGTACTCTTGACAGTTTCTCAACCAGTATCTGATGCATCACCCTGGGATGCATTTTAAACAGTATTGAAGGAGTTCCCATCAATACTGGGCACATATTAGCTACTTTTCTTTATTATTCGGTCCAAGTCATCCATTTCAGAACTGTTTTTTTTTTTTAAATAAAATTTTAGTTTTGTAATTAAATAAATTAATATGGTGGCACAATTATATTTTTGCCTACAAACTAATTTAATATATTTAAGCCTATGCCTTCAAATCAAAAGGTTTATAAGATTAAGAGAAACATTTCAGTCAAGTGACCCCAAATTTTTCATGACGGTCCCTCTGTGACAATCCAAGCAGGCATTCCAGGCTATTTAAACTGTCAGCAGAATGGTGTTCACGCTGGATCCACACGAGCGCGTGAATGCAACTTCACAAGCGCTCCATGTGTGCTATAATTAAATGTGTTATTCACTATGCACTGTATGTACAATTGGTTTAATTCTATATTTTTTTGAGAAAATGCGATTGCTAATGTGGACAATAGGGAGGGGCATGAGTACTCGAGGACTCAGGTACTTGGACATGGCAGCAATGATCGATCATGAAAACGATGATCGATAGTGATTACACATCATTGACTTTTCACTTAATTCGAAATCCAGTGACAATTACCTGACAACTAAACACAAATGTGTAGAAGAGGGAGCTTATTTTAAATTTTGAGATTGATTACGTTGTGACTTTGAGGGGTAAATTGATTATCAGAGACTTCTCATGACAAACGATGCTGCAATCCTATCGTTACAATAATCAAAACAAAGAGAGTGTAATTAACCGTGTTTAGATAAACACCTGTCTCTGTAAAACCTCTTGAGGAATTCCTTGAAGATGGAAGGTTCCTCAAACATCTCCAGGCTATCCATCATGAAGGAAGTAAGTTAAGGCAAGCTAAATGTGATGGGTGCATGCCGTGGTGAGCCATATTGAGCAAAGCTTTGTTGTCAAGTGCTTGGCTAGAAGATATGGCTGTAATTAATCTATATATAGCCACCCTTGATAGAGAGACTACTACTGGGGTTGGAGGAAGTAGGCCGTCTTGGTGTCAGCTGATGCTGAGCTGTGCCTATCGTGGCCTGCCTGAACTATCACTATGCTTTATTTGCCTTTTCTACAATGCTTAAGAACAAAACAATTGCATTGTTCATTATTGAGGCAGCAAAACCTTAATGGCTGACCACATCTCCAACAGCTATAGTGCATTTATCTTAATACAATGCCGACATGTGAGCGAATCCAAACCACCACCTGCACTCTGCCATGCTGCCATGCTCTCCAGTAAACACTGGTTATTAGCGCTCTAATCTCTGATAATCTTTGTTCCACCCAACTATAGTGTACAAAAGTTATTAACAATAATGTTAGAAAAAAGAAGCCACAGTGGGCACAATTCACTTGCACTGACAACATGCTCTGCTCATTTGTTGGTCTACCTATCATTATGAGGACTTTCCATAGACATAATGATTTTTATACTGTTCAAACTATAGATTCTGTCCCTTAAACCTAACACAACCCCTAAACCTAACCCTCACAGAAAACTTTCGGCATTTTTACATTTTCAATAAAACATAATTTAATATGATTTTTTAAGCTATTGAAATTATGGGGACACTAGAAATGTCCTCATAAACAACATTTATAGCATAATACCCTTGTAATTACCAGTTTGTAACCTAAAAAATTGTCTTCGTAAACCACATAAACACACACACACACACACACACACACACACACACACACACACACACACACACACACCAGGCGAGTGTTTGAAACAGCTAGACTGAGCGCAGTTAAATGGAACACAGTGCAGCATTTTCAAAACTGAACTTCAACTTAACACGCATATTAAAACGTAATGGTTATGGCATCTCCTGTTATTTGAAAATATACTGTTCAGTCACTCCATTACCTTTCCATCGAACCAAACAAAGGTCTCATTTATCTTGCATATATTTCCCTACATTAGGTGGTCAAATGTGGCTTGTACGTCTTTGATTTTATTTACTATAGTCAGTTACATCAAACAGGGTCAGACTATCATTCTTAAAATTCAAATTAAACTATGTATAATGTTGCAGGTCCTACTAAAGTTATCAGCCATCTGGTAAGTAACTTTTATTATAACCAATTTTTTCTTGCTTTTGATGCTTGGAGAGTGTTTGGACCCTGTGTGTGTAACATGTTTAGGTCATAATATTTATAAACTTCAATAAGAATGTAATTCCTGCAGCATATCTATGCATATCTATACACATAAGTGTGTATATTTTAACCTCAGCCACTCTGTGACTTCAGACTTGAGAATTACAGGAAACAGTGGTTGTGGGAATGGATGTCATGGCTCTTTAAAAAAGCTGCTAGTTTGTATAGCGTAAATGGGATTTAGTGCATATTCTATTTTCAGCGTTTATCTCATTGGATTGCCCCTGCTTCAGTGGCCTGCTGCTCACACTTTTAGGAATTAGCTGGAACTCCACAACTGGTCTTATCTGACGTCCTCACAGCTAGATGCATCAGCTCAGGGATTTATCCTCACTTTGATTTTTTCTCTTTTCACTTTCCTTCACCATCTTTTGCTTTCTCTTTCCGTCTCCCTTTTCAGCCCTCTCTATATTCCCTTCCACTCTTAATCCATGACCACAGTGCAGTCGAGGCTCAATCCTTTGTCATGTTGAGCCTCTTTGTGAGGTTCTTACTGGGACTCCTCAACTTTTAATATCAGTGGCTTAATAACTCCAACGGATTGCTTTGGTGTTGCAGTTCAACAGAACTCCATATAATCTCATCTTGAAAATATGTTCCCACTGTTTTATGTTCTTACTCTCTGTTAGTTATACATACACACAAACTTTTTCTTTCTCTCTTTCTCCATGTTGTATTGTCTCTGATAAAATAATCCTCAAAAACATCTTGTCGGTGGCTTCATTTTGACACTGTGATTTCCTAATTGAAATAAGACTAAATCTATTGGGAGATCATTTCACAAATGCTATAAAGTCACACCTAAAATTTATTATTTCCAATGCATAAAATTACAAAATATACAACTGAATGGCATAATATGGCAATAAATGTTGGAAATGATTTTGTCAATGTGATTTTCAGTGCATGTATCAATTACCCTCAAGCTATTCCTGCAAGACAGTTCCACTCAATTTCCCACAGGTGTCTTTTCAGAGTAACGCAGGTGTAGTTCCCTTTCAAGACAGTCACTCGACGTTACGTCAATGAACTGACCCAAGGGTTCACTCCTGAGAGACCCAATCTCTCTGAATGGATTTCCATCACACCAGATTCATTGGCAGATGTCTTTCGAAGTCCGGCCTTCCATGCTCAGCGAGCATATAAAAGCCGGATCAGTAGACATCCTGCTCAAAAATTCTTCAGAGGCATGTACGGATCTCTCCCTCTGTGGATCACGTGAGTTCAGCGGACAGAGACATCTTCCCTTCCCTTTTTCATCTAAGATGTTCAGCAGAAGACCTTCTGACCCCTTGGTGTCCGATGAAGTGTATCCTTTTTTTTACAAAAGAGGAATGAGGTTTTGCCCCAAGTGAAGGAGTTCAAGTACCTCGGGGTCTTGTTCACAAGTGAGGGGACAATGGAGCGGGAGGTTGGCCGGAGAATCGGGGCAGCGAGGGCGGTATTGCACTCGCTCTATCGCACTGTTGTCACGAATAGAGAGCTGAGCCGAAAGGCAAATCTACCGGTCAATTTTTGTTCCTACCCTCACCTATGGTCATGAAGGTTGGGTCATGACCGAAAGAACTAGGTCGTGAGTACAAGCGGCCGAAATGGGCTTCCTCAGAAGGGTGGCGGGCTTCTCCCTTAGAGATAGGGTGAGGAGCTCAGTCATCCGTGAGCTCGGAGTAGAGCCGCTGCTCCTCTGTGTTGAAAGGAGTCAGTTGAGGTGGTTTGGGCCTCTGGTAAGGATGCTCCCTGGCCGCCTCCCTAGGGAGGTGTTTCAGGCACGTCCAGCTGGGAGGAGGCCTCGGGGAAGACCCAGGACTAGGTGGAGAGATTACATCTCCACACTGGCCTGGGAACGCCTCGGGGTCCCCCAGTCAGAGCTGGTTAATGTGGCTCGGGATAGGGAAGTTTGGGGCCCCCTGCTGGAGCAGCTGCCTCCGCGACCCGACTTCGGATAAGCGGTTGAAGATGGATGGCTGGATGGATGGATTGGTATCCCTCTTGATAAAATACTGTTTTGTGTGATCTTTTCATTGGCATACTAAACAAACAGATGCAAACTTGTGTTGTAAACATCCTTTTCAGGACGGAATAATCGCAGGTGTATTTCCTGAACAACTGCTGTCTTTTATGCTAAGGCAGCCCCCACGCTGAAGAGACATTCAATGATGCACTATGTATTCTCTGCAAATGCATGAGCATTAAGACCCTTTGTTCATGGTAGGTGTTCTTTTTGAAGAACGCTGCCATGTCTACAGTTTCCTACAACAACTTCTCTGTGGAACTCAGACGGGTGTTGCATGAGGCTCAAACATGGAGTGTGGAGAATTCAAGAAGGTACCATGTGCTTTTTGCACTCCATTCATAGCATTTTTGCAGTGGTATGTGCCAACAAAATTTGATGGATGATTCAGTTTAATTTGGCATATCCCCAGACGATTATGTGGTTTCTATGTGGTTTTCTAGCTCCAGGTGTCTTCTCAATCTGAGTCCGAACACTCTCAATTGGGATAATGTATCTGAACAAGCGGCATCAAGCTGCTCTCTAGCGTAAAAGTGCCATTCTTCATGGAGCTGTACGCCCTACTCGGCTCGCACACTCATTTTAGGAGTGAACGCCTCTACCGCACTGAAACATGCATGAAGGGCTTCAGGAAGTAACACCTTTCACGTCCCTCCAAGCCATGCATACTTACGTCCGCTCTCATGGCTAAATCTTACACGGCCCCAGGACAAGCCACATCATACCTGCACACCATGCAGTTTTGCAGGTCTTTCAGGCAAAATCCTGGAGGACATGGATGAGTGAATACTGAACTTCGTGCTTTTCAAAGAGCTGCGCAACGCACCTCGCATTGTGCGCAACTGAGATGATTGTCCAGACAATCGGAGGATTGCTGGAGAGTTTGGTGGTACTCAAGAAGCATCTCTGGGTTTCAGAGATGCACAAGGCAATCAAGGTAAGGTTTTCCTGACACTCTGGTGTCATGGCTGAGCTTGTTCGGAGATGTGAATATGCTTTCTCTGAAAAACTCCAAGATGCAAAGAAGCACTCGCAGACTATGAAACTATGAAATTTCCTACTATTTGTGCTACAGCCACTGAAAAGCTGCTTCACTCACGATTTTCATCATGGGCACACCCTTACAAAACCAATGCTCCTCCAACTTCAGCCCCATCATGCGATGCCATGCTGGTAGTGAGACTATAGCGCTCATGATCAAGATGCAAAGCGTCGTGGCCAGGCTTGTGCCACGGTGTGGAAAACCCACCAGGCAAGCCGAAGTTCTCCTGACTATGTCAAATCGCCATAGGACACCAGAGCTCCAACCATTGTTTGTTAGCTGTTTTTCTTTTCGACAAAACAGTCGAACACACATTAATCAAGTGATTAATTCCTGATAACTGTCTATCGTAAGTAAAAGCAGCTCCCCCACGGGTGAGCCCTTTTATTACTACCTTAGCTGTTTTCCCTTCATGGCAAAAACTTTTATTATGATCATTTGTCTAGTGATTTATAGACTCCACACAGGAAGTTCTCTCTTCCTGTTTCTCATATTTAAATGCACTCACCCATGGGTGAGCTTTTTCTTATCACCTTAATTGCTTCACAATATTGGTAAAACAGTTATTGTGGTTATTAATCTAGCGATTTACTCCTAGATTCCATATAGGAAGATTCAGTATGTTCCTCAGGTTGGTTTAGGGTGCCCCCGTTGGCAGCCTTCTTTTATAACAGCAGTGAAAAGGACTGTGGATCCAGTCCTCCCTCCAAACAGTTCATCGCCTCACCTGACAAGTTTTTTTGGAGAAAACTGGCTACCCTTGTTGTGCATTGTAATAAAGAACAAGGCAGATATCAGTCAGTACATCTCTGTATTCACTTTAGTTAAACAACTCTGCACTTCATACATTCTTCTTCAGTACACCTCTGCATATGTCACAAGGTAACCAGTGTAACAGCGACCCCTAATGGTTGGAAATATATTTCAGTACACCACAACCCTCAAACTATTATCTTGACTCATTTAATGCAAAATATGTATATACGTTTTATTCAATGTCACTCACTGTCCCGGGCTCTCCCCCACTTAGTTGTGGAAGCAGACTTTCTTCAAAACTTTCTACCACACTTCTGGTAGCTATCACAGCCAAATCAATATTGTGGCGCTGTGATATTCGGACACCTAGCATCAGTTCACTGAAGTAACAATTTAGTGACTGACTTGAAAGGGAACGTCTAGGTTACTATGATAACCCCGGTGTCCTGAAAGGAGAGAATGAGAGGTTATGTAGCTTTGCCACAATATTTGCCACAACCACGCTGAAAAGGTTGAAGAAAGCGGGACTTCGAAAAACATCTGCCAATGAAATTGCCATGAAGGAAAACCATTCAGATTTTGGGGCTCTCTGGAGCAACATTTCACTGATGTAACTGTCATGTTCATTGTTGTCCTTTGTTCTTTTGTGTACTTTTATTTTGAAAATTCCTGTTCAGTTCCTAGTTTTGTCACATCCTGTTTTCCCTCCATGTTTTGTATCTGGGTTTTATTGGTTCATTGGTTGATTACCTTGATTCAGTTCTTGTTTGTCATTGGTTTTAGTTAATTATCTCGTTATCCTGTTTCAGAGTTCTGTTTGTTGATTGGCCTTGTTACCCTTGTCCTTGTGTATTTAAACCCTGTTTGTTCCTTCATTCCCTTGTTGGTCGTTAAATGTTGTTGTACGTGAATGTTATGGTTGTTTCTCCTGCCTGTGGATGTTTTTCATGTTCATGTTCATGTTCATGTTCATGTTCATGTTCATGTTCATGTTCATGTTCATGTTCATGTTCATGTTCATGTTCATGTTCATGTTCATGTTCATGTTCATGTTGTTTTCCCCTCGTGGATATTTCTTTGTTCCTGTTGGTTTGCCCTCACTTTGATTTATAATAAAGAACCTGCTTTTGGATCCGCACCTCCTCGTCTGCCTTCACTCCTACATTCGTTACAGAACGACCGACCACACTATGGATCCAACGGTTCAGCAAGCGAACTACCAGCTGCTTTGCCTAAAGCAAGAGGACCGACCGATGGAGGACCACATCCGTGACTTCCTTGAGCTGGCAAACATCTCCGACTTCCCGGACTCGGCCTTGGTAGTTTTCTTCTGGGGTAACCTGAACCCCTCACTGAAGGAGCGGTTGCCACCGGCGACACGCGGCTGGACGCTCTGTGATTTTGTGGCGGAGACTCTGCTGGTATGCGGCTCGCCACTTACTGTGGATGAGGATCCTGCCTCCCCTCCCACGGCGGTGACTCTCCAGTCGTCCCTAGCTCTCCCTGTCACGCCAGCCCCTACGGTCAGTGTGCAAACCCCCACGCCTGTTGCCGTCATCGAGCCTGCATGGTCCACTTCGTCTGCCCGGAGGAGGGTGAGAAGACTGGCTTCTGCCTCCCGGTTCGCGACGGGCTTCTGCCTCCCGGTTCGCGCCTGCCCCGGTCTGCGAGCCAGAGCCCACGCATGTCACGGTGAGCGAGCCAGAGCCCACGCATGTCACGGTGAGCGAGCCAGAGCCCGCGCATGTCACGGTGAGCGAGCCAGAGCCCACGCATGTCACGGTGAGCGAGCCAGAGCCCACGCATGTCACGGTGAGCGAGCCAGAGCCCACGCATGTCACGGTGAGCGAGCCAGAGCCCACGCATGTCACGGTGAGCGAGCCAGAGCCCACGCATGTCACGGTGAGCGATCCTGAGTCCTCGTCAGCCACAGTCAGTGAACCCAAGCCAGCGCATGCCTCGGTCACCCAGCCACTACCTGTCGCCTCAGAAGTCAGTGAGATAGTGCCGATCGCCTCAAACGTCAATGAGCCAGCGCCTGTAGCCTCAGATATCCCTGAGCCAGTGCCTGTAGCCTCAGATATCCCTGAGCCAGCGCCTGTAGCCTCGACCGTCCCAGAGCCAGCGCCTGTAGCCTCGACCGTCCCAGAGCCAGCCGTAGCCTCGACGCCCAGAGCCAGCCAGCAGCCATGACCGTCCAAGAGCCAGCGCCTCCCGAGCCTTCCAGGGCTCCTCCTCCCAAGTCTCTCGAGTCTTCCAGGGCTCCGCCACTCGAGCCTCCCAGGGCTCCCCCTCTCAAGTCTCTCGAGTCTTCTAGGGCTCCTCCTCCCGAGCTTTCCAGAGCTCCGCCTACTGAGTTTCCAGAGCGCCGCCTTCCGAGTTTCCCAAGCTTTCCAGAGCGCCGCCTTCCGAGTTTCCCGAGCTTTCCAGAGCGCCGCCTTCCGAGTTTCCCGAGCTTTCCAGAGCTCCGCCTTCCGAGTTTCCCGAGCTTTCCAGAGCTCCGACTTCTGAGCTTTCCAGAGCCCCGCCTACCGAGCATCCTGAGCTTCCCAGAGCTCCGCCTCCCGAGCTTCCCAGAGCTCCACCTCTCGAGCCTTCCAGGGCTCCTCCCCCCCGAGCCTTCCAGGGCTCCGCCTCCCGAGCCTCCTAGGGCTCCGCCTCTCAAGCCTTCCAGGGCTCCTCCTCCCGAGCCTTCCAGGGCTCCTCCTCCCGAGCCTTCCAGGGCTCCGCCTCTCAAGCCTTCCAGGGCTCCTCCTCCCGAGCCTCCTAGGGCTCCGCCTCTCAAGTCTCTCGAGTCTTCCAGGGCTCCTCCTCCCGAGCCTCCTAGGGCTCCGCCTCTCAAGTCTCTCGAGTCTTCCAGGGCTCCGTCTCAAGTCTCCCGAGCTTTCCAGAGCCGCTCCTCTCGAGCTTTCCAGGGCTCCGCCCCTCAAGCTTCTCGAGCCTTCCAGGGCTCCGCCCCTCAAGCTTCTCGAGCCTACCAGGGCACCGCCCCTCAAGCTTCTCGAGCCTACCAGGGCACCGCCTCTCAAGCCTTCCAGGGCTCCGCCTCCTATGGCTCAGCCTCCTACGGCTCCACCTCCCGAGCCTCCTAGGGCTCCGCCTCCTGAGGCTCCGCCCCCCGAGCCTCCTACGGCTACGCCTCCCGAGCCTCCTACGGCTCCGCCTCCCACGGCTCTGCCTCTCCAGTCTCCTACGGCTCCACCTTCCTCGGCTCCACCTCCGAAGACTTCCAGCTCACCACCTGAAGAGCCTCCTACGGCGCCACCTCCCTCGGCTCCGCCTCCTAAGCCCCCCACGGTCCTGCCTACTCCTCCTTCGACGCAGCCTCCCAAGTCTTCTACTGCTCCGCCTCCGAAGTCCTCCTTGGCTCCGCCTCACGCAGCTCCACCGGTCCCTATCTGGCGGCGGCCACCACCCAGGTCCCCCAAACCTATCCACATCCCGTGGTCAACCCCCAGGCCTCCTGAACCTATCCTTGCCCTGTGGCCAGCTCCCAGACCTCCTGAACCGGTCCTTGCCCCATGGCCATCTCCTAGGCCACCTAGAGCGGCCTCTATCCTGTGGCCTCCTCCTAGGCCCCCTGAGCTGGCCCTTGCCTTATGGCCAGCCCCCGGGCCATCTAAACCTGTCCCTGTCCTGTGGCCTCCTCCCAGGCCTCCTAGACCTGTTCCCGTCCTGTGGCCTCCTCCCAGGCCTCCTGACCCTGTTCCCATCCTGTGGCCGCCTCCCAGGCCTCCTGACCTGGTCTCAGTACTGTGGCCTCCTCCCAGGCCTCCTGACCCGGCCCCTATCCTGGGGCCTCCTCCCGGGCCCCCTGACCCAGTCCCTGTCCTGTGGCCTCCTCCCAGGCCTCCTGAACCTGCCCCTGTCCGGGGGCCTCCTCCCAGGGCCCCTGACCCTGTTCCTAACCTGTGGCCTCTTCCCAGGCCCCCTAACCCTGTCCCTTTGTGCCCCCCGGGGCTGCCTAATGGGCCCCGTGGACTGTCTCATCTCCATTTGTGCCCCCGTGGACTGTCTCATTTCCCCCTTGGACTTCCTGTCTGCCCCTTGCACCTCCGTGACCTGCCTGTCTTGCCCTCTGCGCCCCCCTGGACTTCCAGCCTGCCCATTGTGCCCCCCTGGTCTGTCTGTCTGCCCATGTGCCCACTTGGACTGTCTGTTTGCCCCTGGTGCCCTTATGTTGTTTTTGTGGGTTTTTGTCTTTTGTTTTTTGTTTCAGGATCGTCTGGAATCTGATCCTTTTGAGGGGGGGAGTCTGTCATGTTCATTGTTGTCCTTTGTTCTTTTGTGTACTTTTATTTTGAAAATTCCTGTTCAGTTCCTAGTTTTGTCACATCCTGTTTTCCCTCCATGTTTTGTATCTGGGTTTTATTGGTTCATTGATTGATTACCTTGATTCAGTTCTTGTTTGTCATTGGTTTTAGTTAATTATCTCGTTATCCTGTTTCAGAGTTCTGTTTGTTGATTGGCCTTGTTACCCTTGTCCTTGTGTATTTAAACCCTGTTTGTTCCTTCATTCCCTTGTCGGTCGTTGAATGTTGTTGTACGTGAATGTTATGGTTGTTTCTCCTGCCTGTGGATGTTTTTCATGTTCATGTTTTTTCCCCTCGTGGATATTTCTTTGTTCCTGTTGGTTTGCCCTCACTCTGATTTATAATAAAGAACCTGCTTTTGGATCCGCACCTCCTCGTCTGCCTTCACTCCTACATTCGTTACAGTAACGTCCCGTTACCTCCTTTCAGGGAACCGGGGTTACAATAGTAACCTAGATGTTCACTTTCCATTAACTATGGTCACGTTGCACTAAATTGAATTACTAGAATGTGACCAAATACTTTTGTCTTAATTTCAAACAATATACTGTAAATATAGTTGACATAAACTTGTTTATTTAAAGTATGTAAAATGTTTTTCTTGAAATGTTGTGCTATTTTTCTTTAAAATCAATGCCACTTGTTTGGATATTTTGCTATATTATGCAATTATATTCATACAGTTTGAAGTGTTGCTAAGTGCCCCCCCCCCCCAAAAAAATGTTGGGGGCACTGCAAATGATTTAAATGCATCTATTTTTATTTAAACTTATTCTAGGCTACTAGGGAGCATCAGTTTCCCATATCTGCCACACACACACACACACACACACACACACACACACACACACACACACGATCATGTCTTGTAGACCTGCTGTGATAAGATAAGTGTACATATACTGGTAAGCCTCCAGGAGTATTGCATAATAATAAGGTATCGAATTCTGCCAGGTTTCAGTTGAATGTGTAGTGTAATGTTTAATTTTGAATGCCAAAGAGACTTTCCTTGCCGAAATGAGATACCTGCTCACCAGCATATGGTGTGTTTTAGATGTGCATGGAATATTGGCTAACAGCATGACTTCCTTGGTCAACCAGCTTCCAGAAAGACCATGCTGGTCAGCCTTATAAATAGAATGGCTGGGCTGTTCAGCTGGACATTCACCTGCTTACCTTGCCCAAGTCAGGTGTCTTAAACAAAGGGTCTGCCAATTATTGTTTTATATTTTTAAACAAAAATGGAATATTAAAATAATATTGACCAAAGCTAAAGTTGATCTATGTATATTTACATTGTCCCTCCCACATGAAAATGTATTAAAGGGATATTTAACACCAAAATGAAAATTCTCAAATAATTTACTCATGCCATCCTAAATGTATATGATTTTCTGTGTTCTGCTAAACACAAAGAGATTTTTAGAAGAATATCTATGGTGACCAGAAATTTGAAGCTCTAAAACCACATTAAAGGCAGTATAAAAGTAATCAATACAATTCAAGTAGTTTAATCCATGTCATCAGAAGTGATATGATAGGTGTGGTTGAGAAACAGATCAATAAAAACTGGTCCTTATTTACTGTAAATTCTCCTCCCTATCCAGAAGGTGGTAATATGCACGAAGAATGTGAATCACCAAAAACAAAATTAGAATGTGAAAATGAAAGTGGAGAATTATAGTAAAAAAAAAAAAGGAATTAAATGTTGATATGTTTTTCACTCAAACCTATCGTATCAAAATTATTTGTGTATGTTTTTGTGCAGGGAGGTTGTTGTTTTAGGGGTGCTTGTTGAAAAGGCCAGCATTGCTGGTCACCTGCATATGTTGTGTTTTATTATGTTGGTATTTTCCTTCAGGCCAGCAAGACATCCTTGTTAAACCAGCTTCAAAAGAAAATCCATGCTGTTTGACCAGCATTTTTTGCTAGTGAACAGCATGGTCAAAGCTGGTCTTTTCAGAAGGGATGGCAGAATTTAGCAGCTTTTTGCTAGTGGGTTTGTCTATCAGTAAATGTGGGTAGTAGTCCATACTTTAGATCATATGATATCTCAATCAGATTTTTCACAGTAGTGGGATTTTGTAATGTTGTACATTATTCCTCCCTCAATGCCCTTAAGACTGTGGGAGAAAAGTTAAATATGTCTATTTAATATGGCATTATTCTATTAGAACTGGTTCGGCCATCCGTGTATGAGCAGTTGTACTTTTTCCTTGTCTCTTTGGCCTACTTAGATGTGGTGTAAGTAGCACAGTCCTCACTCTGTCTCTCTCTGTAGAGCAGGGTTGAATAATTGACTGAGTGTGGGCTGGTTTGGTAAAATCCTTGTGGACATCTTGCCTGTCTGCTCTTTGTAATGATACTCATTATTCGTGCTCTCAGGGACAGGGCATGCCATGTTGTATGAGAGGGAAGAGAATGGGAGCGCCCGTTCAGAGAAATAAAAACAGAAAGATTATTTGCTCAGTCTCTCCACCAGAAGTCTCAGTCCATGATACGTCTCCTCCACAGGGACTCAGGATAGGACTGACAAAGATCCCTATTATAGTCTGTGTACTGTGTGTGTGTGTGTGTGTGTGTGTGTGTGTGTGTGTGTGTGTGTGTGTGTGTGAGTGTGTGTGTTTGAGAGAAAGTCTAACGTTTGGGTCAGTCTCACAGGGACTCCAGACCAAGGGTGTACGTTTGGTTTTAAAGTTGGTAGGGACATATTGCAAGCATAATATTAAAAATATTGGTATTAAGAAAATAAGAGTAATATAGGCTCATATATCATCAAAAATTATTACCTCATATAACAAGTCTCATTTCTTTTTTCTCTGCCCCACCATATTAAATGTAAGCCTATTTTTTTTAATTAAAGAATTTGTAAAGAATAAACTAATTAAGAACTGACCACCAGGGATGCATGGTAAGGAGGAAAACTATGATGTGTGATAAACTTGGATAAACTGACAGCTCAATGTGCTAAACTTAAGATTAATGGGTCAAAACCAAATGTTATCTTTTTAAAAAAGATGTACCTCGAGAAAATGATATCCAAGAGACATGAAGTGACATTATATAAAATGTTTTACCTAGCATTAAATAAACGGAATTCTAAACAAAGGGTAGGTTAAATGAACAATTTACATGTGCAAAATAACATCACAAGATAAACAAATTATTGGGAGAATGGAGAATTGACATTTTTCCCCATTTTCTGCTTTCCAACTCCCCTCCCACATAATCTTAATTTATATTGCTTATTTAAATTAACTTTTCTTTTTTTTTTATCTAAAAAAGTAGGCCTCCTGAGCATAACAGGCATTAGGCTTAACCTAGATTTATTGACTTTTCTGATTAAAAATGCCTTATTTTATTGACAAAAAATTATATTTTTAATCTGTCTCGATGTGGAAAATAAAACATTTATTGGGAGTTACACTGGCACATTAAAATCCTGCACCTCTAAAACTATCGTTCAAGTTTTAAAGGGGTCACGAATTGGAAAAATCAAACTTACCATGGTATATTGACATATAAGAGGTCATAGCACTATAAAAACATACTGTCAATTTCAGAACCGAAAACTTCTTCGTTAGTCCAAAAAAAGGCTTTATTGAAATCAAAGTGCCAAAATGACTTGTTCTCTACTTCCTCCTCACTAATTCGTAATAGTGAGGTATCACATCAGTACAGGCCAGCCTCTGCAAAAACAGATCAACGCCTACTTTATCGTCAACACTGCTTAGGCCCGCCTACCGGTCTTAGGGTTAGAGTAGAGCGGTGAGATTATTTTTGGAGCAACAGGAGGTGTCACGATGGCCACGAAGATGTCAAGATGTTGTGCAGTGCCAGTTTGTGAGGAAACTAGATTTCTTGCATTTGCTTCGCAAGGATCTCAACATTAAGAAAGAGTGGCTGACGTTTATTTTTGAAGTTCCGGCTCACGTCTGTAAGAACGTGTTTGTTTGCTCGCTTCATTTTTCCGATGATTCTATCACAAACAAGACTTAGTTTGAAACAGGCTTTGCAGAGTGACTTAAATTAAAAGTCGATGCAGTGCCATCTAGATTGGACCTGAAAGTGATGTCGCAACAAACAAGTGTGAGATGAAGGAAGTCCCCAGAAGCACAAGCTCATCCCACTTGATGGTGACTGAAAGACTTCCTCAACCCTCTCCAGGCACACAAGGTCTTATGGGCTCACTCAAACCAGCCTTAAAAGCTTGCATGACTGTGGCCGAAGCCAAAAGATAGCACCAAAAACTCCATTGTATAATCCCTCACTGACATCCTCCCCTGCTGAAGCTCAAAGAGCCTTTCACCCTGCATGGCTCCAAGTCGTGGAGGGGAAGTTAGGACACAACAAAAAAGAAAAAAATTTAATTCCTGCTGGGTCCAGTTCTGGTCAGATCATTATATCACAAACTGATTATGTGAGTGTGGACCTAAATGCAGGAATAAGATAAATATTTATTTAACAAAACAGGAGGTACAGGAGGAGAAGTACATGAGGTGGATTTAGTTTCCAAGTCTTTAAAGACCTGAGGTATGCGTTTAAGGGTTAATGTACTAAGCTGACATATTTGATGATGATATACAATCATGACAAATCAAAAACTTCAACTTGGTTTAACTAGCCTACTATAGGAGATGTTACAACATATGTGTTTGCATTTTAATAGTGTAATTCCCAGATCAAGAAACTGTGCTGCACATTTCTGCCAACTCTTCCGTGTCACATTTGTTTGTTTAGCTGAATAGCATAATAGCCCTAGATTTATGGATTAGTTGATCATCACACAAAGGCATATATATATATATATATATATATATATATATATATATATATATATATATATATATACTCACCTAAAGGATTATTAGGAACACCATACTAATACTGTGTTTGACCCTCTTTCAGCCTTCAGAACTGCCTTAATTCTACGTGGCATTTATTCAACAAGGTGCTGAAAGCATTCTTGAGAAATGTTGGCCCATATTGATAGGATAGCATCTTGCAGTTGATGGAGATTTGTGGGATGCACATCCAGGGCACGAAGCTCCTGTTCCACCACATCCCAAAGATGCTCTATTGGGTTGAGATCTGGTGACTGTGGGGGCCATTTTAGTACAGTGAACTCATTGTCATGTTCAAGAAACCAATTTGAAATGATTCGAGCTTTGTGACATGGTGCATTATCCTGCTGGATGTAGCCATCAGAGGATGGGTACATGGTGGCCATAAAGGGATGGACATGGGCAGAAACATTACTCAGGTAGGCCGTGGCATTTAAACGATGCCCAATTGGCACTAAGGGGCCTAAAGTGTGCCAAGAAAACATCCCCCACACCATTACACCACCACCACCAGCCTGCACAGTGGTAACAAGGCATGATGGATCCATGTTCTCATTCTGTTTACGCCAAATTCTGACTCTACCATCTGAATGTCTCAACAGAAATCGAGACTCATCAGACCAGGCAACATTTAAATTTTGGTGAGCTCTTGCTAATTGTAGCCTCTTTTTCCTATTTGTAGTGGAGATGAGTGGTAACCGGTGGGGTTTCTGCTGTTGTAGCCCATCCGCCTCAAGGTTGTGCATGTTGTGGCTTCACAAATGCTTTGCTGCATACCTCGGTTGTAACGAGTGGTTATTTCAGGCAAAGTTGCTCTTCTATCAGCTTGAATCAGTCAGCCCATTCTCCTCTGACCTCTAGCATCAACAAGGCATTTTCGGCCCACAGACTGCCGCATACTGGATGATTTTCCCTTTTCACACCATTCTTTGTAAACCCTAGAAATGGTTGTGCGTGAAAATCCCAGTAACTGAGCAGATTGTGAAATACTCAGACCGCCCGTCTGGCACCAACAACCATGCCACGCTCAAAATTGCTTAAATCACCATTCTTTCCCATTCTGACATTCAGTTTGGAGTTCAGGAGATTGTCTTGACCAGGACCACACCCCTAAATGCATTGAAGCAACTGCCATGTGATTGGTTGATTAGATAATTGCATTAATGAGAAATTGAACAGGTGTTCCTAATAATCCTTTAGGTGAGTGTATATATATATATATATATATATATGATTGGAAACGTCTCGATTTTTAGTCTCTCAGCCAACACAACAGTCCCACTCTCTCATTGTTCTAAACGGCGGAAGTTTATCTTAGTAAGGAGACAATAGCCAGGGTTCACAGTTTTATGCCTTTTAGGCCTATATAGCTGGCATCAAAGTCATAGATTTATTTATGCTTATTTAATTATTTTCCCCAATATTTTGTATTTAAGAAATATTATGACTTTAATTTGTAAGGTGAAACCCAATTAGGAAGGAACTGTTCAAGCAGGACTTTTATTATGACACAGAAACATGGAGATAGACACAAGAATGATGGCAGTTCCACATGGGGTTTTAGAGAGAGTGTGCTTTAGTTTTAAAACTGTTTATTAAGATTAACCAGCTTATCTGAAGTTGCAGAAGTCACAAGATTCAAGATTAAGTTCTCCCTTTGTAATAAGCAACCAATGAAGTAAGTTTGGATTTATTCCTACTGTTGCAACCTTAATATTTGTTAATGTGGTTGTAAATGCTTCTTATCTGAATAAGTCTTACGATGCGTAAACAATTGCATTGTTTTGTGTATCATTTCATGTATATGCTTAATACATTGTGAAGAGTAAAATCTAAACAAAGAGTATAGTAATACTGTTAAGGTGAATTTAACTCTGTGAAGACGTTTTACAAAGACATTTATTTTGTATATTTGTTTTGTTTTGCCCTTTTAATATTCTGTGTTTTATTGTACATTTATATATTGTCTATATTTTAGTTCTCACAGCATCTCGCGTTGGATGGTGATCCAATGGTGAACCTTTCAATAAATTGCCAATTGTATGATTCTTTAGTCAGGCATGTTTGTAAATCATTTTTGCTTTTTAATTTAGGATTGGTTTTGTTGCATCCCTAAAGACTGATAAAGTACCAACTACATAGTTATAGTGTTGAGTATGAGTTTTGTGTGTGTGAGGGGAATGTAGAAAACAGAAACAAAATTAAATAAATGCTGACAATATGCTGGAATGACTGAAGTACAGTACATGATGTTTTTAATAACAAACGCTCAGTGGCAGTCTACAGTGGCTTTTGTTAAAGTTTTAAAAACACCCAGTATGTTGTCAAAATAGACTTAAAACTGTACATAGTAACTAGTTAAATTTAAATATTACTTGCACCTGACTAACCTAGCTTAATATGCATACTCAATGATATTAGTACGCAACTTATAGGTTGATTTCCTCAAAGGTTGTGTCTCTGTGGCATTATGAGTAGTGCTCTGTTTAAGCATGCGACTGCCAAACACCGCAACATTGACTCAATGCTGTGAGTTTGGGCAGGACTATCTGCTTCTTTCGATCAACTTTAGATGGGAAGTATTCAGGAAAACTTGTTTGAAAACAGTGTCGGTAGTACTATATGCATTCCTGATTTTAATGCGAGCTCTTCTTGTGTCTGTATTTATGGACAAATGTGGATTTAGATGATGCTGGATGTGTGCCAGCCTATTTCATTCCCAGTGTTCTTAGTTAAACTTTATTTATTTGTATCTGTCTCATCTTCTGTTTGAACAGTTCCGTGATGGCAGCTCATAGATTCATGTCCAGTCTGTTCAAACTCAAGAGGCATGTAAAGGTCAGCCTATCAGACAGAGCAATTTTTAGACAGAGGAAAGAAAGAAACAAGGAGGGAGAGATAAAAGCTAATGGGACATAAAAGTCTCTCCTGAGGTATTAGTGTTCAAATTTTGGATTGAAGGCCTCTCCAGGTCTCAGACTAACCATTAGATGACTAGGTGAAGGATCGGTGATGATCTGGGGGTGCTTCTGCAAGGCTGGAGTCAGGCAGATTGTGAAGGACACATTAATCAAGCCAGGTACAAATTTATCTTGGAAGAAAACTTGCTTCCTTCTGCTCTGACAATGTTCCCCAACTCTGAGGATTGTTTTGTCCAGCAGGACAATGCTCCATGCTACACAGCCAGGTCAATCAAGGTGTGGATGGAGGAGCACCATATCAAGACCCTGTCATGACCAGCCCAATATCCAGACCTGAACCCCATTGAAAACCTCTATAATGTGATCAAGAGGAAGCTGGATGGCCACAAGCCATCAAACAAAGCTGAGCTGCTTGAAGTTTTGCGCCAGGAGTGGCATAAAGTCACCCAACAGCAGAGAGCATGAAAGCTGTGATTGAAATTCAGGATTATTCCACCAAATATTGATTTCTGAACTATTCCTAAGTTAAAACATGAAAATTGTGTTTAAAATGTATATGAACTTGTTTTCTTTGAATTATTCAAGGTCTGAAAACGCTGCATCTTTTTAAAAAAAAATGTTGAACAGTTGACATTTTATGCAAATAAATGACAATATTTGGAATTTGGGAGAAATGTTGTCAGTATTTCATAGAATAAAACAAAAATTTTCATTTTACTCAAACACATACATATAAATAGTAAATCCAGAGAAACATATAATTTTGAATCATATAATTCAGTGGTGTCTTAATTTTTTCCAGAGCTCTGTGTGTACTGGTGGCAAACACCTTAACCTTGAGTAATCATGATAAAGTGCTAATTTGGTACTAGACAATCACTTGCCATTATATCAAACACATTTGAAAGCTATTTGGTTCATTAAATGAAGCTTAACATTGTCTTTGTGTTTGTTTTTGAGATGCCACAGTATGAATAGACTGGCATGTCTTAAGGTCAATATTAGGTCATAAATAGCAAAAAAAGAAACCGCTTTCTCCAGAAACTCATCAGTCAATCATTGTTTTGAGGAATGAATGCTGTACAATGATTGAAATGGCCAAAAAACTGTAGATTTCATACAAATGTGTATACTACACTCTTCAAAGACAAAAGACAACTGGCTCTAACAAGGACAGAAAGAGATGTGGAAGGCCAGATGTACAACTAAACAAGAGGATAAGTACATCAGAGTCTCTAGTTTGAGAAATAGACGCCTCACATGTCCTCAGCTGACAGCTTCATTGAATTCTACCCGATCAACACCAGTTTCATGTACAACAGTAAAGAGAAGACTCAGGGGTTCAGGCCTTATGGGAAGAATTGCAAAGAAAAAGCCACTTTTGAAACGGAAAAAGAAAAGGTTGGAGTGGGTAAAGAAACACAGACATTAGACAACAGATATTTGGAAAAGAGTGTTACGGATCTTAACCCCATTGAGCTTTTGTGGGATCAGCTAGACTGTGAGGTGCGTGAGAAGTGGCAGACACATCTATGACAAGTGCTACAGGAAGTGTGGGGTGAAATGTCACCCGAGTATCTGGACAAACTAAAAGCTAGAATGACAAGGATCTGCAAATCTGTCATTGCTGCACATGGAGGATTTTTTGAAGTGGTTCAATTTTTTCAAATTGTAATAACAATTTTTCACGTTATTAACGTCCTGACTATACACTGTTATGGTCAGTTGAATGCCACTTTCGTGAACAAAAGTACAAAATTTTTCCATAAGAGCAAAATCTGTACATTAATCCAAACGTTTGGCCACCTGTGTGCATGTATATATGTGTGTGTGTGTATGTATGTATGTATATATATATATATATATATATATATATATATATATGTATATATATATATGTGTAAAGAAGTCAATGGAAAGGAGGAGGCGAGAACTGGCTTGTCAATATAAATAATATTTTAATGATAAACTTAACAGACAAACACACACATGACGGACATGTCCATAAACTATCTCTCTCTCTCGCACAATCCTCCGCGAGTTGGCCTTTATCCCTCTCGGAGGCTTGATTAGCCTGATAAGGGACCGGGTGTGTATGATCACGACCGGCCTCGACCTCCGCCCTGCCACTATATATATATATATATATATATATATATATATATATATATATATATGCCGTTTGCTTTTATCTCAGGGCTGTTTTCATATAACGGCTTCTAAGGATCAACATTTGCGTAGACCCTTGATGTACCCACTTGTTCTGTTGCTTCAAAAGTCCATAATCTACTGTCATATGTTTCCCGTTAACTGTATTGGATGCCGTTTTGTGAAACTGTAGATTCTTTGTTGTAATTGGTGTATTATCAATTTAATTCTGGCATTCTCTGCTCCTGACAACCATTGTCGCTGCCATCATCGACTGAGGGAATTTATGAGAACCTAATTTTCATCCATTTTTCACACAGTTTTTTTAAGTGAAAATGCATAAATTTTTTGGGCAAAATTTGCCGGCTTCTGCCTGTTTCCATTCAAATGTTTTTTTATCGATAAAAATGGTGTATATAAAAACTCTTTGTCACATAAGTTTTGGTTTATCACAAAATAAATCTACCTTTAAGCCATTTCCATACAGAAACCTTTTGCTCCCAGATGTCCCTAAGAGACAATTCATTGAAATTAGCCAGTTTACTGTCATTTTAATTTCACAAATATATTCAATCAGAAGATGAGGAATTGCAATCAAAAGGGAGCAGTTGCCCTTCTGATAGGACTGTAATATTGGTCCTGATGTTGCGCCTATCACAGTTTGCTTCCGGTTCCAACCCGAAAGTGAATCATTATGTCCCATTCAACTGAACATGATTGTCATCTAAAATTTATTTTAGTGTTATAATGCAATTTACATTTTCTGAAGAAGCTCAGCAAATGTGATTGAGGTAAAGAGGTAAAGATTTAAAATATTTAAAAGTTTTAAAATTGGTAGCTCAGCAAGTACTGATGCTGACTACCACCTCTGGAGTCACGAGTTCGAATCCAGGGTGTGCTGAATGACTCCAGCCAGGTCTCCTAAGCAACCAAATTGACCCTATTGCTAGGGAGGGTAGTCACATTGGGTAACCTTCTCGTGGTCGCTAAAATGTGTGGTTCTCGCTCTCGGTGGGGCACATGGTGAGTTGTGTGTGGATGCCAAAGAGAATAGCGTGGGCCTCCACGGTAACACGCTCATCAAGCCGTGTGATCGGATACGGGGATTGACGTCTCGGGCAGAGGCAACTGAGATTTGTCCTCCGTCACCCGGATTGAGGCGGGTCACTATGCCACCACAAAGATTTAAAGCGAACTGGGCATTCCAAATTGGGGAGAAAAAAAAAGTTTTGAAATGTGCATAAGCAAATTTTCTGAAAGTTAACTCCACTTTGGACAAATAGTTCTAATAGTTTATATTCTTAAAAAAAAAGTGTAGAACATTCTGAGAATGTCATTCAGGTGACTTTGTTTTTGTCTACAGAACAGGGTTAGGATAATTTAAGTTTGTGTAAAGAAAAGGCAATTCTGTTGACCTAACATTATTATTTTTTCATTAATTTAATGCTTTATTTATTTGGTAATGTATTTAATTGAATACAGGGTATTTTGTTAGTGTTTTTTCAAAAGTAAGCTAAACAAAAATGTTATAAATTTGGGCTATATGTTAGTGTTACAAAAAAGCTTACTTTTCTCCAAGGAGAAATGTTTTATTTAAAACATTGTGCACAGAAATGATGTTTTGTGGGCTAATTTCATGACTAATTCCATCTATTAGTTTGAATGGTGTGGAAAAGCAATTTTATTAAATATACGGATGGCTACCATGATTAAATTAATTGCAAAGTGTGGCCATTAATTTGTTCTCAGGTGCATGAGAGATATTTGTTGGCACTCCTGGAAGTGTCATGACGCAGATGTGTTTGCAGCATCGGATCTGTGCAAGTATGCCATTTAGACCAATCCATAATAGTGTGAGTAATGCTTCATGTACAATACATTTGCTTTTAAGGATGTATACCTTGTCATTATGATTAACACAGTCTAACGATTGAGGTAAATTCATGTGACACTATATTTTGCCGTTAATGCCTATTTTCTCCAAAAAAAGTGTTTCCAAACAATTTTTTTTACGACATTTGAAGAATCGACTCAATAGAATTTATGCGCTAGAGTTAAATGGAAAACTATTATGTCAACACTTGTGAAATTTTAGCAATAATTTGTGTTTCCATCAGCTATATCGGTAACATTTTTGATACGCTACACTTTTTTGTAGTGAAAAAAAAAAAAAAACCTTGGATGGAAACGTAGTGGAGAGAGTCACCCTCAAGCTGAAGCAGTATCAGGTCAAATTATTTAACCAAATATGCAGAATGTCCTGTAAAATAAGGAACCATAATTAAGGGAAAAAATTGCCTTCCGTATAAAATCCATACACGATGCCGTTTGTCCCGTGTTTTAGCATCACACACCCAAACTACTGAGAATGTTTCACAAATCGAGAGAAATTGACCTGAAACACACACACTTTTGTGTGAGTTGTGTGAGATATCGGCTGTTGCTTTACATGGAAGATCAGTGACAATCAGCTCGTGTTTTCTGTATATCTGTGTATAGCATTTGAGTGCATGTTAATTGTTTTCCACCTTTTGGATTTTAAAACACCTGTAAACGCACCTATTCATGGAATTTCATTTTATTGCATATGTCAGAGCTCGTTCTGGTAGAGAGAGAGAGGTAAGAAAAACGGCATAACTGCATTAATTCAAAATAATAGTACAGTGGTACAGGGGTAGTTAAAACACCAAATGTGATTTTCTAACATTTACCTTTTGATCAACACTATTTACTGCCAAAACAATGACACTAATCCAAGGAGAAATGCACTATTTTCATGTTAAGCCTTTTCTCTCCCTTTCTCTCTTCCTGGTAGTTGTATTAAAGCATTTTTAATTTTTAGTTTAGTCGGGGACGTTCGCACTGAACGCGTATTGCATCCATTCGAGCTGTTTTTCAATGTAAAGCAGCATCTCACACAGTAACGACTCTAAATATGGGTCATTCCTACAATTCTGTGTCATTTAAGTCCCCATTACAAGTGTGTGTGGTATTTATATTGTTTAATTTCACCTGATTACAATTTTGATAGGCTTGTTACAAAGAATAGACTTTTTATAACGTTACACACATCTGTGGGCTTAAAAGTTACATTTTAAATAATTGAAATCCTTATCTATTGCACCGTGTCACTTCCTCATGTCCCAAAATCTGCCCGTCAAACATCTTTGACAAAAATAAATGCTAAATCATTGGAAACATGAAGAAACTTGTAAAAGTGTGTTTTATTTTTCAAAAGATTCAAAGCCAGAATGTGAATTGTAGAAAACCCATTTACGATATGTACAGAGTTGTAGTTCAGCAGCTCTCTATATGCAGATTACGCAGTCTACAGTAACCGTAAAGTACGATCTACAGTAACATCGCCCTCATGTTGTTGCAAACCCGAATTATCTTTTTTCACAAAAGGTGATATTAGGCAGATAATGCTAGAGACTGACAGCCTCAATCTCATTTACTTTCAAAATATGGAGGAAAAAAGTGCATTGAGTTTGGAACAACATGAGGGCGATGTTACTGTAAATGATAACAGAACTTTCATTTTAGGTGAACTATTCCTTTAACTCTACATCTTTACACAAACTGTTCTGTCTTTCCCGAGTCGGCCGTTGTCCCCCTTTCCCCTCTGTCTCCTACACACACATTAGTATTCAGCACAGAGCGATGGTTGCTGTATTTACATACTGTATTTGTAACGACTCTCGCCGGCCCTGTAATTAATGGCGCCTGCTGATGCGAAGCAAAACCTGATAGCATTTTTCCGCTGAGATGCCATGGCTTCTCACTCCCGCTGTGACACCATGACGACTGGAGACATGAGTGTTAACGGCTTGCTTGAGCGTCAGGACTTCATCACTTTGTCATAGTCACAGTGAAATAACAGGATTTTTCCATCCATTCATTCATCCATCAGCACCTCCATCCATCCCTGTTGCTACATCCTGAAACCTCCTGTGCTAGGTCTTAATGTAACCACAGGTACTACTCTGCCATTAAACTCTTTGATGCATGGTGTCCATAGAGGACAGATAAAAAGGACAAGCCATTTTAACCTTTCCAATTTCAATTCTGTTGAAACAGTCCAATCTATTCAAGTTTTTGTTAAAAATCGATTCATCATCGATTCCTAAGAAACACTGTTTTTATTCGAACTCAAATGCCAAGTAAAACACATCTCTCAGTGCTTTTTTGGAAGCTCTGCCATCAAATTATTATAATATTTATTTTTTAATCTATGTTCATCTGACCTTTTTCTCTTGGTCTGTTTCTCAGCCATTTGTCCTCAGAGTTTAGAAAGTTCACATCAGCCAGATTTGCCGTCACTCTTCAAATGAATTTCCCTCTCGCTCAGCCCCCACTCCCAACCTGTGCATGCTCAAGAACCCCCTGTTGCCGATTGGCTGGAGAAGTGTTGTGTGGATCAGTCCGATCCACTTTGTTTTTGTCCCATTTACAGAGCCAGGGCTGTGCTTTAGCCTTCATATGTATCTAATTAAATTACAGCTTTTGCGCTTTAATAAACTCACTAGGACATAACCTGATTTTAATTTGTGCACTGAATGTTTACACAATAACATTGTACGTCAGAGAATCTGAGCATTTTTATGAGCACGAGTACAAGTTTATGAGCACGTTATCGGACCCGATTCCGATATTGGTATTGGGACATCCCTAGTATTGTTTTGGTTTGTGCAGGGATGCCATTGTCATTGCGATTGCTTTAAAAAATGGCACAAGGATGTGTAATAGAACAGGGCCTCAGGGCATTTTAATTATAACTTTACAGCACTTGGCAGCCCCTTTAAGAGATCGCATTAAACTCGAATGATGATGCCCAAGAGCAGCACTGCAGTTGCGCCTGACTGAGAAGAGGAAGAATTACACATCTCACAGTCCAGATGCACTCTAAACTTTCCAAACAGCTTAAGGTGAATTATACACAAACACCAAATAAGTAAATAAAGAAGCACTCTTGTTGTGAAATAAGCGGAGCCAGAGCTCTTTAAATGAAACATCCCGGCGTTACATCTTAAATGCAGTTATATTTAATGCATTATAGCTTTATTAAAGTTCAAATAATATGAAGCAGATCATGTAAATAACTACAAACTCTGAAACTGGCATTTCTTTGTGCGGTCAGTGCCTCTTATATGAGTTGTGTGAAGTGTCACAATCTAAGGGGGAGAGTTTGAAACTGTACCCGTCTGATGCACACCCCTTGTGGGGACGCTCATCCCTCAAGCACGAGCGCTTGCTGCAGTTAGATTATAACACGATGGCTCGTGACTTATTGAATCATAATGTCACTGAACCTTTCTTATCGTGAAGAAAATTGTCAATACGCAGCTTTATTAATACGAGAGAGTTTGTTTTTTGTGAGGTAAAGATGGATTGAAGTGAACAATTGAAGTGAGAGAGGGTAGTCTTCGCCCCATTATACACTGCAACAAAATATGTTTTTGATTTGGCTTGTTTTCCAATATTAATATTTAAAACTCCTTTAAAACAACATACATTTAGCAGCTATACGGAAGAAGAAAAAATTGTTATCTGAGAATGTTGAATATAATATACAAAATACTAATATTTTCTAAAATCCTAAAAATCCTTTAAAAAAAGATGCATTCACCTGAGAAGCAGCATATAAGATATTTAGACTTACTTTTAGAGAATAGATCATGAATACAAGTATATTTTGTCTTTACTGCACTCGCAGAAGTATAACCAAGTTTAAAATACATTCTCCTAAAGCAAGTCTAAATATCTTATATGTTGCTTCTCAAGTAAATGTTTCTTGTTTTAAGGATTTTTAGACATTTTTTAATGGAAAACAAGACAAAAACTCTTGATAACAATATAATTTTTTTTAATTCCTTACTGAATTTAATTTATAAAAAGTGTTTGTTTCCCCTTTAATTCAGTGAATGCAATTTAGAGGTATTTCTGAAAGATTATTTTGTTTCCTTTCTCGTTAGTAAGCACTTTAATACATTTTAAGTCAGGACACAAGCAGAATGATCAGTTCCGAGCTAATGATTAATTGTTGCAATAATCGCAGAATAGTTTAATAATCGTTAGATTAATCCATTATCAAAATAATCGTTAGTTGCAGCACTAGTTTACACCGGTCTCTTAAATGCATCTCCTGTCCTGTCACCACTTGTGTTCGGATTTCGAGGGGAGGGTCTCTGATCTCATGACTGCATACATCAATCTCTATGTCAGTGTGTTACTGCATGATAATAAACTGCAAAAAAGTCATTAAAGATTATTAAGTGCTAAAAAACCGTTGTGCTGTTTCTCCCAGATGCAGTTGAAATTCAATCTAATCACAAACGCAACATTTCGAGCAGTATGTTCAGTTGTTTTAGTGGAGTACCTCAGCTTCAAATGTGTGTTCTTGTCCTCTGTGTCCTTGCATGTTAATGTCAGACACACTGAAGAAGTTCCATGTGCTTGTGTATGTATTTGCTTTTTCAAATTTTCTGTTCGAATGGTTATATCTTTTTAAAGCTGCTCATAACCAGCAAAGTTTTAACTCTTGTTAAAACTTTTTTCTAATAAGACATGAAGCGTAGCTGTTATACTACAGCTGTATAAATGATACCATCTTTTTTGTTGAAGATATTCAAACGTACAGTGTGATTATAACAGATTAATGGCATAAATAAAGAAAGGAAAATATAAAGGAGAAACCTTTTTTAAACCTTTTAACAACTCAATTATTTAAAAGATTGTTTAATTTTCATGGTAATTATGAATAAAATCATACAAACAACATCTCTTTTTAAGAGAAAATAAGGCTTGGACTTCATAGTTTTACATTTGTTCTCATCTTCTAATGACTTGAGAGACTTCCGAAGATGATGTCTTTTCCGGTAAGGGAACATGGTGAGCAACGATGCTCCCTAGTTTTTACGGTGCATTGTGGGATTTTTTTAGGGAGCAAACGTAACATTGATTTTGCAATTCAGACAGCCCTAAAAATATTTGATTCTCTGATCAGTGCCCTGAATACTGAACTAGGGAGCTGATTGAGACACACCCATAGCCTCTACATGGTAGCTATAACCATAAATCACTAATGATTGCTTTGTGTTATTAGACCATAGTTGTTACACTTTGTAAATCCACCAGCCTAATATTGTGTAGGTCCCGCTTGTGCCATGAAACGGCACCATGATTTTCTTCTCACCACAATTGTACAGAGCGGTTATCTGAGTTACCACAGACTGTGTCAGTTCAAACCATTCTGGCCATTCTCTGTTGTCGTCTCTCATCAACAAGGCATTTCCATCCACAGAACTGCCCCTCACTGGATGTTTTTGACACCATTCGGAATAAATTCTAGAGACTGTGTGAAAATCCCAGGAGATCAGCAGTTACTGAAATGCTCAAACTAGCCCGTCTGGCACCAACAATCATGCCACACTCCAAATCCAGATCACATTTTCCCACATTCTGGTGGTTGATGTGAACATTAACTGAAGCTCCTGACCCATATCTGAATGATTTTATGCACTGTACTGCTGCCACATGATTGGCTGATTAGATAATCTCATAGATGATTGTTGGTGATTGTTAGGCTGGTTTGAGTATTTCTGTAGCTGCTGATAACATAAAATAGTCTGCGTAATAGAGAGAAAAAGAAGTATTTATGAAGTCATAATCAGCCATTAAAGTCATGATTTGAGTGAAAGTGAATAAAACACACAGTTGTTGTAGTGCCTCTAGTGTTCATTTATCCTGGAAACTGCTTGGAATTGTACCTGGAGACGCATATAACAAGTTTAGCAAAAATGTATATTCAGTTACATTTTCACTATGAGCCCGGTTTGGCTTTGCTGCTGTATGGGACACTGTGGCAGGGCGGAGGGCGGCCTGATTCTACACACCCGGTCCCTTATCAGGCTAATCAAGCCTCCAAGAGGGATAAAAGCCGACTGCTTAAGTTAACAATTAAAATATAATTTATATTGCCAAGCCGGTTCTCGCCTCCTCCTTTCCATTGTACTGCTTTACACTCTCTCTCCCGCACTATCCTCCGCAGTCGGCCTTTATCCCTCTTGGAGGCTTAATTAGCCTGATAAGGGACCAGGTGTGTAGAATCACAACCCGGCCCCGCCCTCCGCCCTGCCACAGACACATTCAGGACAGATTAGATTTTGATTTCCTCTGAATGTGGTTTTTGTGATTCGATCACAAAATGTTTTACACCCCATTTACACCTGTATGTAACGCTGAGCACTACATCCAAAACACAATCTTAATACCAGGTGTAAACAGGGTCATGTATACTTGCACAGACAGATGAACTCTATAGCTTGACTATTCAAAAACCTGCTGTAGTTGGATTATAACTGAGTGTCTTAATTAACAGGCAGAAAGATAAAAAATGACATGAAAATGCAAATACTATTTACTTGTATGTTATAGCCTATAATTTAGTGAAGATGTTTTGTGATATGGAGTCTGCCTTTACATAGCTCATCGATAACTGGCCCACAGCCATAATTCAGAAGAATAAAGCACATTTCAGCACTCTCTTCTCCTCTCTTCTTCCTCTTCTCCTTTTTTCTCTATCCTCACCTACTCCTCTCATGTCTGAAGAGGAAAGAATGGGACGGAATATGAAATAGGCCTAGCGTATGGCATGCGCTTTTACATTAAAGACCTGAGATCCTTGAGACCATTTGCAAACACCTCTGAAGACTGTTCATTGGTCCGTCATGATTTTATTTTACCATCTGAAGCAGTGTTTTGCTTGCAGTGTGACCTTTAATTAGAGAACTTAACAGAGATGGCACTGCTCAGGCTACATCTATCCTCATATGATCTACCACTTATATTTGGGCTTTGAGTTAATTTGACCAGAGAATCCAGAAATATGTTATAATTTTCATTAGATCCAGTAATTTCTAATAATGTTTTTAATGAAAGAGCTACTTTTTTTCGGGACATGGTGTGGTATTACCGATAGAGACCAAAGCCATACTTTGTGGACAACACTGAAGGATGTTCCCAGAAGTTGGCTTAATCTGAGGTCCTCAAAGGGAAAAGTGGGTAAAAAATAAACTGAATAATGTTTTTTATTCTAAAAATGATTCAAAGAATAGAAGCCTGTGATCATGATTTCGGCACAGCCATTGATCAGGAAAAAATAAAAGGCACTCCATGTCAAAAATGTTGCCGACCCCTGGTGTACAGTGTGTTTGTGTTTACTTAAGGGAAAACATTTGGGGAGTTCAATTTGGGGCATTTGCCAACGTCCTCAATTGGAAAATTAATTCATAAATGGAGCTTACATTTTTTTTAATTCAGGGGACAGGCTTTAGCATTTAAAATTTGCTTCGTATAAACACAATAGAAGTCAGTGGTATGTCCCCATTTAGAAGTAAACGTGTGTGTGTGTGTGTGTGTGTGTGTGTGTGTGTGTGTGTGTGTGTGTGTGTGTGTGTGAAGGTGTATTTTGCATTATGTTATTCTTGGTTTGTGGGTATTCATGGGTCTCGTGAGATTTGAAACCCTTTGTGTGTATAAACCCATGTGAAATGTCTGTTTGTTGTTAAACATATGAATGTCTACGTAAGTCTGTGTATATGTGTGTGTATGTATCAGCACTTTGATTCAATCTGGCCCTTGGGAAAGCTGACTGTCTCAGCTGTAGGGTTGTGATCTCAGTGTGTGGGTGGGTGAGTACCCTGGCAGTCACTCACAGTTCATGTCAATATCACAGATAAATATTGCAGAGGCCTTTTATCTGGGCCCCATGAATTATGAATGTGGCCATTTTGGCTCTAATTGCCTGTTGTCTTGCCAGGCATGTGTGAGCACACCTCCCTGTTTCTGTCTCTCTCCCAGTCTCTCTCCATCTGTGGAGCAGTGTTTTCATAAACTTCTCATTATAAAGTGACCTGTTCGAGAGGGATCAGAGTGAATCATAACTCTTCTGTAAGAGTGTGTGTGTTGATTTATTGCTAAATCTCAGTAGAGAGTGACCTGGGATAGGCTCAGATCTCTGTGGATCCTCTGCAAGACTACAGACAAGCAAATGAACAAAACCTCCTTATTGCATCACATTAGAATGTTTAAAGCTCCAAGCAGCACATCTGATGCTTCTGTCTGCAGGATAAAGGGCAGCATGAAGTCTTGGGCTTGTACAACCTTTTCAGTTTCTGTTTCCATCTCAGTGTTCTGTGCAATGTTTCACAATGCAGTGGAAATCCACTAGAGTATATTTTAGAGTTGTTGAAAAAAGGTGAAGCAGCAGCCAAGCAGGTACAAAGTATAAAGAAAAATATCCAGTTGTTACCTTAAAGAATGATTTCCAACTGATCCAATCATTTAAAATGACTTTCCTTTATGCAAGCTAATGTAGTCAGGTTGATTCAGTCATATTAACAAATATGTTGCCTTCAACATAACCAGTTAATTTAGATGTTAACATATGAAGCTATTTTTTATACTGCAAAGGGTTCAAAGTTTCACTGGTTAGGATTGCACTTTTAGCTCCTGCTGGTAGATGCTGTAACTACACCATTTTGGGGGCAAAAAGCATAATTTTCCATTTGCGGCCATTCAAAAATTGTAAGCAACATATAAATTACAAACATTTATTATAGTAGATATTTTGCCAGATGTTTTTGTTGTGTTTTTTATTTGTATATATTTTCCCAATCTGCAGCCTTTCATGTCACAGTTAAGGATAGATGCTAGCGAAGGGCTTGAGACTGTGCACTTCATGTGGTGCCATCAGTCAATCAGGGATGTCATTTTCCTCACATGACAGTCACATGACATTTACAAATCAGGTGATTGGCACAAACATTTCTCTGATTCAATGAGCAAAAGCAGCAGGTTTCAAGTTGCTTTCTTTCTTGAGATCTTGTGCCAGCCGTGCAACTGAGACGAATAAGTATGTTAATGGATAGAAGGCAGGTAAAAGTGGTTCAGTTCTTTCCTTGTAATAATTTATGCCATTTTGAAAAACAAAAAGTACTTTTACAAAAGTGTCCAAGCTTCATGGGTCTGATTCTACCAAAATTTGTCATGTATGATCTAGAGCAGTGGTCCTCGTTTTTTTCAAGGTTGAATTTTTGATTGACTTGAAATAAAGAACGATTCCCTCTCCCTCGCACAATCAGTTTTGAAGTAGTGATGCCACACTTGTGTGGCAACAAAGCTCAAAGGCCAATAGTGCCGCTGGCCAATCCAGACTCTATAAGCTGGACAACATTTGTGTAAATCACCCCATGAAGGGGTCTGTCGTTATCACCTTGCAGCGACACCTGTCGCTTCCATGCCACTCTGAAGGGACGAAGCACATGCGTCAGTAGTGCAAGTCCCTTTGTGGACTTCAACCAGCACTGAAAAGGTATTGCAATCTTCAATCGACAATGCCTTAAGAACCATTTATCCTTCTTTGAGTTTACATCGATTTGCTATCAGATTGCCCAAAGTATTTAACTAATACACCAGCACTTTGAGCAAAGTGTAGAGTTGTACTTGTGTGTCTTTTGTGTTTCCTTGCATTCTTTGTGTTTCTTGGTTCTTGACTCTTAGTAGAAAGTTTGGACCTCTGTAAGATCTGATTAGTTATTGTCTGTATGAATGATGAGGTTGGCTTTGAAGCAAGGCCTTCTCTGAACCATAGAGAGTTAGGGGCTTCCTCAGGACTTCGAGTCCCGAGATTCTTTGGACCTCACATGGCATGGACCTGGTTCCGAAGAGATCCAGAGAAGACCAAGAGGGAAGAGTCAGAGCAAAGTCTGAGCAGTCAGAAGAGCAGAAGAAGAAGATGAAGAGAGAAGAGAGCGTGTTCTTCCTGTTTGGAAACATTTGAACTGAAATTGGCTGCATCCCCAAAGGTGTCCTGCACCAATCAGAAGTGACATTTTAAAAAACAAAAATTGTCTTTTCTGACAATTGATTTTATGGTCCTTTGTTTCAGATTCGTACAAATCTCCCGCTCAAAAATAGTGCATATTTAAACATGAACTTTTATATCTTGAGAATGTTACAAGAGACATGATATTCGTTGTCATCAGCTTCCTCTATGTAACCAAGCGAGCATTTGCATACCAAACTTGACATTCTTTCATGAGTATTATACATGTAGGTAACAAAATATGAAAATCCCTAGTTACAAATCATACTGGTTAATTCCTTGGTTATACAACATGGATAAAACATTACACACATTTTAAAGAGGTAGGGCTATAATCATTAATTTGTCAGTTATACAAGTTACCAAAGTTCAAAGCAATTGTCAGAATTACCTAGCAAGACTAGTTATTGTATAAATTGTGGATTTAATTGCATTCTGCACATTTTAGAAGGTTAAATCAGTAAAGTACTGTGACTTTGTGTAAAATGTTCCTGGATTAAGATGAAATGTGTTAGTATTTGAGTCGTGCAAATCTGATGGTCTTTTGGAAACCTTTCAAGGAAAAGTCTGCTTTAACTCTGTCTGGAAGTTCAAAAGGTCATGCTGAGGGGGCCTTGGTGACCAATGACCCTTTTTTGTTTGAATTACGGTGTTTAGAGTGTCTTGACCATTTTATTGTCCAAAGACAGGCCTTCACTAGGACTGTTGATGCTTGGTCCTTTAACTTATGATGTTGAGGAATTCCAGGATTACAAAGTTTGGGGTTTTCCTAGATTCAAATCATGTTGTTTCAATTCTTCTGCATGTATAATACTACACTTGTTTTGTTTATCAATAAAAATGTTAATATCAAATAAAACTGATGTACATTTTATTTTGTCAAATTGTGTTTCCTTATTTTGTAGGGGGGTCCAGGGGCACACTCCCCTGTGAGAAATAATTTATAAAACAGCACCAAAGCATGTGATTTTAGTAAGTTTGGGAACAGCATTTCCACATTATCTTGTGTAGCTTGTGTAGCTAGTATGTAAATATGGGATACAATGCATCTCTAGACTTAATGTTCAATGACCTCACTAGCTGAGGTTTCTCACATTGGCTTAAAAAAAAAAACAGTACTGTGGTAATGTTATGGTAATATTGCATGGTATTCTGATTTAAACTGTTATTTCACTGGAATCTGAAGTATTTCAGCACTCAGAGTTATTTTCTCATGACAAGCTATTAAGACATCACAATAGTGTGGGGAGTGTTTGCCTCCTTTCGCTGAAGCAGTGGCTGAGGTAGTGGTGTTGTGACTACCGACTCCCTTTGCCCTTGAACAGAGGATCAGAGTTGGTCTAGCTGGGCAGGCTTTGTGTGGTTTGATTGACAGTATGCTGCTAGAAAGGGCTGTGTGTGGGTTAGAAATAAGCTACCCCACTGGGTGGCTCAAAGGGTCTTGCATGGGCTGCAGAGTTAGAACTGCCTACCTGATAAAAGAGTACAGCTGCAGGGAGGACGAGGAGCAGCCAGAGATGAGTTGGTGACAGACAGACATCTGGATGACAGAATCATCTGTTCACTCAGAAAAGAGAGAGGCAGTGAAAGAAAAGTGAAGTGACAGCAGGTTGTGGATGTTGTTTCTCAGAGAACAAGGTGATTCATTGGGTTAATGAACATATACATGTGTATATATATATCCAGGCAGATTGGAATCTTGGTCTCCATGAGCACATCAGCTCCCAAGATGTTGAGCAGTGCACAAACCTCTGTGTGATGACTCAACAATATGTGAGAGGAGTCTGGGCAGAGCGAGGCCGGGAAGATATGTGGTGAATGAGCTCCACCTGTGTGCCACACCAGTCCTTGCTTTCCAGTGAGGGGCAGTTGGAGTATTTGAGGAGAGGAGACCGTGGCAGGCAAGAAAGAGAGTGCGTCTTGATATTTTTTTGTCTGTCGGGGACCGCTGAAATGCAAACCGGACCTGACTGTGTGTTATGGCTGAAAAGCCCTTTTGTGTGACATTGAAAAGTGTATATGTGTAATTAAAGTCTCATGTGGATTGTCAAGCCAGTTCCAGCTTCGTCCTTTGCCATCACTGAATCATTACAGACACAAACATATTGTCTGATTCGGTTCAATCAGCATACACACACTTCATATAACGTGTCCAGCACTGTTTGTGGCACATGTCTTCTGTGTAAAATATTTTTGAAGGCTAATTATATTGTCACAAGGTTTTGCTGTTGTATAACTGCCAAGCAACTGATAAATCTCTAGCTGAGTTAGAGTGGGGAAATAAAGTTTACTAACTAACTAACTAACTAACTAACTAACTAACTAAAAACTACAGCAAATGCAATGAAACTGACCACACATTAAATCTGTTAAAAGTCTATTGAATGTGAGTATACTGTTCTGCCGATCCTGGGTCAAATGTAATACTGAGGGGATTACTAAATGATATAATAGTGTTCTCACAATTTAAGTGAGAATGGCTTTTAAAATCCAATTCAATTCTTTAATTTGAATTTGAAATTAAAATTTGAATAAGAAATTAGAATTAAAGTGGAATGAGTTTAAAATAAAATCACATAACTGTGAGATGTTAGTGTTTTTAATAATCCATTTTATTTTTTAATATAAATGTAAAATGAAACATTGGATAATAATATAATAATCACTGTTTCAAATACCACACATACAAATCTGTTTTTAATTTATATTTCATTATAGTTAATAAAGTCTTTAAGTATTCAAAAGTCTCCAAAATGGTGCCAAACAACATGAAGCTGGCATATAAGGTGGAAACCTTAAAGGAATATTTAACCCAAAAATTGTAATTCTCCCATGGTTTACATACCCTCATGCAGCCTCAAACTCGTATGACTTTCTTTCTTATGAGAAACACAGAGACATTTTCTTTTGAAGAATATCTCAGCTGTGTTTGTCTAAACAATGTAAGTCAACTGAGTCCAAAATATTCAAGGTCTGGAAAGGCCACAAATGCAACATAAAAGTTATCCATTAGACTTGAGTGGTTTTATCCACTTCTTTTGAAGTAATAGGATAATTTTGGGTGAGAAACAAAGAAAAAGTTCAGTCCTTACTAAAAAAAAAAAAAAAAAAAGCTTCACTTCCACCCAGCTCTCTCATGCATGTTCATGAGAGAAGCTCATTCACAGGTCCTCGGGCTTGACTCACATGTGCGCTTGCATGTTATGGGGAAATAATCCCATATTAACATTATTCTGCTGTAGATCTTGAGCTTTTGTGACCATTTATAACACTATACCACTACATTCTGTTATTAGTCTATTTCTAGTTATTCACCTTGCAGCTAATTATGAAAGAACCGCTTGCTTTCTAGAGTGTTGCAAAATAAGGTGGATACTGCCGTCCACTTGATTTTTGTTGATTTGAACACATGAAACAGAACAGCAAAACATATATGCACAGAATCAACTTTTAACCCCCATTATTCCCCTTCCCCCTGCCAATCACCAATCACCAACCCCACCCTGACCCTCAACAAACATCCATGTGGTCAAAGCCAAATTACACACACAAAAAAACATTCCGCACACCCGGCCCCTAACTGTGCTGATTAGCCCGATAGAGATAAGGGCAGACTGGAGACGGCAGTGTGAGAGAGAGAGATTTACCTCACTCACCTGTTTGTTTGTGTATTTTGGTTGAGTTCTTCATTAAACTAGTGTAGTGCATTGAAACACTTGAGTGAAATGTTTCTCATGATCTTAAAAATCTTTTGATCTTAAGGCATATGCTTTAAATGTTTGAAATTAGTTTTGTAGACAATAATATAATTGTGCCAACATATTAATTTATTTAATTATAAAACTAAAATGTCATAAAAAAACAAAAGTTTTTTAAATTGATGACTTGGACCAAATAATAAAAAAAAGCAGCCAGTAAGTGCCCAAAATAGATGGCAACTCCTTCAATACTGTTTAAAAAGCATCTTGGGGTGATACCTCAAGAAGTTGGTTGAGAAAATGCCAAGAGTACATGTCTGCAAATTCTAGGCAAAATAGATGCTCAAATATAACACCGTTTTTATTTATTTTGGATTTTGTTTAGTTACAACATAATTCCCATAGTTCCATTTATGTTATTCCATAGTTTTGATTAATTTATTATTCTAAAATGTGAAGAAAAAATAAATAAGTATATATAATACGAATGAGTACGTTTTTGAAAACGTTTGACCAGTAATGTGTATATATATAAATAATAATAATCACACACATTCAAACTATAAATACCACTGCCACTCCCCGAGAGTCTTCCAAAAATGTCAGATAGCTGCCCTATTTCATATTAAACACCCCCAGGTTGTCTAGCCTTCTATCTCCTCAAATGCTGCCACCCAGCCCATCTCCGTGCACCACTCCTGAAATGAGGGCTCACATCCCCTCAGAATGATCTGTCTACCGATCATGACACTGGATAGGACTCATTTTCTTATGTATTTATCCCCTATACTAATGACCACCTCATCGCCTAAAATACAGTCTGGGGCAAAATGAAATTTGAGTGCCCAATACGTCACACATAAAACTCTGAACCCTCAACCAGAATTCTTGGATCTTAACACACCACCAAAAGAAAACATGGGTTGTGTCCCATCTTCTGATTGGCATCGCCAGCAGGTGGGTGTATCTTTAAGAAAAAGCCTATCCAATCTAGAGGGGGTCCAATAGAATCTATATAAAATCTTGAACTGCATAAGGTGCACCCTTGCATCTCTAGATGCAGACTTGATTTTTGAATCCTAGCCCACACTCCTCCAATACCAAGTTTAAATCTTTCTCCCATAATCTCTTGAGAGAAGTTAAAGCTCCATCCCCCAGACTCTGAATTAAGAATTAACAGGGAGTAATAACTTGATGCCTAATGGCCTTTTCCAAAAGCAGTTATCACCACTTCAAGAGTACCTGCTGATTTAGGGGGGTGTATGCTCATCCCACAAATAGTACAAAACAGGTGCCGCAGCTGAAAATACATAAAGAATTGAGACCTGGGAATCCCAAAATTTTGAACCAAATTTTCAAACGTCTCGAAGTTGATCTGTGATTCATTCTCTGCTTGATATGTCTCTTTTTTATTGTCAGTGTTGTGGCTCTGTATTGCAGTGGATAGAGCATTGACTTGTGGAACACAAAGGCATAGGTTCAAATCTATCCTGAGGTGATTTTAAATGTTTTGTGTGTTTGCTCTGTGTGTCATATGTGTTCTTTGGGTTGTGCTTCATATTGTGCAGTGGTTGCCATGTTGGTGCTTATCAAAGCAAATGTATAATTGTATAATTGTTTGTTGAAAAGTTACATGAAAATGAATTTGATTATGATGAGTGCTATGCTTGGATGTATTGCTCTAAGCTTGGTATGGCCCTTTGGTGACTGACAAAGTTATGCCTCTATGGTGCAGTGGATTGTTGCAGTGGCTTTTTCTCTGAACTGTAGACTGGAAAGTCTTGGTTTGAGTCCGTCCTGGGGTGACTTTTCATGGTGTTTGTTTGTTTTGTATATCATATGTGCTCTTTGGTTTCTGCTTAGTGTTGTGCAGTGGTTGCTGGTGCATGGCCATGTAATTGCAGTGTTCGGGATAATGCGTTATAAGTAACACTTTACAAATTTAGATGACTTTTTTGAGTAACAAGCAACATGATATTTTGTATTTTAGACCATAATATTTGAGTTACTTTGAAATGAATTAACACGTTGCTTTTATACACCTATCCTTTCCCCATATTGTGATAAATCAGGAGTAAGAGTGTGCAAACTTCGGATGTGACGCAGTGCATGATGGGCATTTTAGTTCTAGAGCGTGGAAGGCTTACCAGAGATGTACACTGAAGTTGTAGTATGTGTGCTCATGATGGGTATTATAGTTCTAGAGCATATGAGCCATGCTTATCAGTGATACGCAGAGCAAAATATGTCTTCTATTAGCCCACCCTGAGATTTATGTTTTAAAAACTGCTAAATATTGCAGATAAAGGAATGTAATTCTGAACATTTCAGTGGAATCCAGTTGTACTCATAAGCTGCAGTGGACAAAAAAATAAACCACTACAAATGATATGACAAGCCATCATAAACTTTGCTGTTGTTATGACAATCACAGCAAGAGTTAAGAATAAAGCAACATTTTGTAAAAATGTTTACATTCGGGTAAGTGAAACTTCGATTCTCATGATTGATGTAGGCTATATTTAAAAGTGTTTAAACACACATTTTCGTGGTATAATATAGCACAGGCAAAAGCTCTGAGAAGTCTTTCCATGGCCACGACATGAACATACAGTTACATACAACATGGAATGATTGCTGACTGTTTGTGCATCTGAATTGCTTTGTTTTAAAGCTGCCCATAACTACTTCTCTAGGATCTGCATCCAAACTGATCTGTGTTAAAGCATTTAATATTCAACATTTGAAAAAGTAAAACACGATTAATTCAGTTGTAAATATAATCTGCATTTAAAAAAATCAGTAAACGCGTTTAGGCAGAGGGATTATAAAAGTAGCCTTCCACTAGCCACGGCATGATACACAGTCACTCAATTCACTGACTTTTGCAGCCAAACTGCTCTGTGTTACGTCTCCCCGTAACTGGGAGCATGGGATGAGAAAGGCTGACTCTGGATCAGCGGCTGTGAGCAACATACAACATGGTTTGTTTATGCTGACAAAATGTATTAATTTCTTAAAATATCTAAAATTTTGTTTAATAATAAACAAGTAATGTGATTTGTGAAACAAACTGTTTTTATTACATTTTGGTAGCATTAAAAATTATTCCGTTCAAGTTGTATCAACATGCGTGTTTGCAGTAGGCTATCCGCAGTATGCACTGTGAATCAATTCAAAACAAGCTTGTACTGAGATGACTTAGGTGAAAAATAGTAATTTAATCATCAGACTTATTCCTTGAACATGTTAGGGTGGCATTCCCCACTGAATTTTATCCTGACTTCTGAAAAACATCTCAAGCTGACTCTGGCATTTTTGATGGGCACCACATATGATGCAAGTTCAGATGTTGAACTTTGTTGCATTTGGTAAGACAATGGTTATTCTTCATTATTCATGTTGGCTGCCATGTAGATAAAAAACAAATCATATTCCTGTTATTGAGTATTTTAAATATGACATGTAGACTTCCTAAAATCTGTTTGTTTAGTATGTTGTTTTTACATGCATGTTGTACAGTAGCTAGCATGACCTGTAATATCTCTTGTATGCAATGCATAGCATAGCAGAAAAGTAATGCAAAAGTAACGTAATGGTTTCCTTTCCTTAAAAAGTTACTTTTTAAGGAGTAATGCAATATTCTAACGAGTTACATTTAAAAGTAACGTTACCAACACTTGCATCTATATTTTTTATCTTTTGTTTGTTCATCACTTTTTTATAAATATTGATGGTGGGTAAAACAGTAGACCAGGTTTAGGAAGTGACATGAGCTGGATTCAAATTGCATTTACCGCATGAGCACTACAGCACACACAAAATATCAAAGAACAGGCGCTATCCACTGTAGTAGTTTAGTATAAACAGTGTGTGTATTGCAGTCTGGCCTTGAATGCATTATGATTGCATGTGTACCTTACTGGGAGTGCAGTTATTAAATCTCTGCTGATGCACTGTGGGAAATGGCCTGTTGTTAACGGAGGTCTCTGTGGTGACAGCTCTGTTGCTATAGTGCCAGTGGTTTAATGGTGTGGAGTACATTAGGACTGACTGATCTGTAAATATGTCTGCTTTCTGCTGCCGCAGCACCCCGTGACATCCACATGGATCAAACCGCTGCAATGCTTCCCTATGTATTCAATCACTCCCTCTCATTCTCTCTGTAACTTCTTCAATTCACAATCCCATTTTTTCTTTCTCTTTGCATGAAAAGATCCTTAGTTAATTTTGACGCAAAATATACGGTAACGCGCGGCAGGGACGTACTACTGCACCATTCACCTGGCTGAGAGTATATTTACATTTACATTTATGCATTTGGCAGATGCTTTTATCCAAAGCGACTTACAGTGCACGTATTACAGGGACAATCCCCCCGGAGCAACCTGGAGTTAAGTGCCTTGCTCAAGGGCCCAACAGTGGCATCTTGGTGGTGCTGGGGCTTGAACCCCTGACCTTCTGGTCAGTAACCCTGAGCCTCAACCACTGAGCCACCACTGCCCCATTTAATGGTGGCATTGGCATGAATGCCCTCAGAGTGTGTTTGAATTGAATGTGACAATCCAGGTACGTAAAAGTGCAGAAATATGGAGGACCATGTGGCCTTTCTCCCCCTGAGCGTTTGCACAAAGTGGATTTGCTAATGAAAAAGAGAGCACCTAGCTTTGTTATGTGTGAAATTCGGCCTTGCTCTGGGAATAAAGCAAATGAGAAAAAAACTGTTATGTAACTCTGCTTTTCTTTGGAGTTTATGAACCTGGTAAATGCTGTTTTTATTATGCTGGCTAAAGTAGACATTAGTTTCATTTAGATAATAGCCTTCAAAGTGTGCAATTCACTTCACTGGATAATGTACAGTTACACGGGATGCAGCCCTGGTGTTCTCTAGATCTTTGTTTTAAGGTATTAATAAAAAATTGCAGTTGATACACCCCAGATCAAACTCTTTTGTGCTCTTAATTACATGATGCCATATTGCACTTCACAATATTATTTGTTTGTTTTGATCCCACATTGTGTTCTAATGATCATATGATATTGATAATTTTTTTTTATTGCAAATCTACGACAAGATTGTTTACAGCCTTTGATGGCATATTCATGGACCACCCACAGTTTGTTCATTAGCTGTCTGATGCATATTGCACATCAGAAATAGCAAGGGCTGTCTGAAATGGCCGGTTCCAATCTGATTGGCTGGCATTATACAGCTTCTGGGAGTAAGGACACAGGATTTTCAGGGATAAGGTGCTCTACTCATGTATAAGTAAGAGGTTCTTTGCCAAAATAAATGACAAGAAGGACCAGACTTTATGCTGCATGTCATAAGGCTCCTTAAACAAGCCCATCAGTTCTTTAGGTCTTCAGCTCTGGATTTGAAAACGCTGATCTATAAACATTTGATCTTACAGCCACTGTTTGATCTATCGCTTAGTTGGATATGTTGGACAAGGGTAATTTAATGGGCTCTTCAGTCAATCTCTGGATGGTTAGTCTAGTTTGCTCCTGTTCTGAGTTGACTTCGGCCTGACCAGAGGTATTTATTTTATTATAGGGGAATTCCCAAATGCTTAGGCCTTTCTAAGATTCTGAGCTCAACTCAGCAGGTTACAGTGGACACACCAACACTGGCACAATCCCCTGTGAGAGCGGGCATCTATGTTTGCTGTGTGTGTGAGTGGGGTGAATGGGAGCAGAGAGTGGGAGTGCATTGAAAAGGTTAAGATTTGATTTGATAAGAATCCAGACTTTCCCCCTCCCATCACAAGTCTGCTTGTTGCACCAAGCTGTTATGGAAATTAACAGATAACCTTTAATGAGGCGTCAACCTCGTTAGGCCCTTAACGAGGAAAATGTCACCCCACTGTGGCATTCTAACAAGGAGGAGGACATTGTGGGGACATGTGGACTCAAGATGATGTCACTAGGGGTGACAGCGGAGGCACTGACTGAACTGTTATTGTCTAAATGCCATTTGACCACTGTGTCCAGCTTACCCAAGGCAAAAGGTGTTTTGAATCAGCCCTGTGGCTCATTAATGCTTGAGTTGCTTGTGGGTTCCAGTCAGGGAGGAAAATCTTTTAAGCTCTAACATGATTTAGAGTAATATATGCTATACAATATATACAGTGTGTGTGTGTGTGTGTGTGTGTGTGTGTGTGTATATATATATATATATAT